>NW_028270172.1:18086532-18408071 GCF_037043375.1 Chiloscyllium plagiosum
AGACATTTATTTATTCATTCGTGGGATGTGGTTGTTGCTGGATAGGTCAGCAGTTATTGCTGTAATGATAGTAATGAGTCGACGTTTCGGGCAGGACCGTTCATCACAGCCAAAACATCGACTTGCCCGCTCCTCTGATGCTGCTTGGCCTGCTTTGCTTTTTCCAGCCCCACATTTTATCGACTTTGACTTGCCAGCATCTGCAGTCCTCAACCTCTGATTGTAATGAGGTTAGCCAGGTGACCCTCATAGAATATGAGTTCCCTGATTGGGGCTTGTTAATCTGGTCCAAACCAGGGATCCCTAACAGATAAAAACAGGAGTGTCAGAGACTTCTGTTCACTCTGAGAGCTGGCTCTAAGAGAGCTGGATTAGTGGTGCTGGAAGAGCACAGCAGTTCAGGCAGCATCCAAGGAGCTTCGAAATCGACATTTCGGGCAAAAGCCCTTTGGCTTTTGCCCGAAACGTTGATTTTACTGCTCCTCGGATGCTGCCTGAATTGCTGTGCTCTTCCAGCACCACTAATCCAGAATCTGGTTTCCAGCATCTGCAGTCATTGTTTTTACCTGAGGGAGCTGGACAGTATCAATAACTCTCCACATGTAAATAAAAGGTGATGGGATACTGGCCTCTGTGGAGTTATTTCAATGATCTAGAGGGTGTCTAATGAGAAGAAACAGAAAAATAACAGGCCAAATCATATCAAATGCCATCTGAAGGAAAAAAATACCAGTCCAATACTCTGACTGTAGCAGGTCATAGAGTTTTAACAGCACAGGTGACAGGACCTTCAGTTCATCATGTTCACATCAAACATCAAGCATGCAGCTTCTCTAATCCCATTTGCCGGCACTTTGCCTGGTGTTCATCAAACAGTTCTTCAACAGATTAGGGAACTGCTCATGGATCAATCTCAAATGTCAGGCCCAAGGAGGAGGGCCTGATGACGTCGGGACGCACGACGATCTCGACCACTTCGCCGGTCGGCGTGCGCGATGACATCAGACGCAAGACGACATTGACCGCTTCGCCGGTCCGCGTGTGGTATGACGTCACACGCACAAAGACATTAACCACTTCTCCGGTCCGTGTGCGTGATGACGTCACACGTACAAAGCCATTGACCACTTCGCCGGTCCGCGTGCGTGATGACGTCGAGCGCAAGTTGTTGGCGACGCCGCCATCTTGGCCTGTGTCTGATTCCCGAGTGTGTTTCTCTGTTTCCCGCCTCCCCCTCACCTCTCTGTCTGTCTATCGGCAGGGTCGGAGGTAGAGGTAGGGGTAGGGGTCGGGGTGGGCTGAATAAAAAGTCCCCACCCCCGCCCCTTCCCCCCCCTCCCTGCGACAGGAGAATGTCCGCCTTCTCTGAGTCAGCTCTGGAAAAGAAGCTGTCGGAGCTGAGCAACTCGCAGCAGAGCGTGCAGACGCTGTCCTTGTGGCTCATCCACCACCGCAAGCACTCCAAGACCATCGTGCTGGTGTGGCACCGGGAGCTCAAGAAAGGTGAGCGCGGCCGGCGCCTGGGGCCCACAGCCCGGCACAGTATACACACGCCCAGGGTTACAGCAGCCGGGGCGGGGTGGGGGCGGGGCATCATCTCACAGATGGAGAGGCCAGGCTTCACCTTCTATTCCATCAGGCCTTCGCTGCGGTGGGAGGGGTGCACTTTAAATCTGGTATACACCTTCTTGTCCATCGCAGCAGAGGTACGCCTACTGTGCTGAGTTGAATGTGGTGTCTTTTTTATATCGTTACTTTTATGTCTCCGTACGTGGTGACTGCAGACTTGCCGACTCTTCTTTTTCCCAAAAAGCCGTTCATCAATTTGGAGCGTTTGCCATATATCAAGGGAAATCATCTGTTTTAGCTGAGCATTAGGTTACTCTTAGTCTGTAAACACAGCTCCTTGGCCTTCTCAGAGTTGTGTATGTTGTTATTTAACAAGCATCTTTTGGAGATAAATATGTTGTCATGCCTTAGGCTTCTGTAGTTTTGCATTCCTGTTACCTTGATGCTAGTAAGCTGAAGTTTCTGTAGCAATTTCTTATCTATTCTAAATTATGAATAATAATTTGTCTCCTCAATTGTCACCAATATCATTATGCAACTTTTTTGGTCAAGTGGTTGTTTCATTTCATATTGATGTAAACTTAAAACTCGAGGTCCACACTAACTGTACAGTGAGTTCAATTAATCATTTGTCTGAAATATCCCAAGAATGTCATTGCTGTTCAAAAAGTTAATCTGAAACATTAACATTTAGCTTCACAGAATAAAATTAACAAATAACCCAAGACTTGATGCCATCAGCTAGTGATTTGAATGAGTATTGACAAACAAGTAAAGTGTTTTGCAATTCATATTTATTGAATGCTAAGTAAAGTTTTAATGTGGATTAAACTTTCTTTACTATTAAGGAAAAGGACAAGCTCAATCTCTGCAGATTGTGCTGTCAGTTTGATTTGGATCATTGATCAAAAGGAAGTTGGAATTTAGTTGCAATTCAGTGGGGATATTACAGTTTCAAAATGTGTATTAAGGATAAGTTAATCATACCAAAATGTCAAAAATAGATGCAGTAATCACTCTTTATCTTCTGTAAGTAGAAGGTAAGAAAGGACTAAATAATTCTTCCTGAAAAGCCAAACCAGTGTTGTTGACAAGGACTTTTCAAAAACTGTATGAAGAACATGATGAAGGAAAGAAATTTTTTTAATATTTGTTAAAGGGATGTGCATGTGATTGGTATTTATTTCCCATCCCCTAACTGTCTAGACTGCATTTAAGAATCAACCATATTGTGGGTGAGGTACTCCCCACAAACAAGGTAAGAATGGTTGATATTCACTAAATGATATTAGTGAATCGGGTGGCTTGGTTGTCACTTGGTGTTTTGCTATTTCAGATTTTTTTTCCCAGTGGAGAACAAAGCTGTGAAAAGTAAGATTTGAGAGACAATTTATCATTTTTCCAGCTATATTAGACTCCATTTAAATTCTCAATTGAATTCATACTGGTGTTTCTAATTTAGTTGAAATGGTAACTTGTAGCATCTGATAATAGTTTCCCTTTTGCTTCGTTGGTAGAAAAGCAGCAACATTGCCCAGTAATAAAATAGGCTGCTGTAAATATGTCAAAGTTTTGGAAGTTGAAAGTCAGAGCTGATGCTGACTGTGTCGTGCTCTGACTGCTCTGTTCGTAAAAGAACGTTTGCGGCTAAATGGAAACATTAGAATTTTAAATCTGGTGGTGGTAGGGGGTGGTCTGACTAATTGGGGAAGTAACCTGTTACTGCCAAGAAATAAACTTTCTTGGAGAATTCTTGTCAGGTATAGATAGAACCTGGTAGTAGGCATGATATTGAAATAGTACGTGAACTAAGCTCTTTTAGAGGTATTCCAAAGATTCATAGTTTAAGTCCTGTTTTTATAGGCAGGTTTTTTAATTATTTCATTAAAATCGTGTTCTACCACGTAAGTTCAAGTTCAATTTTTGTAACAAGAATTGAGTACTTTTTCAGGTAGGAAATGGGGTATTACATGATGAGTGGAGATTATTGCAGATAAATTGATGAATGTTTTGATATTCAATAAATGAGAGATTAGAGGAGTGACCATTAAGACTCAAAGTCAGCTTGTTGACAGCATCTAGCTGTTGTCTGATAATGGCAGAATGTAACAAAGTACGAGAAACTGAATGCAGACAGAGCTCGAGATTTGTTGCTCCAGGGACATGGTTGGAGTTGCTGATTTTTGAATACAAGTTGGGAATATGGTAGCTTGAAACTAGACGTGTTACATTGTGGCTAGCAACAACTTAAACCTCTGTAATTTAAGTAATTTCGTAGCTTTGACTCTAACATTTTTTGCTCAAGTCAGCAGGATCTTGGCTGTAATTCTCTTAGAGTTTGGGCATGTGATCCAGCAGACATTGAGGGAATTCTGCATTGTCAGAGCAAGAACATTTTTCAACTCGCACTCTGTTTCAAAATGTCAATCACTGTGGGTTTAAGCTTGTCAGAGTCTCAGAATACAGAAGCAGCCGTTTAGCCCAATGTTTGGTTCTTTTGGCAAAGTTGTCCTATCAGTCCACTGTCCTAGCCTATCTTTGTCCTTCAGTTTTTCTCATTGTTTAAACTGCTATGCCTTTTGAAAAGTTACTTTTGAATCTGCTTTCACTTAAGGCATCCCCCGATTAGTGATTTTTTTTTTTAAAAAAAATTCACTTTACCTCGCCCTGGTTCTTGTTGAAATTTATAATCAGCTGGGTGATCATTCTCTTATGTCCAGCTATAGCTCATTTTTAAACCCACCTTTTTGTTTCTTTAATTGCCCCATTGTTTCCCCTTATTAGGTTAGATTAGATTACTTAGTGTGGAAACAGGCCCTTCAAACCAACAAGTCCACACCGCCCCGCCGAAGCGCAACCCACCCATACCCCTACATTTATCCCTTACCTAACACTACGGTCACCTGGCCTGCACATCTTTGGATTGTGGGAGGAAACCGGAGCACCCGGAGGAAACCCACGCAGACACAGGGAGAATGTGCAAATTCCACACAGTCAGTCGCCTGAGGCAGGAATTGAACCCGGGTCTCTGGCGCTGTGAGGCAGCAGTGCTAGCCACTGTGCCACCGTGCCTTATGTTTTATGCTATCGTTCTTTTTGTGGTTCTAATCCATCTTGCCTTTTGCTCTATCACAAACTTACTCTCTTGATCTTTGCTGTCTCCCTTTCTCTGACTGTATGCATACATCAAATGTTAGGGAGTTCTAACTTTATCTAGTTCTGATAAGTCATCAGTCTAAAACATTAACTTTGTCTCTCTCTCCACAGATGCTGCTTGATGTAACGAGTGTTTCCAGCATTTTCTGCTTGTATTTCCATTTCCCAGCATCTTGTTTGTTCTGCTTTTATTTTGTTATCTTAAATCTGCTTGATTAGCAACCCTATTGCAGGTTGAAAGTTTTGTCCTGGTTCCGCTACCAAAACCTGTTGTGATTTTAAATGTTCTCCACTCTACCCATTAACAACATCTGCTGTAAAGCGAAACTATCTTTTCTTTACTTAGTCTCTCCACATTCCAGGTGGTATTTCAGTGTAGCTGAAGTGTAACATCTTTCCTTTGCATCCTTTCGAAGATGTGCCCAGAATTGGACCCGTTACTCCGGCTGGACTTAACCAGTGATGTATAAAGGTTTAGCATGACTTCCTTATCTTTATTCTCAGTACCTGTACTATACCCAGCATCCAGTATGTTTTTTTTTATATAGTAGCCTCATCACCCTGTCTGCCACTGTCAAAGATTTGGGCGTATGAATCCCATTTTCTTTGTTTCAACATTCCTTTAAAATTGTGCCATTTAGTTTATAGATACACATTTCAACCAATAAATCACTTCATGCTTCTCTATATTCCATTTGAGATGTATACTTTGCCAGACAAGTTTTTATGAATTTTCCTACTCTGCTCCTCACTGACTTGCTGTCTTTCCAGGTTTTGTGTTCAATAGGCTTTGAAATGGGTCCTCCAGGGGTTGAAGTATCTTTTCTTATATAAATCTAAGTAGGAGCAGGCGTAGGCTATTTGGCCTCTTGATACTGTTCTGTCTTTCGTTAAGATGATGGCTATTTGATTTTGTTTGAAATTTCAGATTCCCATCTTCCCTTAATAAGCTTTGATTCCTTTTTCCCAAAATCTATCCACCTTTTTGGTTTCAAACCTTCAATAGTTCTACTGCCTTCTGAGAAGATGTATGAAATTTTGCACAAACCAGAGAGAAAGTTTCTCTCATCTCAATCCTAAAGAACAATCCCTAGACTGGACTCAATCTGAGGAGGAAGCATCCTTTCTACGTTCACTTTGTGAAGACCATTCAGGAACTTCAGTCAAGCCACCTCACTCCTCCAGCTCCAGTGGTAACAGGCCCAGCTCTTTCAATGTGCCTTCATAAACATAATACATTGATACCTGAAATGAGAATAAACCTTTCTTAAATTAGTAAACAAAAGCTTCACACTGCATTCAAGATATGGTCTCACCAATGTGTAACTAAAGTATAGCATCTTTAAGTTCTGTTCCCCTTGTTATAGATTGCATTCCATTATCCTTAATTACATGCTATATCTGTGGACTGACTGTCACCTAAATTCCCCTTCTTCTCAGTATTCTGCAGTCACTTTTTAAAATAACACTCACTTTTGAAAACATTTTCCTGCCAAAATGAGCAACTTTACATCTTCCCACATTCTGCTCTGACTGTCAAGTTATGCTCATTTTCTTAACCTATCTGTCTGCTAGCCCCTGTGTCTTCAGGACATGCTTTCCTACCTAGCTTTGTGTTGTTGTGGTTCTGTTCACCGAGCTGGGAATTTGTGTTGCAGATGTTTCGTCCCCTGTCTAGGTGACATCCTCAGTGCTTGGGAGCCTCCTGTGAAGCGCTTCCGTGATGTTTCCTCCTGCATTTATGTCTGTTACCTGTGACCTTAGCTACTGTGTCTCCACTCCCTTCATCAAAGTCATTGATGTGAATGGTAAAAAGTTGAGGCCGTGGCACAGATATCACAAGGCTCCAGTTTTCACACATTTCAATCAGGTTCTCTAATGCATATTGCTTGGCTGACAGGCAAAAATCATCTGTTCGTGTTAATAAATTGCCCTTTATACACCATGGCTTGTTATTTTCCTTTAATCAGCTTCATTGTAGCGCCTTATCAAATGTCTTGTGGAAATCCAGTAAAGTCCATGTACTGGCTCCACTCATTACAGCACCTGGTTACTCCTTCAGACATATCTACAAAGCCGTGATTATCTTGATTACTTTGAAGTTTTTCGAAGTATCCAGCTATATAACCTCTTTTAATGATCAGTCTCCTTTGCCATGACATGTCAAGTACACTGGCCTTTCTGCTGCCTTCCAGCTTGGATAAGAGGGTAAATTTGCTATTTTACAGTCAACTGGAACCTTTCCTGACTATGGGATTTGAAAAATTAATGCTGACACGTCCACTTCATTAGCTACCTATCTTACAACCATAGGATGATTCCCATCTAGATCGAAATATTTGTCAGCCCACAGCTCCATCCAGTTGCTGGGTAGTGCTTCCCTTGTGATCATAATCGCATGAGATTTCCCCCTCCATTTCATCTCTTGATGTAGAGCTGTTACTGGAATTTTTTTTTGTACCCACTATGGTGAAGGCAGTTTTTCAAGGGCTATCCTTGAAGCTACTTTTTCATTCTCAAGTATGTGTCATAGAATTCTTTTTGCTGTCTGAAGCAGAATTGAAAGGTTTCATCAATATCCTCAATTATGAAATTTAAACTTAAATCCACAACACACAGAAAGCACTAATCTCTTAAACACTGTGTGGTATCTAAATTGGCATAAACCAAAAGACATAATTTAACACAAGTTTTTTCAAATAACTTGCATATTAGCTCCTGCAAAAAAAAAGCCATCACCCTGAGAGTATTGTAATAACCCTGATAGCAAGTGTGTGCTGGAAATAGAGCCCTGCTATTCTACAAATTGTCTGAAATGTTAATTTGTCAGACTTTGATCACTATCTAACATGAGGTAAAAAACAGCTTTCATCAATAAACAAGAAAACAAAAACTAACTACAACAAATGTATCCTCTAAAAGTGGATTACTAATATGCAAACTCAAACAATGCCTCCTTGTAAATCCAGACATGCACACTTTCATTCACAAATAGAATGGGCAAGGCTGATAATTTTGCAGAATTATCATTGGTGGAAAAATGGGCAAAAAGATACAAATCTATGGATTAAGATTCCCAAAAAGGAGGGAATGACAAAAAGAAATAGGAACAGGATTAGGTCATTCAAGCCCTCGAGCCTACTCTCCCATTCAATAAGACTGCTCTATTTCACTGCCAACCCCGACCCTGTGGTGTCTCTGCCTGCCTCCCTCATTTTTTATCCACTTTAATTTTGAGCAAGTTGGTTTATATGCAATTGATCAAATGCTCTGAGTTTTCAAATGTTTTTCGTCAGGAAGTGGACATTACTGGTAAGGCCTATGTTTTTATTAGGCAAAAGTGAGGACTACAGATGCTGGAAACCACAGTTTAGATCAGAGTGGTGTTGGAAAAGCACAGCAGGTCAGGCAGCATCCAAGGAGTAGGAAAATTGACGTTTCAGGCAAAAGCCCTTCATCAGGAATGAAGGGCTTTTGCCTGAAATGTTGATTTTCCTGCTCCTCGGATGCTGCCTGACCTGCTGTGCTTTTCCAGCACTACTCTGATCTAAACCCCAGTGTTTTTATTGCCCACCCCTAAATACCCTTAAGGCAGCCCTGCCATCACCACTTGAACCACAGCAGTCCATTTGGTTAGGTATAGGTCCAACCACAGTGCTGTTAGGAAGGAATTTAACTCTTGACAGTTAAGGGTTAGTGATTATGGTACCAAGTCAGGTTGAGGTGTGATTCTGAGGTGAACTTGTAGGCAATGATGTGCCTGTGTATTTGCTGTCCTGGCTCTTCTAGATAGTAGAGGCATGGGTTTGAAAGTAAAATTAAATTGTTGGCAAAGTTCAGGTCTGGTAGCATCTGTGGGAAGAAAACAGAGTTAATGTTTTGACTTGGATGACTTTTTTTTTCAATACAGACAAAGCTGTATTTATGCTGAAGATTTAGGGTGAAGTAGCTATGAAGCCCAAAGAGAGAAAGAGGTATGAAAGGAGTAGGTAATGAAGGGATTACAGATAGCAGGCCAG
This sequence comes from Chiloscyllium plagiosum, assembly GCF_037043375.1. Classification (NCBI taxonomy): domain Eukaryota; kingdom Metazoa; phylum Chordata; class Chondrichthyes; order Orectolobiformes; family Hemiscylliidae; genus Chiloscyllium; species Chiloscyllium plagiosum. Next base: position 18,095,277 of record NW_028270172.1, read on the forward strand.
GACTGAAGAGAAGTTGAATAAGAAATAAGAACTGAGGTTAGCAGAGAATGGTAGTCTGTGCTGAAAACAAATGTGGTAATAGGCCTAAGAGTTGCTCTATTTACAGGTTTGGAAGGTACAACATCACAGCTTTAGCAAGTTTTATTCCAGTCCGTCTTGATGACAGTGCACTTTGCTATCACAATGTGTCAATGGTCAAGGGACTGCATGTTGAAGAAATTAGTTGAGGTGTAAATCAAATAGGCTCCTTTGTTCTGCTTGGTGTCGAGCTTCTTGTGTTGGAGCTGCACTCATCTGAGCTAGTGGAGATTATTGCATTACACTCCTTACTTGTTCTTTGTAGACGTTAGACAGGCTTTGAAGAGTTAGAAGGTGAGTATTCCCCCCCCCCCCAGAATTTATATGGCTGGTCCAGTTTGGATTCTGATTAATGGTAACCCCCAGTATGTCGATTTGTGGAGGAAATTCAATGATAATGCCTTTGAATGCCGAGGGGTGGTGTTTGAACTGTCCTTGATGGAGGTGGCTATTGCCTAACACTTGGTTGGCGCAAATGTCACTTGCTACTTGTTACTCCAGCCTTAAATTTTCTCTAAGTCTTGTTGCATTTGGACACAGCCTACCGTATTTCTGAAGCAATCATCAGATTGCTACCTGACCTGATGATGGAGGGAAGATCCTTGATTAAGTATCTGAAAATGATTGTGCCAATGACACTCTCCTAAGGGGTACCTTCAATGGTGGCTGTATTGGCAATCTTCACAAAGCTAAACAAAGTTGATATGACTACTAGATTCTGAATCGCTGCCATTGAATGTCTTTCTGATCATTCTGCCAATCAAAAGATTGTGATGCCACCATCTGTATTAAGCTTGTGCAACCTGACATGCTGTAGCATTGTTGTTCATTGTTAGCCACCTGACATCATTAAGGTGGCAGCGGAGCCAGGGACTCCTGGTTGCAAAATATCACTTGCAAATCCTAGGGGGAAAATAAATTTGATACAAATATAGGCTATCATACTTCATGCTAAAAGGTGGTAGATGTAATGTAAAATATATATACCTTGTATTGTTTGGACGGTGCTTACTAAAGCACGTCACAGCTATGTGGGTGGTGAGTCAGTAATTTCTATTGGGCAGCACCTACATTATTATAATTTGCATTTATAAAGCACCCTTAATGTAGTAATGCCTGTCTTCACAGGACTATAATTGAACAGAATATTATGTGGAGCTTTATAAGGAAATATTAGGGCATATAAGGAAAAGCTTGGTCAGAAGGAATATCTTAAAGGTGGAATAAGAGGTTTAAGAAGTAAATGCTAGAGATTACAGCTTTAGTGGCTGAAAACACAGTAGCCAACGGTGGAGTGATTTTTGAAGTTGGGATACTTGGAAAACCTTCAATTCTGATTTTGATATGTGGTGTTAGGATGGAGGAGGTTAAAGAGAGTGAGGAGTCAGGGCATTGAAATTTTTTAAATCAAGGTGTTGCCTAACAGGGCGCTAGTGAAGAGTGAAACTAGTCATGTTTAAATATTGCTTATTTTGTGATTGCAGCTTTCTTTCTGATTTACTGAAAGTGCTTCGGATCTTTCCTGACGATTTTTAGCAGAATCCTAATGATTATACTTTTATCCGTGTGCCTTCCAGATTTTGGTTACTTCAACTGTAGTTAAGAAATAACTCCCTTTAATATAAACACCACTGATCTTCATTTTAGTGTGGCACTCTTCCCTCTGAACTTTAGGTTCTGGTTTCAAGCAATGTTCCAACACATGAACTCTTATGCTGGGCAGGCACCACGTTGTATAGAGTTTTCAGAGTACTATTTAGCATGAACTGAGCTGTTGTAAAAGATCCCATGGCCCATTTTTGTTCTTGCCAAAAATAATCCTTTGGTCATTACCACTAGAATATTATTTCATCACTTATCTCATTCCTGGACTTTGGTTAGGCCACACTTAAGAGTATTGCATTCAATTCGGGTTGCCACTTTCCAGAAGGATGCGGATGCTTTGGAGAGAGTACAGAAGAGGTTTACTCGGATGCAGTCTGGATTAGAGGGTATGAGCTCTAAGGAGAGGCTAGAAAAACTCAGGTTATTTTCTCCGAAGTGGCAGAAGCTGAGGGGAGATTTGATAGCAGTCTATAATTTTGAGATGCATTGATACAGTTGACAGTTGAATCGTTCTCCCTCAGAATTAAAATGTCTAAAACCAGGTGGAGAGTTCAAAGGAGATGAGGGGCAAGTTTCTTTTTTTTTAAGAGAATGGTGGGAGTCTGAAATGCGTTGCTGGGGTGGTGGTGAATGGAGGCAGATACGATGGGACTGTTCAAGATGCTTTTAGATAAGCGTAAGAAAATGCAAGGAATGGAGGGATATGTACTAAAGGCACGCAGAATGGATCTGTTTAATTTGGCGTTCTGTTCGGCACAACATTGTAGGCCAAAGGGCCCATTCACATGCTGTACTGTTCTATTGTGGACCTTTTTGTGTAAGTTGGGTTGCTCCATTCCTCTGTATTGAAGTACTGGTGAACTTACTTACTAAGGTAAGTGAAGGCAGTACATAAATGAAAAATTCAGAGATCCCCATTGCTTTGTATGCAGCTTAGTCGGAGTATCAAAGTTAAAATGCTCAATCCAGGAGTGTATCTTTGTCATATTTTCTTTTTGTGTACTCATTTCAGTTTTTCACAAGAAAGAATAAAGTGCTATAACCCATTAACTAATATTAAGTTACATTAGATCTCTTGACTTTCCTTTTTTTTCCAATTTTTGTCCACAGCTAAACCAAGTAGAAAGCTGACCTTTCTTTATCTGGCAAATGATGTGATCCAGAACAGTAAGAAAAAGGGACCAGAATTTACCAAGGACTTTGCTCCAGTTTTGGTGGATGCATTTTCACATGTTTCAAGGTACTACTCTGTTCACCGCAAATCTGCCAAGCCAGAGTTCTATTAATAACCTGCCCACTTGGGACATTCAATGCCTGTAATAATCTCATTATTTGAATAGGAATTATTCTGAAACATTATAAGGTTGTGTTCCAACTTTTTTGTCTGAAAGGCAGTTTGCTGTTTCCTTGAAAAATGTCCGCACAATCTCTTCTAAAGGATGTCACTGAATGATCAGGTTTTAGAGAATCAATAACATTTTAACAGTATAACGTGCTTAAAACAAGGGTTTAACTAATAAGGGTGAAACCAAGTTAGGGAGCTATTTCTCTTCTATCTTGAGCATCTTTTATTTAAAAAGGCATGTCAGCTTAAAGTTAAAAGGACATAAATTGTTTAGAATGGTCAATTTAGCAGAGGTGTGCCAAATGTTATAAAACATTTTTTGGTTTAAACTGACTGTTATGACAGTTTTGGCAACAGCATCATCCATGAAAATGTTCCTCACGTTTTTCTAAGGAGTTCTCAATGTATTGGTGTTTTGCACAAAATTTGTTATCAACAAGCAAACTGCCTTCCCAAACTTTTAAAAAGCTTTTTCTCAAATTAGTCTTGCACAATTCTCTGACTACCACTCCCACCTAAGTTGTTTTAATAGCCTTTGCAACCTTTGATTGTTCTGCTGCTACTGCACTCTGGCGTCTCTGTAGTTAGCTGCATTTGGTATGGTTGGGGTGTGGTAAGAATGGTACATAGTCATGGACTTCCACCACAGCATTGAGAGCTGAGTGATGAAAGAAAAAAGAAAACATTTGAAAGATTTGCTTGTGAAACTGAACTTTAAGAGAACCAGCTATTACTGTGCTGTATAAAATGTACCTAACAATGAGAAGGTAGGTCAGTATCTGGACTAGTACAATGATAGCAAGTAACCAGGTGAGTCTCATTTTCCTCTTTACTTTTCCAAAACAGCAACCGGAATCAATCCTGACTGGCCCACTACTGTAGTCTGTGAAGATGCAACTGTACCTGTATAGGAGGAGGTGCTATTATCAAAAAGGAAAGAATCACAAATCTTAACCTATATGTCTTGAATGGGAACTGTTCACATGCATTCACCCTTATACCACATTCTGATCTAACATTTGTTCCATATGCAAGGAAGGCAAAAATGTAAAAAGGACTTGAGGGGCAACTTTTTCATGCAGAGAATAGTGCGTGTATGGAATTTGCTGCCAGAAGAAATCGTGGAGGCTAGTATAATTACAACATTTTAGAAGGCATCTGGATGGGGACATGAATAGGAACAATTAAGGGGAAATGTCCCAAATGCTGGCAAATGGGATCAGATTAATTTTAAATATCTGGTTGGCATGGGCAAGTTGGACCAAAGGATCTGTTTGTGTGCTGTACATCTCTGACTCTGTCATCAGGGAAATATCCCAAAAGATTTGGAGTCTAAGACCTAGCCATTTAAGGGCCTTAAAGAGTAGGGTTTAATGGACTACTTTTTATACAAGTGCTTTGACTCTGTCTTTTCTCCTCAATTTGAGGATTTCACTTTAATATGATTCACAGAGCCTCACTGTGTTCACTGTTTCTTACACTTCTCTCTATCCCAAATCAATAGGGTATTCCCTGTCCCCAGCTTTCATACCATCATCCTCCATGTGCAGCATCAATTTTTTTTTCTTTGCCACTTTCGATGCCTCCAACATAATGGTGTTATCAAAATATCATCTCAACTCTGAATGGGCTGCTGTACCCTTGCAACATTTCCTTTCCATTTAAGCACAGATGCAAGACCTCCCCACCTCCAGAGCCCCAAACACTACTTCTAGGTGAACTGGCAGTTTACTGTCTTTCGACTCACTATAATTATAGTTTGCAGCATGAATCTGCATTGAGATTCCTGCCACACAGGTTGGATATTTGATTTGCCTAACATTGCAGTGCAGTTGGCAAGATATTGCCTGAGCTTCCAGGCTTGTTATTTTATTTCTTAGATGTCACTTTTTCTCAGGGCCCCTCTATTCTCTGCCTCTTAGACTATTACAGTGAAGCTCAATATATTCCTGAAGAATAGCACCTCATCTTTTGATTTGTCATTCTACAGGTAGAAGCCCTTTATCCAAAATCCAAAAAGTTCCAAAGTCTGAAGGTTTCTTTTTGTGAATTTTTTTCTCATTAACAAGATTGTTTGACATGCAAACAGTTAACCAAACTCCACACCCATTCGATGCATGTCACTCAGATGCAACGTGGTGGCCGCGGCCCAGCACCAGCAGGCCCCAATTCTGTCTCAAGGACCGTTTTACTCAGTGAGTCTGCTCCTCCGGTAAGATTTTTAAAAATTTCACCATCAAACTGTCACTTATTCTAAAATTCAAAAAATTCTGAATTCCGAAAACCAGCTGGTCCCGAGCATTTCAGAAAGGATTATGCACCTGTACAGATTTCTGGACTCGACATTATATTCTACACTTTCCAATCGTATGGTCTGATCTCATGTTTTTTCAAATGGGCGGCTTTTGATTTTTGTTATTTCGATTCACACTTATCCCAGGGTGAAACCCAGTTGAATGGGACCATAAGTGTGGAGTTTGCATATTCTCCCTATGTCTGTATGGGTTTCCTCCGGGTGCTCCGGTTTCCTCCCACAGTCCAAAGGTGTGCAGGTTAGGTGAATTGGCCATGCTAAATTGCCAATAGTGTTAGGTGAAGGGGTAAATGTAGGGGAATGTTTCTGGGTGGGTTGCTCTTCGGAGGGTCGGTGTGGACTTGTTGGGCTGAAGGGCCTGTTTCCACACTAAGTAATCTAATCTAATAAGTATTTTCTAACCTTTTGTAGCTTGTATACCATGGTAATCAATCACTGAACATATTTGTAAGAAGTTGACAATATACTTCTAACAAAAGAACATCAATGTTTATTAAATGCAAGCAAAAACAATTTTTATATTTTGAACGAGTTGCAATCACATTTTTACAAATATTATAAAAATTCAATCCTTTACACTCCTAACCATCTTACAGGTAGTCGAGCCTCCACCTGGTTTCCAGTTTAGTCCCTCCTTCAGTTGACCCAGCTGTTCTTGGTTTCTTTTCAGTAAATGTCTATATTCGCTCAGTGCTATTTCTTTGTTCATATTTCTTCCTGAGACTCTTAAACTGATAACAAAGCTCACTTCTTTCTTTCTTGTTCCTTAAAAACCTCTGTCACTGATTATTATACCACTCGGCTGCTTTTGTGCTGACTGCGAGACTGCTAAACAGCACTACTACCTTTTTTATAGTTGAGGAACAGTAAGTGCTGCTCAATCTAGTATGCTACTGTAATAGTCTTAATCTTCTGACTTAGAATAATAGATATGTACAGAATGGAAACAGACCTTTCAGTCCAACTTGTCCATGCCGACCAGATATCCCAACCTAATCTAGTCCCACCTACCAGCACCGGCCCATATCCCTCCAAGCCCTTCCTATTCATATACCCATCCAAATGCCTCTTAAATGTTGCAATTGTACCAGCCTCCACCACATCCTCTGGCAGCTCATTCCATACATGTACCACCCTCTGCATGAAAAAGTTGCCCCTTAGGTCTCTTTCTAGTGCAAAAATGGCTTCTAGATGGAGTTGAGTGCATGTTTCTTCCATGAGAGAATGGAAGCAGAGTGAATACAAGAGACCAAACTGAGTTGTGCGTAATCATCAGCCAGAAATACAAAGTGAATAATGAATTTCCTGCCTCTTTCTAAGCTCTCCTTGTGCACACAAGTCTGTTTTCAGCCAATTCAGTGTACATATTGGGAAATTACTGAGTGCACTGATTAGGATGTACTGGTTTTAGTGCCAAAGGCATGCTCTAGTAGTTAGTTTTTCAGTAAAGTTCAAAGCTGGCATCTCTCTAATGTGCAAAATTATCTTGGTGTGTCCAGTTCACTAACATCTTCGCTATCAAGTGGCCCTTTTCTTATCAACTGTCTTTATTTTGGACCACTTGTCTCCAAATCTCATTATAATCTTCCAAATGTGGAAAAACAAACTGAATTCCAGAGATAAAGTGCAAATGACTGCTTTTGACATCAAGCCAGTTTGACTGAGCGCAGTATTACAATGATGGACCAGAACCCCAGAGTATTTGCAGACAATGTTTACTTTTAGTACGAAAATCTTTTTTTAAAAAAAGAGAACGGCCAGAAAACACACACAAACCTGCAGATTTAAATTCAGTGTCTGGCAAAGTCCTGTGTGAAACCATTGAAATACCATACAGGGAAATTGTCAAGGAAACTTGAAGCAAGGCGAGACTTTAACAAGGAGATAACAAGGACTAAAAATCTCCACTTCCATCAGCGAGCCTCTTTTTGTAGGTGTGTCTGATTTACCCTCCTGGAGTACACAGCACACAGTTTTAAAAAGCCAGCTTCAGCTCTAGAGTCGATGAGTGTATCCGTCTGTCTTTTGGTGTTTTGCATGTTGTTGCAGTCACATTTTAAAAACTATCCCACAGTCATCTCAGTGCGGCAAGCCAATTAGAAAGGAGACCTCACTCTGAATTCTGGAATTCAATCCTAGTCGAAAGGCATAAGAAAGAATGAATCTCAACCAATCTGCAAATTAAGGACCATGAAGCCAACTGTTCACCTACTAACGTCATGCAACTGGTAATCTCCACTGCAGCATTCATATAACTTTGAGCAACTCTGAGACTGTTATGTATATTTTTTATATTTTTGTACTTGCCTCATTTTTAATCTGTATGTTGTTAAATTTGTGTTTAAATAATAAAGTTTTACTGTTAATTCAAGAAAGCCTGATTAAGTTAGCCCCTTTTATCACCGGTTCATTTAGTCATTGAGATGTACAGTATGGAAACAGACCCTTCGATCCAAACTGTCCATGCCGACTAGATATCCCAACCTAATCTAGTCCCACCTACCAGCACCGGCCCATATCCCTCCAAGCGCTTCCTATTCATATACCCATCCAAATGCCTCTTAAATGTTGCAATTGTATCAGCCTCCACCACATCCTCTGGCAGCTCATTCCATACATGTACCACCCTCTGCGTGAAAAAGTTGCCCCTTCGGTGTCTCTCATATCTTTTCCCTCTCCCCCTAAACCTATGCCCTCTAGTTCTGGACTCCCCGACCCCAGGGAAAAGACTTTGCCTATTTACCCTATCCATGCCCCTCATAATTTTGTAAACGTCTATAAGGTCACGCCTCAGCCTCTGACACTCCAGGGAAAACAGCCCTACCCTGTTCAACCTCTCCCTATAGCTCAAATCCTCCAACCCTGGCAACATCCTTGTAAATCTTTTCTGAACCCTTTCAAGTTTCACAACATCTTTCCAGTAGGAAGGAGACCAGAACTGCACGCAATATTCCAACAGTGGCCTAACCAATGTTCTGCACAGCTGCACCATGACCTCCCGACTCCTGTACTCAATATTTCGGCCAATAAAAGAAAGCATTCCAAACGCCGCCTTCACTATCCTATCTACCTGTGACTCCGCTTTCAAGGAGCTATGAACCTGCACTCCAAGATCTCTTTGTTCAGCAGCACTCCCTAGGACCTTACCATTAAGTGTATAAGTCCTGCTAAGATTTGCATTCCCAATATGCAGCACCTTGCATTTATCTGAATTAAACTCCATCTGCCACTTCTCAGCTCATTGGCCCATCTGGTCAAGATCCTGTTGTAATCTGAGGTAACACTCCTCATTGTCCACTACACCTCCAATTTTGGTGTCATCTGCAAACTTACTAACTGTGCCTCTTATGCTCGCATCCAAATCATTTATGTAAATGACAAAAAGTAGAGGACACAGTGGGGATGTGTTCCTTTTGTAATTAACTTTGCAACTAACGAGACAGGTGAATAAAGAAGGGGAGCCACCTCATCTATCCTCTCCAGGAAGCTTAACACTTTGGGGTATCCTATGTAGAACAGCTAGAGATGTGGTCATAACAGTAGCAGCATAGCGATCATGTAAAATTGAAGTTGATGCGAATCAGGTGGTATGGGGGGGAAGAATGTGTGGAAACGTCCACCTGTTGGAGTCACACCTAATGCAAAGGAAATGTTTGTGGTTGTTTACATTTTAGCCTAATCATCTCTGCACCCCCCCCCCCACTGGGACATTGCCAGAGATTTCCTTTGGTCAGGATTAAGGCCAAGGTTGCTTCAACTGCTACTTCAAAGATGCTCCCTCTATCATAATATCAGAAATGGACACGTTCAGTGACGACTGCATTCTGTTCAGCTGTATTGGCATCTTGTTTAATATTGAAACAATGCATGCCTGTATATCACAAGACTGGGATAACATTCAGAGTTGGGTGGGGTTAGGTGGCAAGAAATGTTTACCATTTGTATTACCAATGTTTGAGGAAGGCAGCGACCATCTCTGATAAAAAGAAATCGACCTCCCCGGAATTCAGAATTGTCATTGCTGAACTCTCTAGCTTCATTGACTGTGGATTGTTATAACCAGCAATTTTACTAGATTAGCTGTACAAATATAGTGCAACTAAATAAATTTGAGATTGAGAGTCCTGCAGTACTGATCTCCTCTCCTAAACACCTTTCTGTTCTTTCCATCATAAACAAGGTGCATGTCAGAATATGATAGATTCTCCAGTTGGTTGGATGTATGCAATGTCCAAAAATTGGCGCTTGTAAAGCACCGCCGATGAGACAGTATCCGAGGAGCAGGAGAGTCAATGTTTCGAGCATAAGCTCTTCATCAGGAATGAAGAACTTATGCTCGAAACATTGACCCTCCTGCTCCTCAGATACTACCTGACTGGCATCACACTTTTCTTTTAAGGTGATCTTCAGTCCTCACATTTTTCCTGGATATATATAGTACCTATAATCCACTAGCTGTACACCAGTCTCCCCACCCTGCAAAGGAAATCGGGGTTGGGCAATAACTGCTGGCCCTGTTCCAAAACCACCACATAGTGTGGATGTCACTTTTTAAGAAAAAAAATTGCTCTCCTGTAACTCATATAATGTAACTCCTCCACAAGATACGTTGATTCCAGCACCTCTTTCTATTGCAATGGTGTATCATACAAGGATGCATTTCCATTTCCTTCTGTGTACGTATCAGTCATGGAGCTTCTAGTATCATTTATTTGGGTGAGCCCAGGAAAGAAGAATTGAAAGCAAAATATCCTTGGTGGTTTATGTACTATGTTATAATCCATCACCTAACAACAAAATATTTTTCAAAGAATTAAGTAATCTTTCTTTATGGTGAATCCATCAATTCTAAAATGGATAACACTGAATGAGCAACAACTCAACCAGAAGCCAAATATAACAAGCTGAGAAGTTACATGGGGATTTCTACCAGATTCCTGGGCTAAAATGTAAAGGGACAAAAGTTGATTTCCCACCAAATAAAAAGCAAAAGAACCTTGGATGCTGGAAATCTGAAACAAAAACAGAAATTGCTAGAAAAGCTCAGCAGGTCTGGCAGCATCTGTGGAGAGAAATCAGAGTTAACGTTGCGGGTTGAGTAACCTGAGGATGCATTTCCCCTGTTCTGAGGGAGGGTCACTTGACCTGAAACGTTAACTCTGATTTCTCTCCATAGATGTTGCCAGATATGCTAAGCTTTTCCAGCAATTTCTGTTGCTGTCCTTTTCATTTGAGTTTGAATTTCCTTTAAATTTAGTTTGAGTTTGAACCTGGCTACCATCATGGAATCAATTTTTTTTGTGTCTACCTGGAGAATAACGAAGACTCATGGGAGTTGTTCTTGGCACCTCATTCAATACCGTATTCTCAATGCAAGAGTCCACCTACTGGCAATAAGTGGTATCAGTCCTAAAAATACAGACTGCCTTTATACCATTTTAACAGGGTCTAGATTAGAGTGGTGCTGGAATAGCACTGCAGGTCAGGCAGCATCTGAAGAGCAGGAATATCGACATTTCGGGCAAAAGCCCTTCATCAGGAAGTGTCTCGTTGATTTTAACCCTACTGCGAATCCTCTTGCCAGCATCTGCAGTCCTTGCTTTTTACCCATTTTCTTAACAGCAGAGCCAGACAGCCTACTTTAGCCACTTGACCTAGATTGTTCTGAAAGGCAACATATAGTCGACATGTGCAGGAGTCCATAACTTAGTGCGAAAAGCATACTGGAATATATTTTGAATGTTCCTTAATGATAATTTCTTTGTTAATGTATGTTTAATCCTGCTATATTTTATATCTGAGAGCTTTATGAAATGTCAGTTGCTTCTAATAATTGGTTCTCAAAATAAATTTAATACTAAGATGATTAGTTTGATTATCTGTGGCAGTTTGGTCTGCTTGACTGCTCTACATTTTTTTTCTTGGTGCATTCCCCTGAAATCTATGTAATCAGTGAAAAAACATTTGTGGGATTTTTAGCAAATTGCATTCATTGTGACTAAACATATTAGTCACAATCAAATGATGGAGCAGATTGAATGGACCGAACAATCTAATTCTTCAATTTATTTTATGTTTTATAATGTTTATGATCTGTACTGTTCTAAAAATGATGTGCTATAATGGAGGGAAACGCAACAGTCAAATTGCACACGTAGGTCAGTGAGAACAATGCTCACCTAACCAATTTTTAAATGGTATTGAGGGACAAATGTGGCCAGCATATGGAGCCTTCCCAGCCATGTTCTGATATTGTGTGGGACCTTAAGGCATAGTTGATACCACAAAGTGACGCATAGGAGATGACCAAGAATTGTCAGGTAAAGGGTTGTTTTATGCATTTAGATGAGATGGAGCCCTTCAGCCCTTTGAAGTAACTGATTCAAGGAAGACCATTCAAGCTAAAACAAACACCCTCCATCTGGCCCTTACCCACCAGGAGAAGAAGAGCACCTACATAAGACTACTATTCATAGACTTCAGTTCTGCATTTAACACTATTTTTCCTCAACACCTAACTGGAAAACTGAGTCAGCTGGGCCTATATACCTCCCTTTGTAACTGGATCTGGGACTTCCTGACTGGGAGACCTCAGTCAGTCCGAATTGAGAACATCTCCAACACCATCACACTGAGCACAGGGGCCCCCTAGGACTTTGTGCTCAGTCCGCTGCTGTTCACCCTGCTGACACACGACTGTACGGCGATGCACAGGTCAAATCACATCAAGTTCATTGATGATACAATTGTAGTGGGTGTCATCAGCACGAGTGACGAGTCAGCATGCAGAGAGGAGGTGCAGCGGCTGATGGACTGGTGCAGACCCAACAACCTGTCTGAACATGGACGAGATGAAAGAGATGGTTGTTGACTTCAGGAGGGCACGGAGCGACCACTCTCTGCTGGACATCAGCTTCCCTGTGGAGATCATTAAGCATACCAGATTTCTTGGCATACTCCTGGTGGAGAATCTCACCTGGACCCTCAACACTAGCTCCATAGCCAAGACAGTCTAGCAGTGTCTCTACTTTCTGCACAGGCTGAGGAAAGCCCACCTCCCACCACCCCCATCCTCACCACATTTCACAGAGGGTTCATTGAGTGTACTCTGAGCTGCTGCGTCACTGTCTGGTTCAGGAATTGCACTGTCTGTGACTGTAAGACCCTACAATGGATAGTGAGGACAGCTGAGAAGATCATCGGGGTACCTCTTCCCTCCATTGTAGACATTTACACCACACACTGCATCCGAAAGGCTAACAGCATTGTGGAAGACCCCACACATCCCTCACTCAAACTCCTCTTCCTCTTGCCATCTGGCAGAAGATACCGGAGCATTCAGTCTCTCACAGCCAGACTGTGCAACAGTTTCTTCCCTCAAGCCATCAGGCTCCTTAACTTAGTATGATCGGACTCTTTCCCCATCTGAAATTCTTTGCACGACTTCGAATTGCTGCTAGAAAAATGTCTATGATTTTATCGTTCTTCTATTACATTAACTAGCGTGTTTTGCACTACTTACGCACTTTATGCCGTGTACAAATGTGTAGTTTGCGCTGTCCATGTAGCAACCTCAGTTGTGGAGGAAAGCTGTCTTGTTTTTCCTGTATCTGTTGTATTTGATAGAAATGATAAATAAAAAGCTACTCTACTCAAAAGAACAGAGGAAAGTTTTAATGTTTAAAAGCAATGAGCAAAGGAGTGAAGAGAATATCATGTAATATTTCCTTTAATAGTAGTCAGCAGCTGAATGGGTTCAGGGGTTTTTATCTGTTACATTTGTTGTTTCCTTATTTGTTAATACCCACTGAAATAGATGTTTTAGACAAGTTTAATTCCTGTGCAACAATGCCTGTTGCACAGATTTGGAGGTGAAATTGACTCATGGCATGTTGCTTTCTTATTTGACAGTGAATCTGATGAGAATTGTAAGAAGCACTTGGAAAGAGTGTTAGCTATTTGGCAAGAGAGGATGGTTTATGAAAACAACTTCATCGATCAGCTTAAGCAAATTCTTTGTAAGTATAAATATGTAGACTTTGGCAGTGGAAGGTTCAAGGACATCTGTTTTAACTCTTGACTTTTCAAAATAAATGTTACATTTGTCTTTTGCTGCTTGTTAAGTAACAGAGAAAAAGGCCAAGAAACGTACCTTTGAACAGATACAGGAGGAAGATGATGATGACTATCTTTCTAACAGTACTCCCAAAGAACCACCAGAGGTAATTGCTGGGTTATTTAATAAAAAATGATTAATGCATATAGTTTGCACATCTGAAAATCTATGGGTTTTTGTCAGATGAGCTCCACTGGTCAGAATTCAAGATTGTAATCACTCCCTAGAATTTGGTTACAATTGCTTCAAATTAAAGTAATTTTATAATGAAGCCAAACCAAAACGAAAACCTAGTGTAATAGATACCTGGTAGTCTGTGGGTGTTTGTGAGGATGCCATTCTTTTAGCACTTCTTGTTTTGTATTGTTGCAAGATAACTGACTCCCAGAAGAAGATTGCAATTTGTGAAGTCATGACTGAAAGTTTGTTGCACGATAATTTGCAGGTCATCACTAGGAAATTCTGTGTCCAATTTGTAATAGTATGTAGAAGTTCTGTTAGATTTTGGGCCAATCATTCACTGTTGATCACATAAAACTTTGAAGTTTACATTTTTCATGACTGAGTCAACTATTTCTCCTGCGTGTACTTGAAACTTAAAATCCCAGTGTATTTCAGTGCGGTGAAAACTATTGAAGATGTCTTAGCTGAAGGTGGATTTAATAATTCTTCATGGCTGTTTTATTGACAGGACGAAATAGAACTGGCCTGTTTTGTTTAAGAATGAGTTTCAAGGAACATCTGTGAAAATAGCTTTCCAAAACATAGGTATTTAAAACTGAAAGAAAATAAATCTTAATTGTTGCTAGGCTGTCATCATTACCCTCATTTCTCCTGTGAAAGTATGGAGCATTTATGATTTTTCAGTATAAAGTTAGCTTAGCATGCATTCTGAGGCTCAGTAACAGTTTTATAGGTGAAGTGTTAATAGCAACTGGTGCCTACATAATTGTATACAGCAAGGAGTACGCATTTTCAGGAGCAAAGGGAGGTGGGGAAGTGTAGTGATACTGACCATAATGAATGATAGCTAGAGACTTGGACCCTGTTGGTCAAGCAAAAATCACTGAAAAATTTACCCTTGAAAGGCTGATTGCTGTATTCCTAAAGTAAGACACAATTACTGGAAACCTAGTATGTCTCCATTTTGTTAAAAGGAACTGAAGCAGGATTGTCCCACCACAATTAATGAAATGTCTCGAACTATGCACTATCATCCAGCTTTGGAATGAAAGTAGTAGGTCCATTTCCCAATTAGTTGTTGGTGTTTGCTTTTAAAAGATCATTGCCCCGGCAGGAGTATTTGGAGTGCTTGCTTTTCTGAATGATCATATATTTCTGAAGCTGGAGATTTATTCCTTTTGTTAGCTGCTTTTAATATTTAAAAAGTCATGAAATTGGCACACCAATTTAAATATAATTGCATCGTGGAGGAAAAAAGAAGTTGCAGCTACCACCTTTGAGTAGTTGACTGATCAACTTGTAATGCTTCTGGAAGTAGAGAGCATGGAATGTTCTTCGATAAATGTTAGTGCTGAGTTTGTTCACCCCAGCCAGTGCAGCAATTTGAGTGTTGTATTGGTCTTGTCATAGTGGACTAGAGAGGACAGATATTCTCTTCCAAGCTTCCTGCCCTTCATTGCTGCCCAGCAACATATCTGCCTGGAACATAGCCATGATTTCACACAAAGTGGAGGAATGGGGTCATGCTTGTTGGTAGTGACCTCGCCTGTTATCTTTGCTGATTGTTCACATTCAAGTTCAGTTTGGTATCTATAGAAACACATCAGGAAAGTGGAAGAAAAGTTGAATTGGGTAATTGGAATAATTTGGGGGGTCAGTTCGCCCTCCTGAAAGAGCACAAATCGATCTATTACAGGTATAAGCATTTCTGCAGTACACCTACCACCAAGTTAATTTTGTGCTATATGCTACACGTGACTGAGGAGTCTTCAGTGATCTTTGTTTTATAACTACATATTTGTGATACATCACCATGAACTTTTAGAACAAACATCAAAAGGCTTTTTTTAAATTTGGGTTGAATATTTCCGAAGCTTGTTCTCTATTGTATTCAAGCAGAAACCTCCTTTTACATTTGTCTACTTTGGATACAAATTAAGTTAAAGTGCATGCAACATTGACTTAACTACATGGACAGGTAAATTATCTGTTACCAACTTTAAAACAAAAATTAGTTTTAACTTTGGCACATTGTTAGAGTTTTCCTAGTTCCCTAACAGGAAGTATTTTTGGGGAAGGGCTTTGAATTGTTTAATCCCTTGTATTTGTCTTGGTCCCTATTCATCAATATTTTGAAGATTTCAGTTGCTTTTTCACTAACTGAATTTTAATATTTTGCTGTTCACTTTTAAAAGACTACTGTACAGAACTATATACTGGCCACAGAATTTCACAGTAATGTGCTGCAGCATTTTTTGGCAGATTCTGTTAATGATACAGTCATATGTTGTGTTGCTATTCATAATTTTATGGAATATTTGGGCAGTCATATTCTGTTTGTTGACTGTGTGATGTGCTTAAAACTGGATAAAAGTGCCAGATAAATTTTGAAATAAATCAAAAACAAAATCAGGTCTGGGGTTCAGATGACAAATTGCAACGCTGCCGAAGTAAAAACACAGATATCGCCTGTACAATAACTTGAAGTATTGCTTGGCAAATATTATCAGATGCCCATCAGTCATATCACATCACATCACACCACACCTTTTCTTTTACTATATTGCGTCTTTGAGAACTGTAAAATGCTTTCTCCTTTTTGCTCTTCACAAAGTAAGCAGTTTTGGTGTGTTAATATCCTCCTCCTCTACCCTGCCTTGCAGAAAATAAATAATTTGTATGAGATTTAAAAAAAATTCTTATTTGGGATGTGGATGTCATTAACAATGCAGCATTTGTTGACCATCCCTAATTGACCTTGAACTGAGTGGCTTGCCTGATTATTTCAGAAGGAATTGCTCTTGGTTTATGGTCACATGTAGAGTAGATCAGATACATATATAAAATAAAAGTGTTGTGGATGCTGGAGATTGGAAATAAAAAGAGTGCTAGAGAAACTCTGGTAGCATCTGGAGAAGAAAGAGTTAACTTTGCAAGTCCAACACGTTTCTTTGAAACAACGGCCAGCTTCCTATCCTGAAGGACATTAATGAATTAGATGGGGTGTTGACAGCTATTGATACTTTTCTGGTCACCACCATCACTGAGAGTAGCTTTATACTCCAGATTTATTTAGTAAACTTAAATTTCATCTGCTACCATGGTGGAATTTGAGCTGGTGTCCTCAAAACAATAGTCTGTGTCCCCAGATTACTGGTCCAGTGACATTACCACTATGTGACCATCTCCCCATGAATCTGTAATAATTAGTATGTCATTTTAATTCTCTCTTTAAATTAATAAAGCTATGAAGTGACTTGTGGGCATTTGATATTTGCAAAGGCGTACTTCAAGTTTTTGTACAGATGATGTGTTTGTATTTTAACAGCATTGCAATTTGCCACATATTGAAAGCCATTAGTATTTAAATCAACAGACTCTGTTATTGATGCTGTCTTACATGTTTAAGCTGCATATATTTCTCAGTATATCTTACACTGCACATGGCATTGCAACATAGAAGTTAATTTGCTGTGATATTTTTTGTATTGGGTTAGAATACTTGTACATCTGTCTTTTTCCTGTTACCCTTTTGTCGTCTGGCCCTCTTGTTAAAGCAGTTCTAATCTGATATATCAAGTTAAATAGAATTGCAGGATTCACAGTCGAGCTGTATACCGTATTTGCTAACACTATCTCTTTACAGTGCACTGATTATAGAGGGCCAATTTAAAGTTTTCTACAAGTTCTTTTATGCTGCTCTCCACAAATACTACTTTGGACTGTATATGCCGTCGTACCAGATTTAAATATCAAAGCTGTGAAGTTGCCAAAGAAGGGCAGTATGAGATCCAAGCAAGGCTGTCGTTCATCTGATCTTTTTTTTTTGTTTTGTGTGTCAGACTGAGGATCTAATTAAGTCATTGCAAGAGCTGGAAAATGCAGCTTCTGGTGATGCAGCCGTTCGACAGAAGATTGCATCATTGCCACCAGAAGTTCAAGATGTTTCTTTGTTAGATAAAATAACAGGCAAGTTGAGAATTTCCATAAGGTACAAAAGTGCTTGCTTTGAAATTTTCAAATGAAGAAATGGTTGCACAAATTTCTCCTGAATGTAACATTCTGTGGTTTATGGTTCCAATTTAGACAAAGAGTCTGCAGACAGACTTTCAAAAACTGTGGATGAGGCCTGCATGCTCTTGGCAGACTACAATGGCAGACTGGCTGCAGAACTGGAAGATCGCAAACAGTTGGCACGTATGCTGGCTGATTACATCCGTAGTCAAAACGAAATCCTAGCAGAGAAGGAACGTAAACTGGAAGTGCGTAATTTCTTTTCACTTGTTACTTTTTTTTTCTTTCAAAGCACTCCGTATTTTTAGGATGCTGGGGTAAGTACCTAAATATCACTGCTTTTTTTTTGTTTCTTCCCCTACTCCGTGGTTGATTTTATTAACTATCAATAGCTTCTGTTACAGATGGTGGGCGTGGAATTGCCACACAATGCTGGTCTTCAATCACTTGACAGTCTTCCAATTAAAGAAATAAACAAACCACAAAGAAACAATGTGTTGTGTTCTCATTTTGAGCAGGTTAGCTCAGATACAGACCCCATTAATAGTCAACAACTTTGGAGCCAAAGAAAAGTTAACTTTGCAGTGGCAAGGTCCCTTGCAAGAACTGTGCATTCTATAAAAGGCAATGGGAATATTCCATGTCCACTGAACAATTTTAAAAAAAACTTGCTTTTTGCTGACAGCCTTAGTTTAATGAATATTCTTTCTCCAATAAGGCTGTTATAATAGGTGAAAATTTGAAAACTGCTTAACAGGTTTTTCTCTGTTAAGAATCTTATGGGGTATGCTGTCAAGCCTGGTGAATGGAGTTGAAACAGAACATTCATAATCTGACAATCTATTGTATGGTGTGAGTGGCATTTTTTCCCCATGATTCTTGCCATAACGCACTTTTTAAATTAATAGATTTTCTTTTACGTGTTGAAAGTCTTAGTGAGTTCTGTTGTAGTGTTTTTTGGTGATTGGGTCTAAACGTCTGAATCCAGCTCAGATGAGATGATTGCCTTACTTTATTTGCAGGCACCTGGCAAAGACAGGGTGATCTCGAACCTATCTTTTCAGTGCTCAGCTTGTGGCTAAAGATGCAGCGCTATTTTATCTAAACCATAAAGGACCAGGGTGTTCCAAGTTTTGTCTCCAGTACTGGTTAATTGATAAGAAACTACAATCAGGCCCAGAGTGTCGAGGTCAAGCAAGCTAGAATCCGCCAAAAAGCATGCTCTTGATTTGCTATCCAGCCACTGTGCCCACAGGGTGAGGGCACACTTGAGATCAGCTAAGATATTTGCTATCATCAGGTAGCCTGTCACCACTTCCCATCCTGGGTCAGGTGAATAGTCACCGTTTGGGTGAAACACCGGTGGATGACGACTACTTGTGGATATTCCAATAAATGGATTAATACCTTGAATAAGGCAAATGGTTGGAGAGATGCTCTTAAATCCCGCTTGGATTTTTTGTTTTTTGAAGTGTGTTATGCCATAACCATGTATCCAGGAAATTAGTTTATTTTTGCTCTGAGCAATCCTGATTAATTGTCTAATGTCATCTTGATGTAGTTGCTCTTATCTGGCTAAAGTGCCAATGTTTGACAGACATGTGCTTCCAGTTTAGGGTTTCTGAGCATCTTTATCTGTTACAATGAATAAAGTTTCTCTCTATTATTCCTGGTGACCTACTTTCAGAGTTAATTAGCTTAAAAAAAAAACCCAGGTACATTAAAATAGTAGCTGCAACAGTTCTGAGCACTCAAGTGATGTGACAATTATGGATTTTCCAAAAAGTGGATTAATACCTAGCGGAAAGAAAACATTTGAAGAGAAGATCATAAATCCTGCTTGTATTTTTCATTGAACAGCTTTGGACTTCAGTGTAATTACTTAATCATTTTTGAAAGGTGCATTTCATGGACCATCCTAAGTAATTCAAGTCAAGCTAATTTCAACCCAGTCTCTAAAGGGAGGGAATTCATTTTTATTTTCCATAATTTGGCATCCAGAGAAATTCAAAACGCTTTATGTAACAAATAGGCATGAGATGTAACTTGGAAGTAATTTCATCCCAAATTTTCTTTATTTAATGTTAATAGTTGATCTTCACTGTCAACTCCACTTGCCATCTAATCCCAATTTCTATTACGCTAATATTGACACTCAGTCTGAATATACTGAGTGACTGACTGAACATCTATAGTCCACTGGGGTAAATAACTCCAAAATTCACCAATCTACACTGAGTATTAGATGATTGACACCTTATCCAGAAACTGTTCCCCATGATCTAGACTTTCTAGGAAAACATTCTTCCTGCATGTTTGCCAACTTAAGGGTCTCCTACTGCCATTGATGATATTCCCATTATCAGGGAGGGTGTATGTAGAGCCACCCCTATGCCCTTCAGACCAGTGACCTTCTGCCCCGACTCTTAACCTGTGCATTTTTTTTTTAGCTGCTTCCAGCAATCTAATATTGAATCCAAAACTCTGTCTATTCCATGCAGCAGTCCTGGTGCTGGAGTGTCACCAGCCTCTGACCTGCAGATCTCCGGAACAGAATTTCTGCCTAGTAGGGGAAGTGGAGCAACCAGGTATCTGCAATGAAGCCACAGAGTCAGGAATTTCTGTAACTAATTAATTTCTCCAAGAGCTCTCAGACATCAGGTCAATAGGTCTGTTGCCAATTTTGGAGGTGGACATTGGGGTGCTGCTCCCTACCAGCTTCATTTAAATCCTGCCTTGTGTTTCAGTGAATCATCTCATCATGTAAATGGGTTCATTTCACTCCATCTTTTCTCACAGGACGACCTTCTCTTAGCAGTCAGTCTACATAGCCTTTGTTTTAACCTAAGGAAAAGATATCCCTTATCCAGTATGAAACACAAATTTGATGCATACTTATGTGAAACAACTGAAGCCCTGTAGAATTTCTAGCATTTGCCTTCGACCTCCTTAATTGCTTACGTACCTGCATTTTATTATTTTTGTGCAAAGACACCTAAATTCTTCTGAACACTTTAAGGTTTCCCACAACTTAGAGTCATAAGAGATGTACAGCATTGAAACAGACCCTTCGGTCCAACCCGTCCATGCCGACCAGATATCCCAACCCAATCTAGTCCCACCTGCCAGCATCCAGCCCATATCCCTTCATACCCTTCCTATTCATATACCCATCCAAGTGCCTCTTAAATGTTGCAATTGTACCAGCCTCCACCACTTCCTCTGGCAGCTCATTCCATACACGTACCACCCTCTGTGTGAAAACGTTGCCCTGCAGGTCTCTTTTATATTTTTCCCCTCTCACCCTAAACTGATGTCCTCTAGTTCTGGACTCCCTGACCCCAGGGAAAAGACTTGGCCTATTTACCTTATCCATGCCCCTCATAATTTTGTAAACCTCTATAAGGTCACCCCTCAGCCTCTGACGCTCCAGGGAAAATAGCCCCAGCCTGTTCAGCCTCTCCCTGTAGCTCAAATCCTTCAACCCTGGCAACATCCTTGTAAATCTTTTCTGAACCCTTTCAAGTTTCGCAACATCTTTCCGATAGGAAGGAGACCAGAGTTGCATGCAATATTCCAACAGTGGCCTAACCAATGTCCTGTACACCCGCAACATGACCTCTCAACTCCTGTACTCAATACTCTGACCAATAAAGGAAAGCATGCCAAACGCCGCCTTCACTATCCTATCTACCTGCGACTCCACTTTCAAGGAGTTATGAACCTGCACTCCAAGGTCTCTTTGTTCAGCAACACTCCCTAGGACCTTACCATTAAGTGTATAAGTCCTGCTAAGATTTGCATTCCCAAAATGCAGCACCTCTCATTTATCTGAATTAAACTCCATCTGCCACCTCTCAGCCCATTGGCCCATCTGGTCAAGATCCTGTTGTAATCTGAGGTAACCCTCTTCGCTGTCCACTATACCTCCAATTTTGGTGTCATCTGCAAACTTACTATCTGTACTCTTATGCTCGCGTCCAAATCATTTATGTAAATGACAGAAAGTAGAGGACCCAGCACTGATCCTTGTGGCACTCCACTGGTCACAGGCCTCCAATCTGAAAAACAATCCTCCATCACCACCTTTG
Source organism: Chiloscyllium plagiosum (assembly GCF_037043375.1). NCBI lineage: Eukaryota > Metazoa > Chordata > Chondrichthyes > Orectolobiformes > Hemiscylliidae > Chiloscyllium > Chiloscyllium plagiosum. Next base: position 18,117,023 of record NW_028270172.1, read on the forward strand.
AGCCAGTTCTGTATCCAAATGGCTAATTCTCCCTATATTCCGTGAGATCTAAACTTGGTAATCAGTCTCCCATGGGGAACCTTGTTGAATGCCTTACTGAAGTCCATATAGATCACATCTACTGTTCTGCCCTCATCAATCTTCTTTGTTACTTCCCCAAAAATGTCAATCAAGTTTGTGAGACATGATTTCTCACGCACAAAGCCATGTTAACTATCCCTGATCAGTCCTTGCCTTTCCAAATACATGTACATACTGTCCCTCAGGATTCTTAATAAAATGTGTGCAGTTTTCCTATTCTTCCTCCCAAAATATGCTACTTTGCATTTTCCCATTTTATACTCCATCTACCACATTAGCTATTTATTTCACCTATGTCCCTTTGCAAACTCTACTTTTAAAGTTTACTTTTCTCATTTAGCTTTGTATCATCATTAAGCTTGAGTACATTATACCCTGCCCCTAATGTAAGTCATTCATAAAGATTGTAGCTGGTAGAGACGTCAGCACTGCATTTGTGATATCTGACTAGCAACAACTAACAAACTTGAAAGTTTTTTTTATTGCTAGTGATTTTGTTCTTTAGCCAATCTTCTAATCATTCTGGCACACCCCTGTCACCACCCCACCCCCACCCCCATCCCCAAATCCCATGAACTGTTACTTTTTAAACAAATGTTTACAAAATAGTAAGCCATTCAACCTTTCACAGCTTTCTCTGCCAATCAATATAATGATGGTTGATCATCCAACTCTATACTGTCAGGAAAGCCTGTCCTGTTTTCTCCCCATATTCTTTAATCCCTTAAGCCCTATGAACTATTCGAATTTCTTCTGGAAAATGTTGTTTGGCCTCAACTGATTTTTGTGGCAAAGAATTTCACAGGTTCATTCCTCTCTGAATGAAAAAAATATTCTCCTCATCTCAGTCCTAAATGGTCTATCCATATCTTGAATCTTTGACCACCGCTTCTGGACTCCCGTCATTAAGAGCATCCTTGCTGCATTTACCACCTGGCAGCTTATCGATGCCTCTTTAAAATCCAAATATGCAACATCCATTTTATCTACTGTGCTAGTTATTGCTTCGAAGAAGTTAATACCTTTGCCAAATATTATTTTCCTTTCTTAATTTAATATTTATTATGCCTAATAATATTGTTTCCTAAGTGTCCTGTTACTATTCCTTTAATAAATAGAAGTAATGAAAGGGCAGAAGTTGTGATGCTCACTTGGAGAGCTAGTGCAGTCATGATATACTATAAATGGACTTCTAGCACATTATAACTCTTGCGTGAATGGATTCCAGAATTTTCCAATATCTGATGTTAGGTCAAATCTACGTTTTTAAGTTTGCTTTTTGTTTCTGTTGTTCTTTGAGTATTTTGCACATTTACTATTTTCTGATCCACTGGTACCATCCCAGAATGGTGACACAGTGGTTAGCACTGCTGCCTCACAGTGCCTGAGACCCGGGTTCAATTCCCGCCTCAGGCGACTGACTGTGTGGAGTTTGCACATTCTCCCCCTGTCTGCGTGGGTTTCCTCCGGGTGCTCCGGTTTCCTCCCACAGTCCAAAGATGTGCAGGTCAGGTGAATTGGCCATGGTAAATTGCCCGTAGTGTTAGGTAAGGGGTAAATGTAGGGGTATGGGTGGGTTGCGCTTCGGCGGGTCGGTGTGGACATGTTGGGCCGAAGGGCCTGTTTCCACACTGTAATGTAATCTAATCTAATGTAATCTAATCTAATTATTAAAAGAATCTCGGGAATTTTGAACTATCACTATTGTTTAATCTATCATCTCTACAGCTGTCTCTTTGAGAAGCCCAGGGTTAAGGCCATTAAGTCTAGAACACTTTCTTTCCATTAATTCCTCCAATACTTTTTCTTTGGTGATATTATTTTCAGTTCATCACTCTAGTCGGCCCCTTGATTTGAGTTTTTACTAAATATTACACACTGTTTTTGAAACTTTCTTTGCCATTTGCTTATTACCCCGCACTTAATTTCTCTTGCTTCTGCATTTAAGGGACTTCTGGTTCTCTTGCTATATCTTCCTATACAAATATCAGGGAGTATCTCAATTCTGAAGTGAAGATACATTATTTGAGCTGTTTAAGTAATACTTAACTGCATCTAACAGACACTGAAAGTGCTGAAAGTAAAGTCTAACTTATTAGTGCTTTGCTTAACAAAAATATAAATTAGTGACAAATATTGTATGCTTGACATGACTGAGTATGCATTTCAGTTGTGGCAGTGCAGGGATTTTTATTTCAAGTTGATTATTTTTTGAGCAATCGGTGTAAATTTTAATTGGAATAGAAATGTTGGTTGTTTTTCAGAATGTAACCTTATTTGATCATTTGGACTGGCAAAATGGTAGGATCCCTGCTTCAGCTGTTCAGTGCAATTGATACGTTACTCAGCTTCTGAAATATATGTAAGCTTTGCCAGAAGCATTTTCTTTCCTGCAACAGAATTGTTGGTACAGCAGGAAAATAGTTGAGGAAGTTCATTGTAACTGTTCATCTTCCAAGCAAGTGAAGACAAAATACTGTGGATGTTTGTTCTTATTTCAGATTACTAAGCGTTGGAGAAACTCAGCACTGGCAGCATCTGTGGAGAGAGAAACAGGTTCATGTCTTGAGTCCAATATGGCTCCTCTTTGGAATTGCAAGGAACTGGAAAATGTTGAGGGGAGAAGGAACAAGTGGAGCAGATTGAGAGGGTGCTCAGAACAAATGACAAAGTCAGCGATAAAGGAGAGAAGTAAAACTGTAAATGTTCCATATGAAAAGGACAAAATGGTTCTGCTGTGTTGAGAGCAAAGCCAACAAGAGGGTGGGAATATAAGGAAAATTGAGGACAGAAGTAATATTCTGAAGTTGTGGAACTCTATATTATAGAGTCTTAAGAGACTGTAAAGTATCTAACTAGAAATGTGATTTTGTTCCTCCATCTTACTTTGAACATCAATGAAACAATAGCAGCCTCAGGACTGATATTCTCTGTTCTTTGTTTTTCTCTACAGATGCTGCCCAGATCTACTGAGCTTCTCCAGCATTTTCTGTTTTTATTGTTATCTAGGCAGATTTTGTTTTTTTTTCCCCACTGTGCTATTCAATAAAAGCATTATCAGCTGGAAGTAAAAAAAAATCATGCACAACTCCAGATCTTACCAAACTGTGGGTTGTGACACCTCTGGGTTGACGGCCATAATTTTGGTGTGTGCCCTGATGCAAAAATGGGTCTTGGATGTTTTCTAATCAGCCTGTTCAGAGATGCTATTACACATCTCTTGGAGTAGGTAGGACACTAACTTGGGCCTCCTAGCTCAGAGACGCTACCATTGTGTCACAAGAGCTCTTCTAGATTCTCTTAAACTTATTTTTGTAATCAACTTATTATTGCATACCTCTGGAGCAGTTGGGATTTGAACAAGGGCCTCTCAATCCAGGGGTAGGGACACTACTGGTGCACCACAAGAGAGCCTTGCAATAGTTCTTGTGGAGCTCTGATTAAGTGCTAATAGCTGTGAGACTCATTTTAAATTGGGCATTGGTGTGGCCTAACTGCGTGTTCTTATAGCCCTGCACCCCATCCCAAAACTCCCAGCAGGATGATAAGTGCTGTGTACTTAATTCTGTGATTTAAACCGCTCATCCTAAACCCCATTCCACTGATCCCACTCCATTCCAATCACTAATACAGGTGATTGATGCTCTCTTCTCTCCCATATCACTGTTTCCACAGCTATCACCCCTTCTTCTACCTCCATCCCAAAAGCATCTTCCTTTTCATGTCTCAAACGTCAGGGCTCTTAGCAACTCTCAGGCAACCAAATACACCCACACAATGTAAGACTATGGTAAATGGGAACAGGAATAGGCCATTTGTCACCTCAAGATGCCCTGCCTTTCAATAAGATCTGATTTTTCCCAATCCTTAGTTCCTCTTCCATACCATGCTCCTCATAGATTCTTGAAATATCAGGGAGTTAGGGATATCCATTTCCTTTTTAAATACTTTGATGATCTAGTGTCCACAACTCTCTGGGGAACAGAATTCTAGGTATTCACTAACCCTAGGGAGAAGAAATTTCTTCACATTGCAATTTTAAATGAGTGTACCCTTATTCTGCAGTTATGTCCCTAGTTTGAGGTTCCAGCCACTTGTGGAAATGTCCCTATTTACCTGCCAAACCTTTTTAGAATCTTATATATTTCAATAAGATAAAAGTAATTTACCATACTGCCCTTAAATATCTGATGACATGCCATGCCCCATTTGTAATTTTAATACCTACTTTCTGGATTAAAAGATGCAGTACGCATACCGGGTACATGATTTCCCTACTGTTACATTCATTTATGCCAAAGTTAGCATGAGGATGTCATTTTTTGATACTTTGAATTACTGAAAGTTGGTTCATTCATTCGCCCCAAATAAATTCACAAAGAATTCTTTGTGAATACAAGACCTTTTTTCAGGTAATTTATTTTAAACATGAGGGTTGAGATAGCATGACATGTCTTGTGAACTAGGAACACTTGGGTTTCCAGAAGCAGTAATTACATTCCAAGGCTAAACAGGCATAGTAGCATTGTTGCATTACCGACATCAAAGGGACTGAATTGGCCCAAGAAAGCAGCTTGCCACTACCTTCTGCAGCTGGGATTTACAATAAATGTTGGCCCAGACACACTTGTTCACATCCATGAATGAATTTTAAAAATGCTGAATTCAGTAGGTACTATTTAGCTTGGTTGTCTACATTCAATTTCTAAAGAATTGTATCTGTAAATGCAGTTATGAGATTGCATTTAATTTGATAACTGAATCTCGACAATGTTTCACAACACATGGCCAGCAAATGGGAACTCCATCATAGCTAGGAGGCAGTAGTTCCAGTGGCAGGATGGATTGATAATCAAATAATCATTTTACCAATTTATGTTAAGGAGTGGATGAGATTTATTTTTTAAGCAGCTGGTTATAGTCTTTGAGATACATAATGGGGTGGTAGAATCAGACTCTGTGGTAACTTTAAATAAGGAAATTGGTTAAATAGTTGAAAAACAAAAATTGCAAGGCTATGGGAAACAGCACTGAAATAGAATGAGTTCATTAATTCTTTCAGATAACGAGCAGATAAGACGTGATGAATGGCCTATGCCATGATTGTAATGGAAAGGCAGATACTACAGAGAATAAAAAATATTTGGATTGTGTTGGGAGTCTGACTGTTAGTGACTGTCACTTGAGTTTTTGCCCTTTGACTTTTAAAAAGAAATAGCATCTGGGTTAGTGCCATCAAAACTTAATTTGTTCATTATCTATACTACCAAAAGACGTAAATTTATCTTCTCTCTGTGGGATTAGGTACCAGACCCTAGTGAAGCTGCAACGGGCAACTAAACCTCCAAAGTTTGGCTATTTTTGAGACACTTCCTGGAAATAATCATTACCACTTGTTGTTTCAGGTTTTTTTTATTGTTAGCTTGTGATGTCTATTCAATGTGCCAGTCTATAACACTGCACACTCAGTAGTCTACATGAAGTTGGCTGGCCAGGTAGGAGGTAAGAATAGGGAAGAAAGCTATTGAGAGGGGGAAAGACTACTGAAGATGAAGCCGAGAGGAGAAGCCCCAAGGATGGAAAGATGAGTAGGAAGTGGGTAGAATAGTGAAAGGAAATCACCTTTGTTGGGCAGATAACTGGAGGGAAAGGAGAGGCATCTGATGCATAAGGTCAGTATATGAGTGGGGATGGGGCTAACTATAAATGCAGAGCTAGCATTACCTCTCCTCTAAGCCAACTTGGTGAGATATTTAACTTTTTGGTGGTATGCCAAACTCCCATAAATCGGCCCACAAAGTCTTGAGGAAATTTGGATATAAATCTGTTTCGTTAGCCCCTCCTAGTTTTGGTTGCACTCTGAACTGTTCAGTGTGAGGCACCAGTCCTCTTGTAATTATTCTGTCTGCGGATAGAGTATCAGTGTATCAACAAAATGCCAGAGATACTCTGTTTTTAATTGCAGACAATCATAATTGAAGTGTAAGGTTAGTATCAGTTATAAGGAGTGGCTGATTGGGCTTGAAGGATGAGTCATGTACCAGCAGTTAGCTTTAGAATGTATGAAGAATAATGATTTTAGTTTTCAATTGCATTTTGTTGAAATTCGTCACTAATAATGCTGGTTCTCTAAGTAGATTTTGACGCAGGGAAATTATGTTGAGCAGGCTTCTTAGTGACAGAGCTGTTTGCAGCAGTGTGCTGACTCAGTCGTGCTAATCCAAAGCAGTGATAGCTGTCATTGTAACGTTTTGTAAAATGACTAGTAACATTTGTAAATGCCTGGAAGAACTCCACCTAGAGGCATCATTAATATTACAGCGTTTTATTTAAAATTGAAAAAGCTCGTAGTAGCAATGATATTGCTTTATATTTACACATTACTTTTCATTACCTCAGTGAGTCTCATGAAGTATTCTCTTAGGAAGCATGGCAGCCAATATTGTGCAAAGTGGAAGCAGGAAGCTGGAAGAACACCGCAAGCCAGGCACGTCAGGAGGTGGTAAAAACAAGGACTGCAGATGCTGGAAACCAGATTCTGGATCAGTGGTGCTGGAAGAGCACAGCAATTCAGGCAGCATCCGAGGACAGAGGCCTGTCCTCGGATGCTGCCTGAATTGCTGTGCTCTTCCAGCACCACTGATCCACGTCAGGAGGTGGACAAGTCAATGGTTTGGGTGTAACCCTTCTTCGGTCCTGAAGAAGGGCTTATGCCCGAAACGTCGATTCTCCTGCTCCTTGGATGCTACCTGACCTGCTGCGCTTTTCCAGCAACACATTTTTCAACATTAGGAGTAATTCACCTGCTCTTCTCATATGCTTCCATGGCATCCTTTGTCTTTTTTTTTGCGAGTTAGGTTGAAGGTGGTGCCTCACTTTGATAACACCATTATCACTCATGCACATTTGTTTTTCTGCCCAATAATTATGATCTTGGGATGGGTGGGAAGCTGCACTTTTCTGTGAAGGAACAAAAAAAAATGTCAGTTGTTTTGCACGTTCAGAGCTGCTTCGATTGCAGTTGTGACCCATCTCACAACCAGGAGAGTGCCTGGGGACACCATATTGATGGTGAGGCTTCGACTGGTTCCACATTTCGTCGCATACAACTCTTCAGCTGCTTTCAATTATATGTTTCTGTGGTTTTGTCAGTTGTATTAAGTAATGTGTTTCGTTTGCAAGAGTTTCATTTTGCAAGTGTATGTGTGTGTGGCAATCTGCTCCTATTGTAGCCGTTGGCACGCCAGGTTAATGTCAGTCATTTCATTGTTAATGGGTGAATTAAATCAAGATACATGGCCCCTTCCACAGTGGTTGCAAAACATGGGCTGCCTCCTTCCTGAGGGCCCCTGTACGGATTAGAGCTCTTCCTTCAGACAATCTCCAATCACCAATATGTGAAAACAAGGAAGAGCACAAGTTTATTTCGAGTCATAGAGATGTACAGCATAGAAGCAGACACTTCGGTCCAACCCGTCCATGCCGACCAGATACCCCAACCCAATCTAGTCCCACCTACCAGCACGCGGCCCATATCCCTCCAAACCCTTCCTATTCATATACCCATCCAAATGCCTCTTAAATGTTGCAATTGTACCAGCCTCTACCATTTCCTCTGGCAGCTCATTCCATACACCGACCACCCTCTGCATGAAAAAGTTGCCCCTTAGGTCTCTTTTATATCTTTCCCCTCTCACCCTAAACCTATGCCCTCTAGTTCTGGACTCCCTGACCCCAGGGAAAAGACTTTGCCTATTTACCCTATCCATGCCCCTCATAATTTTGTAAACCTCTATAAGGTCACCCCTCAGCCTCCGATGCTCCAGGGAAAACAGCCCCAACCTGTTCAGCCTCTCCCTACAGCTTAAATCCTCCAACCCTGGTAACATCCTTGTAAATCTTTTCTGAACCCTTTCAAGTTTCACAACATCCTTCCAATAAGAAGGAGACCAGAATTGAACGCAGTATTCCAACAGTGGCCTAACCAATGTCCTGTACAGCCGCAACATGATGTCCCAACTCCTGTACTCAATACGCTGACCAATAAAAGAAAGCATTCCAAACGCCGCCTTCACTATCCTATCTACCTGCGACTCCACTTTCAAGGAGTTATGAACCTGCACTCTTTGTTCAGCAACACTCCCTAGGACTTGTATAAGTCCTGCTAAGATTTATGTTCCCAAAATGCAGCACCTCGCATTTATCTGAATTAAACTCCATCTGTCACTTCTCAGCCCATTGGCCCATCTGGTCAAGATTCTGTTGTAATCTGAGGTAATCCTCTTCGCCGTCCATTACACCTTCAATTTTGGTGTCATCTGCAAACTTACTAACTGTAGCTCTTATGCTCACATCCAAGTCATTTATGTAAATGACAAGAAGTAGTGGACCTAGCACTGATCCTTGTGGCACTCCACTGGTCACAGGCCTCCAGTCTGAAAAACAACCCTCCACCACCACCCTCTGTCTTCTACCTTTGAGCCAGTTCTGTCTCCAAATGGCTAGTTCTCCCTATATTCCGTGAGATCTAACTTTGCTCACCAGTCTCCCATGGGGAATCTTGTCGAACGCCTTACTGAAGTCCATATAGATCACATCTACCACTCTGCCCTCATCAATCATCTTTGCTACTTCTTCAAAAAACTCGACCAAGTTTGTGAGGCATGATTTCCCACGCACAAAGCCATGTTGACTATCCCTAATGAGTTCTTATTTATCGAGATGTACATTTTAAATGGCTATCAGGAAGTCAGTGTTTTTACTCAGAGGTCATCACGTTTGAATACTCATCAGGCAGGCAAGTGGAGTTAGTTTGCAAAATATGATTACAGTAACCTTGTATAATATAACGAATTAACGTTTGCAAACATAGGAATGCATTGGTTGTTCAGCCTGAGAGTCTATTCTGCCTTTGAGAAAATAGTTGATCAGTACCAGAATTTTATATACCCACTTACATTCCAAATCCTTTGGCAGTACCAAACAACACTTTAATTGATTTAATTTATAACAATCTCAACTGATATTCACAATCATTTGGGAAAGGAGTTTCAAACTTCTGTTACCCTTTGTTCAAAAAACTTCCAATCTTGATTCTTAATGGCCTCTAATTTTAAGATTATACCCTCTTGTAGGATTCTCTCTCTGTCAATGCTATCAAATTCCTTAACTTTTAAGTACTTCAATCGTGCCTCAACTCTGTAAACTCTTGGGATTACAGTTTATGCAATCTATTCTCATTATCTGCCTCTTAAAACCTTGAGTTCTGCTGAACAAATACTCTGTCCCCTCTGCAACCTGTATCTCTTTCCTGCGGTTTGGAGCCCAAAATTGAATGTGGTGCACCAGATAAAATCTGAGCTAAGTTCTATAAATGAAGCATCACTTTTTTTATCCTTTCTTGTGGTATGGCCCTTTTTGGCAAGGCTGGTATTTGTTGCCTTTTTCTAATTGCCCTTCAGAAAGTTCTAATCTTGAAGTAAAGACCAAAACGTAATTTGTCGTTTTGATAAAATCTGATACCAGTGCACCCTCCAGTCTGTTAGAGCCTATTAAACAGATCCATAAGTTAGATCCCTTAGTCTTCTGGGCAGATGTGCAACTTTTCTCTGAGAAATTGCATTTCATTGCCTTTAACCATGATCTCTAAGGAGTCATGCTGAAAAAAAATGTTGATGGCTGCCATTTTTATGTGATGAGTCTTGGGTTTTAAGGCAAATCCACTCGGAATATTTCCTAAGATTTCACGGTTCAGCAATGCATCTAGATTCTTTCTAGGAATGCTGGACAAAACATTTTAGTAATTTGAGAGATATTTTATGAACCTTATTGAATGTAAATAAAAGCTTTTTTTGAAATCTTCAGCTGTAAAATCCAATTTGAAAGTGGTGTCCTACTAGAATGTATTTCTCAGCGATACAAGGTCGGGGAGAAACAAAAGCAGAAAGCCTGAGAAATACTTTCAATTGTTACAAATGCAACATATCGTGTGTAAACATGTTGTGATTAGGAGTCCTTATCATGTATTCCCCCCTCCCCTCTGTTTTGATAGGATTATTTAAACCAGCTTTGTCTATGCAGGTATTAGGTAAATAACTATCTTTATAAGTCAAGGAACAATGTGAATGGCGAAACACACTCTGGTCCATCCAGTCTATCCCACACAAGTATGATAACTTGTTTATTTTTCACTGTCTGAACTCCTTTTCGAGTGACATTTTGGGGGCACCTCAGAAATATTCAAATTTTTTTCATGAACTGTGGCAGTTTGCTATTAATTATTCTAGTTAGAAATAATTTCTGTTCATCAGAACTCATTATTTTATAATAGAGCATCCTCTAGTTCATTTACCCATTATCTTAACTCACTTGACTTTTGGTTACTGGCCCTTCTGTTGGTCGAAGTGGTTTCTCCATATATTCTCCATGAAAATCGATAGTTTTGAATTTTTACACCAAATCTTTACTTGCCACAGAGTCATGCAGCATAGAAACCGATCCTTTGGTCTAACTAGTCCAGTCTGACCATGTTTCCAAACTAGACTGGTCTTACATACCAGCATTGACTGATATTCCTCCTATTCATGTACTTATTGAAATGTCTTTTAAACATGAACTGTATCTGCATCCACCACTTCCTCTGGCAGTTCATTTCCGCACATTAACCACTCTGTTTTTTTTAAGAAAAAGCCTCTCATGTTCTCTTTAAATCTTTCTCCTGTCACCTTAAAAATATACCCCATCATTGTGAACACTCCCCACCACCACCACCTTAGAGAAAAGACCTTTGCTATTTACCTTATCTATGTCCATCATGATTTTATAAACTTCTAATGTCACCCTTAACCTCCGCTCCAGTGATAAAAGTCCTGGCCTATCCAGTTTTTATAACTCAAACCCTCCTATAAATGACAAACAAAAGTGGACCTCGTACTGATCCATGTGGATCATTGGCCTCCAGTCTGAAAAACGCCCCTAATGCCACACTCTGTCACGTGCTGTTAAGCCAGTTTTATGCAATTGCCAAGCTCTCCCTGAATCTCATGTGATCTAACTTTACTCATCAGTCTACCATGCATGCAGAATCTTGTCAAAGGCTTTACTAAAGTCCAAGTAAACAACGTCTACCGCCCTGCCCTTGTTAACCTTTGCCTTTCCTCTACTGAGGATAACAATACCTCGAGCTCTTCATCGTACCTAACCAGAGCAGCCATTCTTCATGTGTAGGTTTTGTTAAGTTGTTTTCTTCCAGAATGGGTCTCATTGCTAAGGCAAATCCTGTTGCTTTTCAACAGGCCCAGAATCAGCATGGATTGTGACTGTCACCAGGTAGCTGCCCACCAATAAGTTATTTTGTTTGCCCCTTACAAAAGCCAAGGACTAGAGGTCAGTTATGAAATTCATACTACTGTTTTTACTTTTTGGAAATCTCCTCCCATCTAAGGATCACTGTACAGGTAACTCAGTGCCAATGCCATTGAGTAGATACTGACTTTTGAGTTTTTTTTGTTTGAGTTCAAAATTACTCCTGCTTTTTTTTAACTGAGGGTATATTCAGTAATTTAGATTTATTTTTCCAATGAGGAAGTCATTTACAGACTTGGATACAACCAACCTGAGAGTGATCTGCAGACTGAAAGTTGATACTAACTTTAATAAAGGCAAATATGAGGCTCCAGCAAGGCTCAAGTATGTTTCCCCTTCCAAGTGCAATAAGGAGTCAAGAATAGGCTGAGACCTTTTCCAAACTGGCTGCTGTTACATGCCAGTTGTAGATCCAATGCAGTGACATTTGGCATCTTTCAGCCTTGATGCAGACCTCAGCATGTTGAACAAATCGGCCTAGAAAGATGTTTTTCATTTGAGCTAGTTGAAATTTTCATATTTGTCACTGGCACCACCTTATCAAGCTTCTGATGCAGTGGCTTTCAGGCCAGCTGATCTTTCGTGTACCATGAGCAGCTTCCTGGTTTCAAAGCTTATATTCAGTGGTGATTTTTGAGTGGAGTGAACACATTTTCAGTTGTTTATGCAAGGAAGTTCTACATGTCTTGTAGGCACCTTTATCTGGCCTACAAGGTTGTTGAACTGCTACCAGGAAGCTTGGGGGAAAGTGTTGTCTCAGCACCTTTGGGAAATCTATTCTGTGCTCTCAGCTTCTCACTCAACTTCCAGACCCACCTACAGTGCAGACTATGCCGATTGAATTAGTTATCACCAAAATTTTAGCACCTTGGAAAGTAAGATGTTATGAACACTATTGGAAAACAGTGAAACTTCTAAACTGAACATGTTTGAGTATTATGGGAGTCAGGATAATAATGTCACGTTTTATGGTTGGAGCAGTCCTTTTCCAGAAGCGATAAATTTTAGGCATGTTTTGAAGCAAGACTTGTGTTTTTGCATTTGTGAAATATATACCAGCTGGTCTTGATCTCCGTGTGGTGGAGGGCAGTAACCGGGATCACCTTTGTATATATTGGACTTCTACAGAGCTGACTGATCATTACAATAAGTTAGCCTGTAATTCTGATGTAGGCGGAGCTGAGATTTTCAGCTTCACTGTTCCTTTAAATTTAAATCAGCCTATTCAGATTTGTCATGACATGTTTCTGGGGCAGGTGGGACTTGAACATAGACCTTCTGGCCCTGTGGTAGGTGCATTATCAGCGTGTCACAGGAGCCCTCCTGCCTTAGCATATTAATGTCATCTGTTAGACATGCATAGCTTCATGGGGGATTTCCCCAATCGTATTTAAAAGCATTACTTTCGACTTGTGCAGGTATGGTATCTTTGACTGTTTACTTGCAGAGTTTGTGAAGGTACTATTGTTGAACAGGAATCAGAGGGGATGGTGCTGGATTATTAGCTGGAGGTGTGTACTTTGGAAAAGCCTCTGAAAATGCTGTTTGGACCAACTGTAGCAGCTATCATTGCATTTCCCGATGGACAACAACATCTGGAGTATGAAGCAGAAGCAACGGAGAGGTTCGGGTTGCTTACATAGAACAGCAAGAAACCTTGCTCACTTATAGTCTCAGAGAGCACCTCAGCTGTATAGAATGTGTTTGGCGACTGTTCTTCAGCAAGAAAATAGACATGGAATCGTGCCACCACCTCAAAACAGTTCTGCAGCCTCCGAGCAAGATGAGAACAATGCTGCCTGTCCCTATCAGTGGCCATGGCCCTTGCTTTCTGTGTAAATGAACAATTCCAGGTGATATCAGCAATATTTTGGAAGTTGTTATCTATCGTGTGTCCAACAGCTCACTAGTCTTGTACACTTGGAGAGGGGACTTCACTATTTTCTTGAGCATAAAGAAGCAGGAGGAGTGGACAGATGGTTTTGGCAAGATGATGGCCTCCAGTATGATGCAGGGAGCCATTGACTGTACATAAAGGGTATTTCAGCCACCAGTATTTCATTTGGGAGATTTACCAACATCACAAGTAATACCAGTCACTCAACGTGGAACTGATGTGTGACCACACCCAGAACATCATGTAGGTGAATGCCCACAGTCTTGGCACCTGCTTTCATCCTGTTCCATTTCACAGAGCAATCTTCCAGCCATTGCATTGTTTTGGAAAGTGGCTGCTCAATGATGGAGGCGTAGGGGTCCCTGCATATCCTGACCACACATGGCCAGTGTTTGTACGGTGAGACCCATGTTTTAACGAGGAATGTCAAGGAACAGACAGTCAGTGGCCTGAACTGCTGAGAGAGATTCCTCCACCACTCAGGTTTGGGGACTTTGGTTTTTCATGGTTCTTGGAAGTTTGATTTTTGGCCTGGCCATATTGAGACTGCTGTCGTGGGTATAGGCTTTCAGCAACTACCTGAGAGAGAAAGAGGCAGCTGACCCTGGGCAGACTATGGTTCACCTCAGTACATCCTCCAGATGCTTGGTGTTTCCCCACCTTACCTCCCATCAGCTGCAGACATACCATTCTCTTGACCACAATAACGATACGACAAAGAAACCGTTCTGTACCAACTCGATTCAACAAGAGTGACAGGAATCCATACATTACTCAACTATTCACCCTTATACTTTCCATGGTACATGTCTTGTAGGCACCTTTATCTGGCCTACAAGGTTCTGTCCCAGTGACTGCATGGTGGCATGGCTGTTGGAATACTAACTTGCAGTGGAGGAAATGTCTTTTGACCTTGTAGGGTGCTTTAGACTGACAATGGGTTGTAATACTTTGGCATAGCATAGTCTGGGATGACTGCTTTAAAAAAAGAACAGTTGAGAAACTGGTAGAGTGACAATGATGGAAACAAGGGCAGTATGGTGGCTCAGTGGTTAGCACTGCTGCCTCACAGCGCCAGGGGTTCAGGTTCAATTCCAACCTCTAGCAACTGTGTTGAGTTTGCACATTCTCCCCTTATCTGTGTGGGTTTCCTTTGGGTGCTCCGGTTTTCTCCCACAATCTAAAGGTGTGCAGGTTGGGTGGATTGGCCATGCTAAATTGCCCATAGGGTTCAGGAATGTGTAGGTTAAATGCATTAGTCAGGGGTAAATTAAAGTAATAGGGTAGGGGAATGGATCTCAGTGGGTTAATTTGCGGAGGGTCAGTGTGGACTTGTTGGGACGAAGGGCCTGTTTCCACACTGTAGGGATTCTATGATTTTTTTTAAAAAAAGCACTGTGAGCCTGAGAGAGGATGGCAGATTCCTGCATCATTCTCTGAGAAGCTGCCTGAGCACTATTAGTAATCTGCTGAAGCACAAATTTCTGCACTGTTGAGCATCCGTGCATTCAACTTTTTAGCACTGGTTTCCACAGCCTCGATGGCACCGAGCTGGGCTTGCATATGAAAAGCTTTTGTGGCTTCAGACTCTGTTTCCATTGTAGCAGATAGATGTTGTATGGTTTTGGCATGTGTTGGAATGGAAGCTGAAACATCAGAGAGCTGATCACGCCTATGTCTGCAAGTGTTCTCCTCAAGTTGATCACCACTTCCAGGCTGGAAAGGATGAGCTCCTGCTTCAGAATCACAAAATTGTTATGGCACTGAAGGAGGCCATTTGGCCCTTTTGTGCCTACACCAGTTCTGCAAACTCTGTATGAAAGTCTGTGACAGTTTGGACTTGGCTCCTTCCTGCTTCTTGAAAGTGACAATAGGTTCTGTGCAAGTTTGTCAATTGTTTCTCTGTACACCATCACATCAAAATGATCACTTGAATCCACTACAGTGAGTGCCATCAGTGACCTTGCCCCTCTGGCAAGCCAGGCACACAGGTTGTCTTTTCTTCTGGTTTGACTGAAGCCCAATCATTCCCAATGACTCACCAAATGTTGATCTCACCTTTTCTATCACACTCAAGGCAGGCATAATGTCTGTTTCTGAACTGGTAGTTCCTATTTTCAGATCACTGATAGTACTTCTTCTTCATTGGTCTCCCATTCACCTATTCCTTCGTTGTGAAGCTCTACTAGCAGCTAGCTACTAGTTCTTGGGTGTTCTGAAAGCATAAGTAGACAAAGGGAAGGTTAGAATGAGAGAGTTGGGGTGGAGAGGTTAACAAGATGTGTGTGGTTGGACCATCTGAACTATTAATGTTGTGCCTGTTGAGTATGAAGTGGGATTTTAGGTAGATAAAGCAGGAATCCTAGGTGTCTTTGGTGATGTACCTGTCATAACATCACTGATGGCCATCCTGATTAACAGCAAGCTCTATCTCCCACCAATTGCTGCTCTGCCTCCTATTATGGATCACTTTGTTCAGCGAGAGAGGTGGAAAATGGTTGTGAGACCTGCAGCGGTGTTAAGTGTGTGAAGGATATGAATATTCAACATGAATCCAGGTTTCGTAATGGTTGAATGGTGGGTATTTGGTGCCCTGAACAATGTGTGACTGCATGTGACCAGGATATGGTACTTTAAGAAGCATTCATTGACTTTGTCCACTCATGTGCTCATCAAGTATCTTCCAGCAATGTATTCAGATCCTGGGAGCCAGACTCCTGCATTGACCTCTATGGCGGCCATCTGCTGCTTTTGCAATGTCTGGAGGACTTTCTGGTCGTCTTTGAATAAATTATATCTCTACTCCTTTCAACTTTCTCCAAAAGGCTTCCAAAACTGAACGCACAAATCAGAGTTCTCTTTCTGGACCATTGTCCCATCATTCGTGTGTCGTTCTGCTCCTGTTATATTTCCCAGCCAGTTGAATGAGCTACTGCAGTCACACTGCACCTCATTTGCAGGAGTCGAAAGCTGCCTTTAATTGGTGGTAACTTCACATGAACTAAACGCACTCAGAATCTACCCTCCCAGCGATTTTTATCTTTTCGCCGCCTACTTATTTTCCTAAAGGCCCAAAGTTTGTATTCTGTCCCATTATTTTCAGTGGGTATGTTGCACTAGTAATGGGTTTCCTTAAATAGTTAGCTCCTTATTCATCTGAATGCATTGTTTAGACAGCATCTGAAGTACATTGTTTTTACAGAAAGATGTTAGGGATAATTCCAAGAAGGTTTACTAGACTGGAATGAGCGGATTGCCTTTTGAGGAAAGGCTAGACAAGCTAGGCCTGGGTCTTCAAGTTTAGAGTTGGCTTAATTGAAACATCTAAGATTGTGAGGTACCTTCACTGAGTGGATGTGGAAAAGATATTTCCTATTGTAGGAAAATCTCGAATTAGACTCGTAGTTTAAAAATAAGAGGTCACATCTGTAAGCCAGATGAGGGAATGTTTTTTCTAAGGGAATTCCCTTCCTTAAAAGGCAGTGGATGTAGAGAGTCTTTAAATATCTTTAAGGCTGAGGTAGACAGATTCTTAATTACTAAGCGAATGAACGATTATTATTTGAGATATGTGGGAATGTAGTGTTGAGATTAAAATTAGGCCAGCCATAATCTTATTGAATGGCAGAGTAGGCTTGAAGGATCAAGTGGCCTACTCTTGTTCCATGGTCGTATAAGTTTAACTTTCTCTTGTGGGTGTGGGAGCTTCCCAGGGTGTGATTGCATCTCTTTCAATCATCCTGGCAGGTGGATTAATGACATTCTAGATGCAGTATAAATTGCAGCAATTTCTCTCTAGAGTACATTTGTTAAATAAAAAATGCTGACTAGTCAAAAGTGTGGTGTCTGGGACACCCTCTTAAGCATTAATTTCAATTTTAAAAAAAACACCTTACGAGTACTCACACATATTAGCTAGGTGCCACCATTTGGCAACCAAGGAAGTAAAAAATAACTCAATGATGAGAAAACACTTTAACCCTCTGCTTTTCAACCAACAATTCACTTAAAACACATAAACGTGCATGGTGTGTTTGAGTAGTGGGATTGTCTGGCTTTCCAATTAACCAGATCTAGGGCGCGGTCAACATATAAAAAATGTCTAGTGGCACTGTCCCTCTCTCTGGACCAGAAGGCCTGCATTTGAGTCCACTTGTTTCAGAGATATGTAATAATACTCTGAACAGGTTGATTGGAAATAGGTGAACAATCCTCTGCTAGAGGTTTTTACTAATTATTTTAATATTGGAGTGCTTCAATGACCAAAGAAAGGAGGAGGGGGATAAAAAATTCAAATTCGCCAGACTGGAAAGAGTATGAAAGAAAGAAAGGATGTTGATATGGTGGAAGACAAAGATTGAATGACAGAACAATGATTAATTCATCTGGGATTTAGAAGAATTAATGGGGGCCTCATAGAAACCTACAGACCACGAACAGGACTCGATAGGGTAAACACAGGAAGGATATACCCTGATGACTGGGGAGTCTAGAACCGCACGTCACAATCGAAGTATACAGACTAGGCCATTTAGAACCGGGATGAGAAATGTCTTCACGCAGAGAATGGTGAGCCTTTGGAATTCTCTGCTGCACAAAAACCAAAATTAGGGACAAAATATTGAATGTTTTCAAGGAAAGATAAAAATGTATATAGTTCTTCGGACTAAAGGAATCAAAAGGTACAGGAGAAAAGCAGAAACACGATACTGATTTGGTTGATTAGCCACGCTCATACCAAATGGTGGAGCAGGCTCAAAAAGCTGAGTGGCCTATTAACTGCTTCTATTTCCTATGTTTCCATGATGGCGC
This sequence comes from Chiloscyllium plagiosum, assembly GCF_037043375.1. NCBI lineage: Eukaryota > Metazoa > Chordata > Chondrichthyes > Orectolobiformes > Hemiscylliidae > Chiloscyllium > Chiloscyllium plagiosum. The sequence goes on from NW_028270172.1 coordinate 18,135,177, forward strand.
AAGCCAAAAGAAGAGGATAATTGGAGTAATGAAGCTTAAAACTATTGCTTACAGAAGGCTGTTGCTTGTAGTTACTTCAAAGAATCAAGCTTCAGGTCAAACCTCCCTAATCCAGCAGCCTCAGGACAGGTCCTTTGCCAGAGGTGATGTGGCAGGGTAAGCAGTGGAGTTTTATAACAAACCATCTTTGTTGTACTGCACTCCCCTCCCACACTTCACTGTCCTGAAGGCACTGACTTGTGCTAATGTCTAATGATGATCTTTAATGGACTATTAAGCTATTGGGTTGTCACACTTGTGCACACTTGGGTTGGTGACCGCTCTCCTGGACTATCTTCTTGAACCAATCTTGCAGCGAAGTTTCTTTAACATATTTTGGCCTTTCTTTAATGAGTTTTTCTTGTTTCACATATTTGATAACTAGAAACACTGCAAGTTCTTCAGTTACAGAAAGTGCCTAATTAGAGAGATGCAACCTGCGGATGTAAGCTTCACCTGTAAAAAGCAAGTCATCACTTGTCTGATCACTGATTTATCTCACATAAGATTACATTTCCAGTCGTAGAATCCAAAATTAGTATATTAATAATATAATTTATTTTAAGTATCAACTTTTTTTAAGTTCAAATCCATTATACTTTTTAAAATTGCAATAGCAGAGAAGTTTATCATCTCTGATGTGCAAAGATTGTGACTCTGCTCCAAAATTCTGTGAAGATATGCGTAAACCCTGACTTCTTGGAAGACCTCCACTTGTGAGATGTCTGTGACTCGTACATTTCTCAACTTCTCAATCTATTTAGTTTTATTGTGGAATAATTTGATTTGATGTTTTGGCTAAGTTACAATTTGAAGATTTTTAAAATTCTACAAGTTTCACGTCTAATAACTAATGAGGCATACATGTGCCGTACCTTTTGGCAACCTACTGCTTATATTCCAGTCTTCAGTATAATAGTAGAGCTAAATGAAATGCTTCACATCTGGAATTAAAAATAAAGCATCATGGGGTGACAAACAGGCCTTGTTGCCCAACCAGTCAATGATGTCTTTACCATCCACCTGAGCAATTTGTTGTAAATCTAATTTTCCATATCCATTTGCCTTATTTCTTATCCCATTCCTCTGCCTGTTCAATCTGATCTTGGATGTTAACATAGATTCTACTTCAGCCACCAGGGAGTGACTTCCACAGCTTCACAATGCTCTTTACAAAAAGATGTCTTTTACCCTTTGTTCTAAATTTCCTGGATATCTGGCCCTTTGTCCCAGACTCCTCAAATGCTTTCAACTACCCTGTTTTGCTCTTCCACAAACCTATATGCTTCTATTATTCTAGCAATGAAAAACATTTGGATTATTACAATCCATGTTGTAATTTAACCACTGAAGAACCTCATTGTCCTAATGATTGGCTTGAGGGTATCTACAGGCACCAATATAACAATCAAAGAATCATGGAATCACAAAATCGCCATGATGCAGAAGGAGGTAGTTTGGCCCATCACATTTGCATAGACTCTCGGAGCAATCTGTCTTAGTGCAAAACTCCTGCCTTTTCCAAATAACCGTCCACATTGTTTCTATTTACATAATCATTCAATACCTTCTCAAATACCTCAATTGAACCAGCCTCCAAAACACTTCCAGGCAGTGCAGCCAATCACCCAGGCCACTTGCTGTGTGAAAATATTTTTTTCTCTTTTTTTATGTTGCAAGACACTTGTGCCTCTGGTTTGTGATCCTTTTATGAGTGAGAACAGTTTCTCCCTATCTATTCAGTCTAGACATACAATTGCCAATGAAAAGAAATTACCAGTAAACTGATGTTTTATATGACCCTTTCATGCACAGATTTGGCAACCACATCAAGCATGTTTTTGCTTAAAGTTTCTTTCCAGTATTTTCGTATCTCTGTTTTGCTGTACAGCTTATTATCTTTCTTTGATCCAATTACTAACTAGAACTAGCCTAAATTCAAGTGCTTAAATTAATGTTGATATGATAAAAAGTGTGCAAAGTGTTTGAGGACTCAGAGTCTGCATAGCAAGTTAGGATTGATACTGCTTTAAATTAATTCTAGGACACTGTTCCGATCTGATGAAGGTGCCCAGTAGATAATCCATCTGTCAGTGCAATTCAAAATCTAACTTCAGTGGTGTATATTATTAACATGAAAGGTCTCCTTCAAATGAACGTGAGGCTTGAAATGGCTGCCTGTGTAATGAAGACTTTTCAACAATCAGCACTTTTTGTTGCCACCCAAAAATCCCAAACTGAATCTCTGAAGTAAATGCTGAAACAGTGATTGCTAAACTGGCCTGCCTTTTCAGTTTACCTTCCCTGTGTAGGTATTTTATCAAACATATTGTTCATTCCTAGCAGTCTATCAAACTCAGCTCTAAGATCTACAATTACCATCCTGTGTTTTCAGGGTATTTGCTCTTCAAGTAACTATTTGACGTGTATTCATAGAAAAGGCAAATGGCACCAGATTAAATAAAACGAGAGGCATGCTGCCACATGGAATGTCATTCAGGCAGTTGGGGAATTGAGGCAAAGGTTGTACAACTCTGAAGGACCCCTCCAGTATTCATTGTGGAGGGGTGCCCCAATTCACACTAATCCACTTCATCTTTTGCAGTCTGGCAATCATGAGCAGCCTCAGACAGAGGAGGAGTTGCCAGGACGTCTTCCTTCTAGCCAGGCTAGCCATGAATATTAAGTTTAATTCTCATTACCTTGAATGTAATTCCAGAGTCATATTGTCCACTAGTCCAAACAGTACCATTCTTCCAATACAGACCATGGGTATCATTTCCTTGGCCAGATTCCTGAAGTCATGCGACTATTATGCAAGAAACACTGAACAACCCTTTCAAAATGGATGTAATGAACCATGTGAATTCCTTAGTGACTGTTTTGAAGATGTTTGTGTTTGCCCCTTGTTCCAATGCTGTACTACATCAAGTGATGCTGATGTTCAATGCATGAAACTACAGCTGGCCTTGCAGAATATCCTTTCACCTGACTCTCAGCCGGGTTGCACCAAAACCACACAGATGGCAGTCTCAACAAAATTGGCAGGCTAGGAGTGTGACCAATGCTGCCATTCTGAGAAAGGACAACCCCAGTTTGGGATCAATGTGGCTCGCAGGGGGACCCCCTCAAAAATCGCTGTGATCTGCTGGAGCAGATTACCAGACTGCTGTGAGGTCCCCTGCAAACTGCTTTGAGCATTGTTATTCACTCTCATACAGGCAGTGGTCTGAACCTGAATGGCATCAGTCATGGTTTGTGTGGTCACAAGTTGAGTTGTCATGACCTCAGCCTGAACTTTCACTACAGCGCTGCGAAAGTGGGTGGCTTCCAGCTGCAAGCTGAGACATCTGACTGTGAGTGATGATCAGATCCACCAGTGCTTCCATGGTGCTAGACACTACTTGCACACAGGAAATGTTGAATTCCCAAGTGCTATGCCAGGTTGGAGCCAGACCTTCCATGGTCCTGAATAGTTTCTGGCAGATCAGCCAATGCAGTAAGTGAGACTGAGTCATGCATATCAGTGATTTTTCTTATACCACTCCATCAAAGTCTGACCTTACCGTCCAAGTAGCTGGCATTGTCATGATCTTTTCCCCCTTCATCTGGCTGTAGCTCACATGTCCATTGGCTCTCCACTCACATATCCTACCTCTGAGTTCCTTTCCACCTCTGTTCCTTTCTAAAGTGTCTGAGCTGGTGGCTGCAAGTGTCAGATTGAATGACAATGTTGTTCGCTATCAGGTCCTCTTTATTTAAGCCTTCGGCCTCTCACGCCACTGCTGAGCCTGGATAGCAGTTCTTGCACCCTAATACTTTAGGATATTCCAGGCTAGTGTTGGGTTGAGGAAAGGAGATAAAGCAGAAAGTGCTCGGTTACAGCACTTGCAATTTGTAAATCACAGCAGATTGTGATATGAGAAGTTGGATCAGGCAAGAATGTGCCAACATTCACAATGATACCACAGGCTGCTCTGGTGAGTGTCTATGGAGGGATAGAGTGTAAACATTTTGAATCCAGTATGACTCTCTTTCAGGAGCATTAAGTGGCACGAGTCGTGCACTAAGATGGGCTACGTGCTGAGATATGCAGCCACTGAACAGCAGTGGGCAGCAGGGCACAATCATTACAATTAGCAGGCAGCACACTTTGTAGACTGCATCATTTGAACAGGCGTGTGTTAATTATTTATTGCTGTTCCCTGTGTCCCATTTTGAGAGTGACTCAATTTAGTTCCTTCAGCTGTTATTTTTAAGGATGCAACTGATGTTCTGGAGATCATTTGACTGCTCTAGCTTAGTTCTCATCTGAGAAACACAGTTGTCACAGGAATTTTGGAGGTGGACATTTCTTTGATATCCAAAGCCTGCCATCAGAGAGGACTTTAAATGGTGCCCAATGCTTTCACTCATCTGATACCAGAAGGAGGGTTTCAGTTTGTAGCTTGAATTAACTTTAAGATCTCAATTGCAATTTTCGTGCACGAATGTGCATGCTGTAGTCTACATTGTACAGACATTGGCCTGGGATTGTCAATCCTCTTGTTACCTGATTTGTTCCTGGAAGGGGAGAAATTTCCCAGCCACTAAAACTGTAAAAGCCAGGAGATCTTTAACTTTAATGTCTCTCGTGACCACAGTAGCTGCCAGATCCATGGTATCACTGGCTTTTGTTGCTATGTCTTTGCCACACCACCACAGTGTCAGTACGGAGAGCTGCTAGAATCTAAGGGCTGATTGTAAACTGGCCAGTCCACTCACGAACAGCCTGAAGTCAAGGAGAGTAGATGATGAAACTGACATGTTTTCAGAGAGAACTTAAGAGTCAACCACATTTCTTTGAAATCACACATAGTACAGACCCAGCTGGCAGATTTCCTTCCTTAAGGGTCATTAGTCAACGAGATTTTTTTTAAATGACTGTCAGTGATATCAATATTATTAAGACTAGCTTTCAATTGATTTGAACCAATGCCCCCAAATGATTAAACTGGATATCTATACAGTTAGTCCAGTTACATTACCACCACAACAGTGCCTTGCTATCCTTCCATTTGTAAGATTACTACTAGTTACATTTCCAATATTGGGGTATTACCAGATACATATAGATTAATGGTCAATTATTTTATGATTGTTGACGTGAGGGGAATCTGAGTGTTAGCAACCCATTGCTAGCCCTTGAGTCAGTACAAATTTCCCCCTCCCATCATTGGTTACCCCGTTTCCCAGCTTTGTTTTCCTTTGTGTCATAGCTAAACTGGAAAAATATCTTGACACTTTAAGCAAAATAGCACCAGGTATGAGCAATGATGATCATCTATCTTCACACCAAACTTTGCACAGTATATTGAGTATCCTTAACTGTCACATGATCAATCATCACATGATCAAACTTGCAGAGACCAATGATAAGCCCATTTGTAGCAGGTGAAGAATCCTGAGGGGATTGTAATGTGCCCTTTGACAAAACATTTTGTAGTGGGCCCATCGGCAGTCTTTAGGTCCTGAAGGAGGAGGCGCTTGGGAGGGTGGCAACAATTCATAGCACTGCTGCAGTGACGCTCCAAGTCCTCTCAATTTAACTTGTATCTGTTCTTCAGCTTCTGTTGGTTTCTTTGAGGAGCATTGGCTCTTAGTGGAGCTGGTTAAAAGTTGTGCAGTGCAACCTCATGCTGACCAAATTGGGAAGGGGGATTTATTAAACTCTTTGGTTACGTTATTTGCTATTACAAGCTGATTATAGATCCCATGGGATGGAACAAATGAGGATCTGATGTGTTTTTGATGCAGTTAGTGGAATGTCAGATTTCTAGATTAGCTGTTTGTGCCTTCACATCTCACCCAGATAATGAGTACAATGCTGTCCCATTTCATCCTAATTTCATGGATCTGCCATTTCTGCGTGTCTAGTTATACATTAAACTTGCAATTTAATACTAACTGCTTGGTTTATTTAGAATTATACATAAATTAGGTATAATAGCTGGGATTAATTATTAATGTTATATTACAACCAGGAATGTTAAAAGTGGGAACCTTACCATTTATACTCTTATTAAAAATGCATTTTGGACCCAAGTTTTGTATCTGCTTTGATTATTTTTGAAAATGAACATTTCTGCATAACACATTTTAATGATAGGTTCAGAGAGTTGATAAATCTAACAATTTAAGGACCCTGAGTTAATGTTTCTGTTGAGATGGCAAGATTTCTGAAATACTCTGAGTTAATGGTTTGTAGGGTTTTAATATCAGATTCCTTTCTAACCTATTTAACATACAAATTGTACTTGGTGCTTTCACTCTTCCTTTTTGTGTTCACACTGGTTCCTGATGAATCAATTTCCCTGTTTTATTATGACATTTTTTTGAAAATTGAAGCTGTTTGTTTTCAATCCAAATTGCAAAATAAAGTCTGGAGCCTAGATGTCTGCAAGGCACATCAATCAGTAAGTTTGTCAAAATGCAGAGTTCCTATTTCAATGCTAGTTAAAGGTAATTACTAACCAACCTGTTCCGAGATGTTATTACACTCCTGCAGAAGGAGTGGGACTTAAAACTGGACCTCTTGGCTCAAGAGGTCAGATCCTATCATTGCAGCACTAAAACCCTTTGGTGCTAGTTAAAGAATCCATATTTCACCATCTGCCTTATGTGAGGGGGATTTGAATATTAATCTGGGGTTCTAAATTACTAGGCCAGTAACATTATCATTATGCACCATCTCTGTGCTAGTTAAATGGTACATGGTTAAAGTTCTAACGTGTATGAGATATAGATTAAATGCAAATGTTTTCTCTTTCACTTACTGTATTGAGAGCTCTTTGGTCTGAATTAAACACTAGACACCTGCCAATATTTTGACTTGCTGAACACTGAATGAATTATCAGATTCTATTGGTTGAATTATCAATCATGTCAGTCATTGCATTAATAAGTCTATAAAACATGTTTAATTTAAAAGTCTTTCAAATTATTCAACTTGGGCAAGAACAGCATTATAATAAGCATATTTTAACTCTCTGTAGGCAAAGCCTTTTTAAAAATGTTTTGGTGTTTTAACGTGTAGTTTTTTCTCTTGGGTGGTTGTTGTGGCTGCTCAGGATGAGACTAAGTCTCCCAAGCTTCATGGGCTAAACTGGGTTTCATGAAGTGAACATTACAGAAGCAGTTCACCATTAATGAGGTTCCAATCAGCCAGTCCAGAGTCTATCCAGTTGGCATTATTAACTCACCAGGAGGTGGTGATGAGGAACTAGCTGCTGGGAATTTTCAGCATTTTCTGTTATGGTAGACCAGGCTGTTGTTTTCACGTCTGGGCCTAGTATTAATCTTGTTCAGATTGATGGAATAAAAGTCTCTTTTCTCTAAAGGAAGATTTACATTTAGGTAGCCTTTCTCATGATCACCAGACATCTAAAGGTGTTTTCCAGCCAAATTAAAAACTTTTATAAAATGTGTAATTACTGTTGCAATATGGAAAATGTGGCCAATTATGCACAGCTAATTCCCACAAATAGCAATTGGTTTTATAACGTTGAGAGAGGGGTGGAGATTAACCAGAAAATCTTTTGAGATGGCTGCACAGTAGTGGCGGGAGAGGGGGGGGGGGGGGGGTTGGCTGAGTGGCTGAGCCTGGAGCTCATTTACTACTGTCAAATTTCTTTCTCTTTTCATTCTTCTTTTTACTTTTGCTCCTTGTCTTTTTCTTTTTCCTTCGGCTGAAGGACCAAGCTTCCAGTGGCAGCAGCAGTAGGGTCAGGACAAGTCAGACACGGCTGTACCCTAGCCCAGAGTCTCCCAGTGAGCAAGGAACGGATCCCCAGGCTGACTTCCGTGATCTGGACTCACAGGCTAGGCCGAGGCTCCAGATCCGCAGCTAGGCCCAGGTCTCTGATGGAAAGAAAGGTGGACTCGGCCTGGCATGGTGGACTCCCGGTGTGGAGATCTTGTCTCTGTGTGGAGATACTCTTAACCTTTGGCGTCCAGGTAGTCCAGCAGCCCAGCAGGCGGTGTCCTGGTGTGAAGGCCTTGTCCCTGTGTGGAGATCTTCTTCGCCTTCAGTATCTGGGTATTCCAGCGGCCCAGCAGGCGGTCTCGTCCAGGAGTGGCGGTGTCAGCCCAGCATGGTGGTTTTCTTTGCGGAGGTTTCTGGCTTAGTATCCAGTGGCCCAGTGCGGCATTCTCGTCCCAGCATAATGGTCTCGTCTTGGCTGCATCTTCAGAGTATTCCATCGTTCCTACATTGGCTTTCCTGGACCCCATTATCTGAACTGTGATGAACTTTGTCTTAATTTAGCTTATTATTACATATTACTTCTGTCATTGATGTAGGCTCTGAGGGGGTTGACTTATAAAACTTTTCACTGTATTTTTCATGTAAAAATACATGACAATAAATTTCTACTCTATTCTGTCCATCTTCATAATGATGCCAAAGGATCTTTCACATCCACCATCTGGCCTGAGGACAGGTGGGCTCTGAGTTAAATATTCTCGTCCAAAAGCTGGGCATCTCTGACAGTGCAGAGCTCCTTTAGTGATGCACTGGGATATCAGCTTGGATTGTTATGGTCAAGTCCTGGAGTGGGACTTCACCTGCCATAGGTCATAAAATCAAATGTCAACTTTACCCAATAGTAGAAATCTCAACAATGAGATAGGATTCTCAGTGTTTAAGCCCCATTATAGAACTTGAATGTGCAATTTCAAGTCGCACTTCAGCGCAATATTAAAGGAAGGCTTTAGTTTTGAAGGTGCTGTCTTTTATTAATTGTTAAACCAGTGTATTGTCTGTCATTTCAGCTAAATATAAAAGATTCCTCCTCACTGTTTTGGTAAGAGCACAGAGTTCTTTTGTTCAGTGTTCTAATTAACAGCCCTCCTTCAACAAGAGTTCACACTACAGATTAACTGGTCACACCTCTCACTGCTGTTTGTGGACTCTTCTGTGCCCAAGTTCAGCCTCAAAGTAAACATTGGCTGTAAACATCTTGGGATGTCCTGGCAAGGTTAAAGCCTGTATAAATGTGAGTTCTTCCTTAAGTCAAATGAATTCGGGCACAATCTCTTATCCTACAAATGTCTGGAATCCCATGGAAGTGGCACTAAATTCACATTCTTGTTCAGCAATACCTGTCGAATCTAGTGCTAAGGTCACACTAATTTACTGAAATGCAGGCACTCGCTATGAAAATCGTTCATTCCGCAATACTGTTACCTCCTTGGATGATCAGAAAATGTTGCCTGTTTATAACAAAATGGAAACATTTCCATACAGTGATGACGTGCATCTTTCTCTGTTTTACAGGAGTACAAGCACAAACTGGCCAAGGTCACTCAAGTGCGAAAAGAGCTCAAGTCCCACATCCAGAGCTTACCAGATCTTTCTCAGCTTCCAAATGTGACTGGTGGCTTGGCCCCATTGCCCTCTGCAGGGGATCTTTTCTCCACTGATTGATCTGGTTGACTGTTCTGCTGAAAAGACTTGTTAAAAGGACAGGAAGGAAGGAGTGCACAATTTACAGAGCCCCTCCCTACCCCCCCACATTGTTGTAAAAGGTCAGAAGCTTCATTTTGCTGCAGTGATACAGTGCTAGCAAATGTGAACTAAATGAAGACATTTATAAAAAAGGAAAATCTACACTTTGCATACAGGAGACAGACCTGTTTGCTGTTATCCCAATTTGCAGCTGTTTATTTGATGAGTCAGTGGATGTCAGAGAATTGTGTTTGAAAACAATAGCAGTATTTAAGTCATTTGACAGACGTGTATTTGATTTGAATGAGTGGGACCATATTGTTAATACAGAGGGTAGGCTGGTTAGCATGTAGATGCCCTGAAAGCATGGCTAGAAAGTTGCTAATAGTTAATAAACATCGCTGACATTTGTAGCTCATTTCATAGAAGCAGCAGCCAAGTATGTTCAGGAATACACAATAAGCAGCTGTTAAGCTTTGTTATTGAATTTTTTTTGTTTCACATTATGACATTCACCTAGCAGTTATTGACTACTCTATTGTCAAATAAAATACAGAAATTCAATCTGGTTTCCACTAGTTGAGACCTGAACCAAGTACAGGAACTATGCTAATCAAATGCAGAGCAGCAATGTAGACATCAGTAAAAGGCATGCACCATCCTGAACGCAATACCACTAAATGTATCAAAGCCCATTCAATGTTCGATATTGTAGGTCAGACTGCACTGCATGCTGCTTCCTGAATTTAGTTGGAACAGGTGAGCTTTGCTACTATGTATCAAATGTGAAAATAGTCAAGCGCTACTGGAGAGTGGAATACGGACACAACTGAATTTTATTGAATTTCATGAAACAGAATTTCAGCTAACAACGCCAGTGTGTTGTGTGAAACCTTAATTTGCTCCTTCCCAATAAGTGGTTTAAGCAAATGTTGCGTTCTTAAAAGTTGCTTTTATTTTTTTTAATGTGATCAGTATGTGAGAAAAAAAGAATTCACAAGAAACACGAGTGACGTGTAAATATGACATTATGAATCCTGAAGTAGTATAGTGTGTGAAATCGGCAGTTTGCTTTTCTTTTTTGTTTACTTAAAGGGTCATGACACTGGCTGGGAATATAAATGATTTTCAGTATAAATTACTCAGCCCAGAAAGATTGTTCGCGAAATATCTTCCCACCTGAGAGGAAAAGTTTCAGTTTCACAGGTCAGGTAGCAGCCTGTTGTTCAATCTCAAGGCTGGAATGTATTTGCTCACATTACATATACAGCTTCTGTTAAATGGGGTGAGGGTGGAGCCTGAAATTAGGGATAATGATGCTGAAATTTAAGCTTTAAAAAGTACTCCAGAACTGAAAGAGCAATCTATCTGAGGCAAGTACTTTAAATTGAAAACATTTCCCCACATGTATTTGGGTCTTGAAATTCCACTGTGGGATAATAAATGAATGCATAACATTTTGTAATTTCCTGTGGCTAGTTTTCAAAGTGTCAAGTGTCCAGTTGGATCGTGATGAGAGGAAATTCATCGTCACTTCATTATAATCCCACATATTACTGTAATTTGTCACCCTCTAAACTATCACACACAGTTAGCATTCAATTTGTAAAATATTTGTATATATGCACATTAGATAATTATAGTCTTTCCAAATTTGGCAACTTTGTGTTATAAACATCTGTTACAGGTCCTGTAAAAATTGTGCTTTAACCTTCTGTAAGCTGAACTTTTTTGCATCGCTCAAATATATAGGTATGTTGTGAAGTGTAATTCTTCAGACTTTTCTAATCTGACTTATTTCTGATGGAAGCATAAACAAAGTGTGTATGTGTTTACCTTTCAACCAAGAAATGTGCACACGAAGAAATCTCTAATAGAAAAGGAGACAAAAACGCATAAAAGAAACAAGGTTGCTACTGTTCAAATGTCTTGCCCTGGTCAAGGAGGAGAAACATTTAGATGTGGCTGTTGGATTTGGTTCCAGTTTTTCCAGTATTTTGTCTTCCACATTTCATTAAGGTTTCTCTACTAGTGCATTTCCATACATTTCAAACTGTTCTGCGATGTATAATATTTATAGAATGGTAGAACTACAAATGATTTTATTTATAGTATTCTATGAATAAACTTTTAAAATAAAAGAGTATCTTACAAGGTAAACTTCCAAAACACCTAAGTGATTTCTGAAATAGCTTTCTTTATTGAGGAACAAACATTTTAAGTATGTACAAGTGTGCTAGCATATGAAAACATATATTTGAAATATTTCATTTTTGGTTTTAAAAAAATTTAAAGTGCTTAGTGTGAAACCATTTACATTCATTATTAGTAAATTAGTGGCAATTTCTTGTGTCTGAGACAGAATGGGATTGGAGGCCTAACATGCCCTTTTGATTCTCTTTAAATATGACTGTGGAAGTCCTTAAAGGTGCTTGTATGTTTTTGAATGGAATATTTGGTTGAGGTTTCTTTTTGCATGACTCAGCTGAAGTATTGGCCTTTAAGAACCATATTTCCTTGGTTTCCGACCCTAGTTTGGGCATAATTCACATTGATTTCTGAGACATCCAAAGGTCTATCCACCCTAGGCTTGGATACATTGAAGGCTGTGTCTGAGTAAATGTTGCCTCTGTGTGGCACAAAGAACACACTTGCTATACCACAACTGGACATCAGAGAAGTGATGATAGAAAATATCATTGCTGGAAGTGTGAAGGGACCCAGAGACTTGGATCACTCCAATACCACTTTGAGGGTGAGTGGCAGGGATCTGAATTCAGCAGGTCAACCACAGGCTCACTAGCAGTCTCAGCCCATGGATATTGCCACCCGGCTCCAGGAAGCCCCCATCCTGCCCCTCGCAGAGACAGGCAGTGTCTGGAGACATTTGGACAACAAGACGGTGGTGGTGGCTGCAGGGGCAGATGCACTGGCCATCCCTGGTTACACCTACATGGGTGCTTGTTATAATGCATTTTGCAGGAACAGTGTGGAATCAATGACACACACGGCATGTCACAGCCAGCTGATGTCACAGGCTACCTCTGGGGGACACCATTTTGGAGTCAGTCCATATTTTGGACGATGGAGCATCCACAAGCCTCTGGGATAGAGAAATGTAAAGATTTACAACTCTCAACATGAAGAAACAAATCATCTTGGTCTGAGATTATCAGCCACTTGTCTAGAGGCTGTGGCCCCCTTGTTCTAGATTTGCCAGCCAGATCTAGCCTGTTAGAATCTAGCATGTTTCAATTAGATCGCCTCTCATTCTTCTCTCAGAGAATATTAACGCAGTTTATTCAGCCTCTCATCATAGGATTATATTGTCATCCCAAAGACTAAACCTTCACTGAATCACTTCCAAGTCAACTCTATGATTCCTTGCAAACGAAAACTGTGTGCAATACCCCTGATGTGGTCTCACCCAGTGCCCTGAACAATTATAGCAAGATTTCCTTGTGTGTATAATCTGGTGTCTTGCAATTAAAATCCAACTGAACATTCACCTTTCTTCACGCTAACAACCTAAATCTCAATGAGCACCAACAATTAATGGATTCACACATTTTTAAAATTATCATGTTTTTAAAATCCTGACTACTAAGGTGAATAACCCCAGTGTTCCCCACAATATATGCCCTATTAGCCACCTTACTGCCCATTACTATATCTCTTTACAGTCTCTTGTGTACTCCTCACAACTTAGATTACCACCTAGCATTTATTGTCAGCAAACATAGATACATCTTTCTCCATCACCTTGTCTAAGCCTCTAATGTATATAACCCTAGAAGATTGGCCATATGATCCTGGCAGTTTATTGGGTTTTGGTCCCTTATGTTTCCCTCACACTTTTCCCTGATCCTTCCTCTTAATTAGTCTCATTGCTAAGGTAGACTCAAAATATTTGCTAAGTATCTCTGCTGTTTCTTCATTGGCTACAGTAATTTCGCCTTTCTCTGCCTCTGAGGGGCCAATGTTTACTTGAGCTACTCGATGTTTTATATATTTGTAAAAGCCTCTACACTCCATTTTATTTCTTTGCATCCTGTTTCATCAACCTTTAGTAAATCTTTGCTGGTTTCTAAAACTCACCCACTTCTCAGGCATGCTAATATTACTTTGCCATCTCGTAAACACTTTCTTTTAATAGTATCCATGGATTTGTTCTTTGCTGGATCTTTTTTTTAATGGAACGTTCTTTTGATGAACATTTTGAATCATTTTCTTGGCATGTTTCTCACTTGTTTTTATTCATTCAATGGATATAGGTGTGCCAATTGGCCTATGTCTAATTTGCCCCAGACAATGTTGTTGTGAGCTGCTTTTTTGACCCACTGACGTCCATTCAGCGACATACATAGGAAGATGGTTCCATGGATTTTTGACCTGGGAAGAGTGATATAACATTTTTACTGCCATATCTTTTAAAGACTATGCGCTCATTCTACCTCAGCCAGTTCTGGTTTCATATCTGTGATTAGTTTCTTTATAGTCCATGTTTTGGACTCACTTATGTTACTCTCAAGTTTAATACATAAGTTAATTGCTCGTATTCTCTGGAAATGCAAAATCTCAGTAAGTTGATAATAAAGTGATCTAGCATTGGAATCCGTAAGAAATGTTGAGACCTGGAACCAATTTTACTAGAACTCAGAGAAAATAGTATTTTTGGCACTGATACCATCTTTAAAGGAAGGTGTGCACACAGCGTTGTAGACAGGCACCTGGAAGTCCTGCTGGATCAAATGGTGCACAGGACAACCTCTTACCCTAGAACCAACAAAGGAAGCTACGACACCAGCTCATGGAGACTGGGCGGAGGTTTCCACCTGGATCAGTACGATCTCAGCCATATGGAGGAAAGCCCAGAAATGTAGAAAGAGGTTAATAACATATTCCGCTCTTCCAGGGTGAGTGCCATCATCTACTCTGGGCTACCTCACACTCACTCTATCTGAGCTGCTTCAGCCTCCTCCCATCAAGACTCATGTTCTACCATTTTCATTATCACATGCAACATCTTACCCACTCATTCTCATCTGCTCAAATCCCCCCAGCCACAGCACAAACCCTGCATGATCTCCCTGCACTGCGTGTTCGCTCAGGTCACTTCATCACCTTTCCCCCACCTGCAGCAATACTAACAGCAGTGACAACCATTTTCATCTCCCATAACTATCTCTCATTACAGGAGGAAAAATAGGGTGTAATAAGGCAGAAAGAGCCAGGAAGGGTAGTGGGCTGCTTGACATTTACTTCTTACCCTTGTAAGATGAAGATCAAACCCTGACCACCTCAAGTGGCTGTCAGTTTGTGTCCAGACCCCTACACTGGTATCAAAGGCTTCCCTCCACTATTGTGCCTGACTGAAGGTGTCTGATGTCAATTTCCCTGCTCCTCGGATGCTACCTGGCCAGCTGTGATTTTCCAGAACCACACTCTTCAACACTGTTGTCTCCCTTGACTTAACCGTGGAATTCTCTGCCACAGAAAGTAGTCGAGGCCAAAACGTTGAATGTTTTCAAGAAGGAGATAGATATAGTTCCTGGGGCTAAAGAGATCAAAGGATATGGGGAGAAAGCAGGAACATGGTAATGAGTAGGATGATCAGCTATTGAATGATGGAACAGACTTGAAGGCTTACTCCAGTTCCTAATTTTTTTGTTTCTATATGAAGGTAAAGGTGATTTCATTGCAATTCAACTTCAACTTTTATTAGAGTGTAGACTTCCTCATCAGGGCAGACCTGCTGGGATCTAGGCTGTGGGCCAGAAGGGACTGCACTATGCCAGTTTTAAAAATCTTTTCTCAGGTTCCTACTTTGGCCAAGAGAGGTATGCAAGTTCCCTGGTGCTGAAGTCCAATGTTTATATCCATGTTACATATCATTTTACTAGGCAACTAATAAACATAAGGAAGTAAAGTGCACTCAGTAATTCACAAAACAATCACACCCTCTGCATGCTTTTTTCCCAATACAAAAGATGAAAGTACAAATGCCTGCCAAATTAATGTGATCACGTGGTCAGAAACATTACCTACCATGCATTGTTTAATTTATTAATCAAAATACAATTAGTCACAAGTGTTGATTACATTGGACATCACAAAGTGACCAGACCAATACATGGTACCTTTTACAAGGAATAGAAATAAGCCAAGGGATCTGAATATTGATAACAAAATGATGTTTGAAATTAGGGCTAATTCCAGTAGTTCTTTGATCAGAATGCTAAATTACTGAAATTTGGGTGGGGAGTCAGTAAGTTTTTTCTTTCAAAGTGTATTTTAAACCAGCATCTTGTTAAATTGACAGAGATAAAATGGCTGCAACAAAAACTATGCTGTATTTTGACAATATGGGCATATTTTTAAGGTGAGAGGCGAAAGAATTTTAAAAAGACATGAGGGACAATTTATTTTACACAGAGAGTGATGCATGTGTGGAATCTATGTCCAGAGAAAGTGGTGAATGCAGGTCCAGTTAGAAAGTTTAAAAGGTATTTAGATAATTAAGAAAGTTTAAAAGGTATTTAGATGAATAAGAAATGTTTGGAAGGAGTTGGGCCAAGTGCAAGCAGGTGGGACTGGTTTAGTTTGGGATTATGGTCGGCATGACTGGTTGGACCAAAGGGTTTATTTCCCTGCTGTATGTCTCTATGAATCTAATATACTTTAACAATCAATTCAAAGACCCAGAAGACTAATTTGGAATCTCATGATAATCTTGAATTAGATAATATAGGACTTGTAATGAAGATGAGTTAATTTCACAGTAAGAGAGATCATTGGATATGTTATTGATGAAATAGATTATTGTTGTTAACCAAGGCTCGCTTTCCCAAGGCATTTTTATATAAATGTACTAAACTAACAGAGATTTCATTCATTAACCACTAAGGCAAGGAGTGTCATCAAATCATATTATGAGTAGCTTCTTTGGATTAGTGTTGGGTGGCCGTGCCATATGGTGTGACAGAAATATCCATATTGTGTTTAAGTTATGAACGTTCATAGAGATTGGAAGGTTGAATGATTTGTTATGAAGGTAGTAGGGACTGTTTGTGTGGAGGCAACAGGAAGGGTGTTCATGGATATTTCTGATATTTCCCACTCTGTTGTTAATTTTATTTACTATCCCTTTCTTCTGTTACAGATACTGGCAGTGGATATGCCATACAATGTCAGTCTTCAATCACTTGGACATCCTTTTGATTGAAGAAATGAAATGGAGATGCTGGAGAGAGGTGGTGAGCAGGGGAAATAATTGGAAGAATTGGGCCTGAGGAGAAGCACACCTCCTTCTCTCCAAGTCCACAATTCATTGTTGTGTGAGAAGATTCACGGCCAACTTTCTCGCATCACCAGCAGTCAAAACTTTTAAGGGGTCAAACAGTGACCACTTGGAGAGCCACAACTTGACATGTCCTGATCACCTACCCCCGGTGGGTGAGAAGGAGCTAGTTTAGGAAACCCTGGCACCTGCTGTGCTGCGTTATGGGAATACAGCCTCCAGTTGGAGGCAATCTAGGGGCAATCGAAGACTCAGATGACAGGCCAGGGGAAGGCCATGTAAAGACACCTCATGGCCTTGTCCAATATGTCTTGTGTTAAGGCCCCATCAATAATAAACCTGGGGAGCCAAAGGCTAGCTGGAAAAAGATGCTGTTTAGAGGTAACAGCCCAGTGGTATTATCACTAGCCTATTCCTCCAGGGATCCAGGTTCAAATCATGTCATGGCAAATGTACTTGGAAAAGGTTCAAGACATTGAACCTCCTGGTGATTAAGAAGGCAGCAGCAAGATTGGCTGTGGGACAGAAAGTAGGGAGTAGTGGTGAACAGTTCCTTTACAGAAAGGAAGCAAATATATATTGGTGTAGGGAATGTTATTAGGTTCATTGTTCTTTTTGATCTGTATGAATGACATGACCTTGTTAAAAGGAAAGACACATGACAGAAGAAGACTTTTGCGAGTTTGTTATTGGTTTGCTGCTGATCTATTAGAGAAATAAGAAGTGAGGCATTTTGAAGTGGATCGTGAGGAGAGGTATTATAAACTAAATGGGATGTTTCTAATTTGCAAAAAAAATGACAGACCCAAGATTCAGAAATTTTTGAAAGTGGGAGATCAAGTTGCTGAGGTTATTCTGGGATGGTAGTTGATTAAATTAGATTCCCTACAGTGTGGAAACAGGTCATTTGGCCCAACAAATCCACACTGACCTTCTGAAGAGTAACCCATCCCCTTACATTTATCTAATGCACCTAAACTAGGGCAGTTTAGCATGGCCAATTTACCTCACCTACACACCTTTGGTAACTTTATAATTAAGTAACATTAGCAAATGATACATGCAAGAGGATAGAGGTTGTGAAACCCCTTCAGAGACTGGTTAAGGCTGAACTGGAGAGTTGTATCCAATTTCTGGGCATCGAACTTGAGGAATGATATTGAGGCCTTAGAGAGGGTACATAGGAGACTTACTAGAATGATTTCAGTAGTGAGAGACAGAACAATGCATAGAAACTGGGATGAAGGAGAGATGTGGGGTGTTTGAAATAATGAGAGATCGTTTGAAGTTCTCCTTTCTTTATTTCATTTTACTCTCTATATTTTTGGTCATCCAGGAATCTCTAGTTTTGGATTTCTCATAGGAATGTCTGAACCGAGACTGTCTCTCCTTCAAAAGCATTGCTGATCTATTTGCCATTTTACCTGCTGACTACCTGATCTAAATCTCTTATTGAAAGTAACCCCCTCCAATTGAGTATCTTCCCCTTTAATGTTCCTTATTCATTTTATCAACTATTTTATTTAAAGGAAATTGAATAACATTCTTGCTGTCCCGTGGAGCAGAAGGTAGCAGGATCTTCCTTTAGTTCAGCTGTTGCTACACCTTATATCTGTCAAGAAAGGTAGGGAGTTAAAATCTGGACCTGTGTTCTAATTTACGCTATTTTCCCAAAGTGCTCTGCATCTCATCTTAGCTAAAATAATTGGCTATATCAAAGATTCTCATTACTTTAAAGACATCACCTCAATATACTCACCTCTCCAAACTTTAAAAAAAGATTTTTGATGATTAAAAACCTGCATTTATGATTAAGCAAATCAGCTGATAGGTCATTGTCCATTATGGAACCCTCTGAGTCATACAGCTGTCACGGTGTAATGTTCTGTATCCTGTTAATGCTGACTCACGTGTCAATAAACATCCCAACTTCTCTAATTTGTCTAACGCCTTCTTGATAATGAATGTGAAGTCATCTTAAATTGCAAGCCATAAGTCCAGACAATGCAGAAAAGAATATAATTGCATGCTGTAAAGAGGTTTTACGCATGCAATTTGTTTTCTTTTGGATTTTCACTCAATAAAATGGCACTGAGTTTCACTAGAGCTTTCAGGAACTTTGCATGATAAATCTGAAGGGGGCCAGCAGAACCCACGATTTACAATGGGTTGCTGCTATTTCTGGGAATTTCCTGCATGCCTGATAAGGGACTGAATCTGTATGTTCCTTTTAAAAGACAAGTTATGGAGAGAGGCAATGTCACAAATTTGCACTTCCTACGCTACAGGGATTGTGCTTCCTAGGACTGAATCAGATCCGAATTGTTAAGGAGGGTGGAGTGAAGTGGTTGTATTTTGAAGCGGGTATCTGGTTGAAAACAACAACTGACAATGCACCAAGAAGACACACATCCCTTTACCAACTTCTACCTTTCACTTCAGCACAGGCGATCCCCATAAAAAAGAGACAGGTTACCTCTTTGCTTAATTTAAAAAGCTGTTTCAGCTTGGATTTTTGAAGTCAATCTTTGTGATGCACAGATTTCCCAGGCTTGCTGGAACTCCAGGATGAAGGTATTGTAAGAGGACAGTAGGACTTGAGGGAACCAAACCAAGAACAGGCAACACTTTGTGTAAGTATTCATAGCTCACAGCTGCTCCCTCACCTAATTGAAAAGCTTTATCTTAAAGAACTTCTGTAGAAAATGTTCCTTCAGGGCATTGAGACTGGGTTCCAGTGTTCTGGAGTTCTGTGCACCTGAAGTTCATTTCTCATCTGTCAAACACTAGTGCCCTGTATTAGGTTTATGTTGGACCTCAGATGAGCTGCAGCAGCACCTGCCTTTTTCTCAGCTGTCCACAGCAGGGAGAGTGAGAGAGAGAGCAAAAGACCATGGAAATAAACTGGCAAGAGGTGACAACTACATCACAGGTTCTATTGGTAGAGGATCAGCTTTGTGATCAGGTCTGAATGGCAATGCTTCCAGAGGCTCAAGTAGTTACCGACATGTGCAGTCTCTTAGAAGAGATCAGAAGGTTCATTGACAGTGACTGGGGCAGTGACTGTATCCACTCTCCTTAATTGTGTCACGTTTGATTCGAGCATGGGCCATATTTACATCAATGCACATTGATGTGCATTTTCTTCAGATGCCTGAACAGTGGGTCCCCTTCAGTGTACACCAGCTTGATGTGATATAGGTGTGCTGTGACTTGCACAACACAGTGTTGCAAAGAGCGTTAGAGCTGAAGGAGAAAGAAGCTACTGAGCACATCGGAGAACAATGCCAGGAATTGAAGAATGCAGAACCAGTAGCATGCACAGCCACCTGGGACAATCTAAATCTGGTCTGTTTCAGTTGGGCAAAAACAATGAACCCATCTGGCAGACAAATCCTGAAGATAGCATCTGATGGCATGAAGCTTCATAGATACACATTGCTCATCTTTAACACTTGTCGTGCCATTTGGAACAAGTGGAAAGGTTATTTACATGTAGCAAGCAAATTTAACAACATGGAAAAATGGTATAAACAACTAATTTTACTCTTGCAAAACGATAAAGCAGAAACCTAAAATTGCCATTGTATTAAACATTCCTATGCTATTACAAATCTTTATGTTTCCTTCTCCTATTTTGACACCATGCAATCCTATTGCTTTCGCAGACACAGGCTGATCTAATTGAACCATTTGTAAATAGAACCTTTTGGAGAACTAATTGGCTGTGGATAACATCCTGAGTGAGCATTCACCTGCCTTTCCCTTCAAACCTTGCAGATTGTTTTGGTTTAAATGATCATCTGATGCCCCCTTGAATGCCTCAGTTGAACTGCTTCCACCACACTCTCAGGCAGTGCCTTCTGACTGCTTGCTGGGTTAAAAACAATTCTCATATGTTTTGCAAAAATATGTTATATTTGTACCCTCTCATTCTTCAGCGTTTTATGAGAGAGAACAATTTCGATTCAGATCTCCTCGTGATTTTGAAAACTACTATCAAATCTCCTTTCAGCTTTTTCCCTTCCAAGGAACACCATCCCAAATCTTTCAATGTTTTCCTCATCGTCAAAGTTTTCCATCATGGAATTGTTCACATAAACCTCTTCTGCACTCTCTGCAATGCATCTAAATCCTCCCTAAACTGGACACAATACTGCAGCTGAGGTCTAACTGGTATGTTACTCAAGTTCAACATAGCCTTCTTGCTCCTATACTTGATATATCCTATTAATAATGTGATGATACTGTGGCTTTAAGAGGTATGTTTTGTCTTGGTTTCTTTTAGAGAGATATTGTGGGACAGGTGCTGAGTAGATGAAAAGAGAAACAAATTGTGATGCCTTGGGTTTTTTTTCAAGTTGGAGCAATAGAAGCAGCCTGAGCAGGTGTGGTTAAGCTCTCACAGATCCAGGATTTTTAGTTAGCTTTCAACAGTTATTGCTGGGATGTCAGAAAGGTTGGAAGGCAGTGAATGTCAGATGGTGTAGAATCTATGTGGGTAGATTGAGGAACTGCAAAGGTTAAAAAAAAAGATGGAGTCATGTATAGGCCTCCAAACTGTAGTCAGGAGCTGGGGCACAAAATATACCAGGAGATGGAAAAAGATGTGTAGGAAAGGCAAAGTTACAGTGATCATGGGGGATTTCAATATGCAGTAGACTGGGAAAATCAGGTTGGCAGTGGTTCACAAGAAAAGGAATTTGTGAAATGTCTACAAGATGGCTTTTTGCAGCAGTTTGTGTTGGAGCCCACTAGGGAACAGGCAATCCTAGATTTAGTGTTCTGCAATGAGGCAGTCTTGATAAGGGAGCTTAAGGCGAAGGAACCCTTAGGAAGCAGTGATCATAACATGATCGACTTTACTCTGCAGTTTGAGAGGAGGAAGATAGAGGTAACGGTATTTTAACCAAATAAAGGCAATTACAGAGGCATGAGGGAGGATCTGGGTAGAATTGACTGGGAGAGGAGCCTAGCAGGAAAGACAGTGGAACAGCAATGGCAGGAGTTTCTGGGAGTAATTCAGGGGACACAGCAGGGATTCATCTCGAGGAAAAGGAAGCATGGTAAAGGGAGGATGAGTAAACCATGGCTGACTAGGGAAGTCAGGGAAAGTATAAAAGCAAAAGAGAAAGTATATAAAGTAGCAAAGAACAGTGGGAAACCAGAGGATTCGGAAGCTTACAAAGACCAACAGAAGGCAACAAAAAAAGAAATAAAGAGGGATAAGGTTAAATATGAAGGTAAGTTAGCTAGTAATATAAAGGAAGAATGTAAGAGTTTTTTTTGATACATA
The DNA here is from genome assembly GCF_037043375.1 of Chiloscyllium plagiosum. Lineage (NCBI taxonomy): Eukaryota > Metazoa > Chordata > Chondrichthyes > Orectolobiformes > Hemiscylliidae > Chiloscyllium > Chiloscyllium plagiosum. The sequence continues at coordinate 18,157,299 of NW_028270172.1, forward strand.
AAGAGAGACAAAAGTGGACATTAGGCCGCTGGAAAATGATGCGGGAGAGATCGTAGTAGGAAACAAAGAAACGGCTGAGGAACTGAATAATTCGTTCATGTCAGCCTTCACAGTGGAAGACACAAATAATTTGCCAAAAATTGAAGCGAGTGATAGGGCAGAGCTGAGTAAGTTGGCCATCACCAAGCCAAGGATGCTAGAAAAGCTGAATAGCCTGAAGGTGAATAAATAACCTGGACCAGATGGACTACACCCTAGAGTTCTAAGGGAGATGGCTAGAGTGAAAGTGGAGACGTTAGTGATAATCTTACACAAATCACTAGAATCAGAGAGGGTCCCAGCGAACTGGAAAATTGCTAACGTGAGATCTTGTTTAAAAAGGGAGTAAGGCAGAAGACGGAAACTTACGGATCGATTAATTTAACCTCAGTCATGAGTAAGATCCTGGAATCCATGGTGAAGGATAGGATTTCTGAATACTTGGAAGTGTATGGTAAAATAGGACAGAGTCCGCATGGTTTCATCAAGGGGAGGTCATGCTTGACAAATCTGCTAGAATTCTTTGAGGAAGTAACAAGCAGGTTAGACCAAGGAGAACCAATACATGTTATCTACCTGCACTTCAAGAAGGTCTTTGACAAGGAGCCGCATAGGAAGCTGCTAAGTAAGATAAGGCCCATGGTGTTTGAGGCAAGGTGGTAGCATGGATAGAAGCTTGGCTATCTGGCAGGAAGCAGACAGTGGGGATAAAAGGATCCTTCTCAGGGTGGCTGCCGGTGACAAGTGGTGTTCCACAAGGTTCAGTGTTTGGACCACAACCTTTCACTTTTTACATTAACAATAGATGCTGGCTACGTTTGCAGATGATACAAAGATGGGTAGAGGGACAGGTAGCATTGAGGCAGGGTGGCTGCAGAAGGATTTGGACAGGTTAGGAGAGTTGGCAAAGAAGTGGCAGATGGTGTACACCTTAGGAAAGTGTGAAGTCATGCACTTTGGTAGGAAGAATAGAGGCATGGACTATTTTCTAAATGGGGAGAAAGGTCAGAAGTCTGAAGTGCAAAGAGACTTGGGAGTTCTAGTCCAGGATTCTCTCCAGGTAAACTTGCAGGTTGAGTCAGTAGTTAGGAAAGCAAATGCAATGATTGCAATAATTTCAAGAGGAGTTATATATAAAAGCAGGGATGTACTTCTGAAGCTCTACAAGGCTCTGGTCAAACCACATTTAGAGTATTGTGAGCAGATTTGGGCTCGATATCTCAGAAATAATGTACTGGCCCTAGAGCATGTTCAGAGATTCGTGAGAATGGTTCCAGAAATGAAAAGCTTAACATATGAGGAATGTTTGAGGACTCTGGGTCTATACTCAATGGAGTTTAGAAGGAGGAAGAGGGGGGGGGGAATCGAATTGAAACTTACAGAATACTGAACGGCCTGGACAAAATGAATGCTGTGAAGATGTTTCCATTGACAGGAGAGACTAGCACCCAAGGGCATAACCTTAGAGTAGAGTCATAGAAATGTACAGCATTGAAACAGACCCTTCAGTCCAACCTGTCCATGCCGACCAGATATCCCAACCTAATCTAGTCCCACCTGCCAGCACCTGGCCCATATCCTTCCAAACTCTTCCTATTCATATACCCATCCAAATGCCTCTTAAATGTTGCAGTTGTACCAGCCTCCACCACATCCTCTGGCAGCTCATTCCATACACTTACCACCCTCTGCGTGAAAAAGTTGCCCCTTAGGTCTCTTTTATATCTTTCCCCTCTCACCCTAAACCTATGCCCTCTGTTCTGGACTCCTTGACCCCAGGAAAAAGACTTTGTCTATTTATCCTATGTATGCCCCTCATAATTTTATAAACCTCTATAAGGTCACCCCTCAGCCTCCGCGCTCCAGGGAAAACAGCCCCAGCCTGGAGCATCGGAGGCTGAGGACAAAGGGAAGACCTTTGAGAACAGAGATAAGGAGAAACTTCTTCAGCCAGAGAGTGGTGAATCTATGAAATTCATTGCCACAGAAGGCTGTGGAGGCCAAATCATTGAGTATGTTTAAAACTGAGATAGATAGCTTCTTGATTGCAAAGGGGATCAAGGGTTACAGGGAGAAAGCAGGAGAATGGGCTGAATGGCCTAATCTCTGATCCCATGTCTTATCGTGTTTTGGAATCTCTCCCAACTGCTACACTCTCTCTTAAAATTATCTTTTGATGTTCTTTCCTCCTGGATTGGAGAACTGCATGTAAGACAATCTGTTTTCTGAACTTGCCTTTTGCAAAGGGTGTGTTTATGTGATGTTACTGTAATAGAATAGTTCATTAGGAGAGATACTGTATCTATTATTCTGTTAAGTTTTCCAATAGAGTCAAGTTTTTCCAAGTTCTTTCTTTTGTTTTATTTTAACTATAGTGTTTGAATAACTTGTATTTTGCTTAACATCAAGTAGATTGATGAATCAAATTGCATCTGGAACATAGCACCTGACATTTACCTTTAAATAAGAGAAAGTTAGGGTTGAGGCTACCTTCTTAATATGTTTTGAGGGGGTTTGGTCTGGTCTAATCCATAACAATAAAGCCAGGAAAACTGTATGTTTGATTGAATGCTCAGTCTTCACAGCCTGACACCTTTACTTATTTCTGTACATAAACCCTCAGGTCTCTCTGCTCCTACATACCCTTTAGTATAGCACCCTTTGTTTTGTACTGCATCTCTATGTTCGTTCTGCGAAAATGTACCACTTGAATTGCACTGAACTGCATCCACCATCTCTCTTGTCAATGTATTTCTGCCTTTGTAAAGGAATTCATCCTGAGGAACATCACTGCAGCAGACCTTGATTTCCTGATAAAGCACACTGTGACCTGTGATTTTTAGCATGGTAACCAGGCTCATTTCCTGTTTTACTAACCATATCTCCCCAAACCACATCAAAATCTAAAAGTCTGAAAAGATTCAGCCCCCTAGTAGGGGTGGCATGGTGGCTCAGTGGTTAGCACTGCTACCCACAGTGTCAGAGACTGACATTCGATTCCAGCCTCGGGCAACTGTCTGCATGCAGTTTGCATATTCCCCCTGTGTCTGTAAAGGTTTCCTCCCACAATCCAAGGATGTGCAGGTCAGGTGAATTGACCAAACTAAGTTGCCCATAGTGTTCTGGGGCATATAGGTTAAGGTGCATTAGTCAGGGATAAATGTAGAGTAATGGGTTTGGGTGGGATACTCTTTGGAGGGTTAGGTTGGGCTGAAGGGCCTGTATCTACACTGTAGGTATCCTATTCTAACCAACCTCGATTTTGGCAACATTTCTAGCACCCATGACTGAAATACAAATAAAAGGGAATATGCCGATACATTATTCACATCACCTGGCAGCCATGCTACATTTGACCATTTTAAAATGCAATATTTCATGAACCGACAACCCGTGAGAATAGTGTCTACTATCTATAGGATACACTGCTGCAACTCGCAAGTCCAGACCTCTGACCTTGAAAAGCGTGGTGCTAGAAAAGCACAGCAGGTCAGGCAGCATCTGTGGAGCAGCCTGACCGGCTGTGTGTTTCCAGCGCTACACTTTTCGACTCTGATCTCCATCAGCTTCAGTCCTCACTTTCTCCCAGACCTCTGATCTCTACCACCTAGAATGACAGGGAAGCAGATGCATGGGAACACCAGCACCACAAGTTCCTCTCCAAGTCATTCAGCATCCTAGAAATTGACTTGGAAATATATAGCCGTTCCTTCATTGTCACTGGGTCAAAATCCTGGAATGTTTCTAACAGAAGTGTGGGTGCTGTACTGTAGGAAACTGCACCAAATGGACTGCAACGGTTCAAAATGGCAGCTCACTGCCACCTTCTCAGGGACAGTTGGTGATGAGCGACAGATGTTGGCCTTGCCATGGAGATTCACATCTCATAAATCCATAAGACCAGAAGGCCATAACATATAGGAACAGAATTGGGCCATTTGGCCCATCAAACCTGATCCACCATTCAATCATTGCTGATTTATTTCTCAAGGCCTTCTCCATTAACCCTCGATCCTTTTACTAATCAAGAACCTATCTATCTCTGTCTTAAATACACTCAACAACTTGGTCTCTGCAGCCTTCTGCAGCAAGGAGTTCCACAGATCAACCACCTTCTGGTTGAAGAAATTCCTCTTCATTTCAGCTCTAAAGGATGTTCCTTCACTCTAAGGCTGGGCCCTCACATTCTAGTCTCCCCTACTAGTCAAACATCTCCTCCACGTCTGCTCTATCCAGGCCTCTCAGTATTCTGTAACTTTCAATCAGGACATCCCCACCCCCCATCCTTTTAAACTCCATTGAGGTACAGATCCTAAGTCCTCAACCACTCCTCATATGACAATCCCTGGCATCATTCTTGTAAAGCTCCTCTGGATCCCTTCCAATGCCAGCACATCCTTCCTTTGATATGGTACCCAAAATTGCTCATAATATTCCAAATGCAGTCATACTTGAGCCTTTTACAGCTTCAACAGTACATTCCTGCTCTTGCATTCTCACCCTCTCAAAATGAATGCTAATGTTGCATTTGCCTTCCTAACTGGCAAATGAACCTGCATGTTAACCGTAACAGAATCGTGAACAAATACTTCTAAGTCTCTTTGTGCTTTAGCTTTCCAAAGCCTTACCTCCTTTAGAAAATAATCTCCGCCTCTATTCTCCCTATCAAAGTGCACAACCTCACTCTTTCCCACATTATATTCCATCTGCCACTTCTTTTCCCATTCTCCTAGTCTGTCCAAGTCCTTCTGCAGCCTTCCCACTTCCTCAACACTACCTGTCCCTCCATCTATATTTGTGTCATCTGCAAACAAAGCAACAATTCCCTCAGTTCCTTTGTCCACATCGTTAGTATCTAACGTGTATAGTTGTGGTCCCAACACAGACCCCACCGTCATTTCACTAGTAACTGGCTGCCATCCTGATGCGGATCCTTTTATCCCCAATCTTGGCCTTCTGCTAGTCAGCCACTCCTCTATCCATGCCAGTACCTTGCCCCCAACAGTATGGGCTCTTATTAACAGCGTCCTGTGCCGCACTTTGTCAAAGGCCTTCTCAATAAAAAGTAATTTATCTCTACTAATAAGGTACATTAACTGTTGAATTTAAATGTTACTTCTTTTGTTTACGAGTTGTTAAGGGTGATTGGAAATGTACTGTGCAAGTGAGCTCGTTAAATGTGAAGGAGAAAGTAATCCTTTTGATCCAAGAGCTTAACAAATATCTGGCTATGAAGGATGTCATTTACTGTAGACTTAATGTGCAAATTTTAATGTAAAGTATGTCATTTATTACTTCCAGAAAGCCTGTTATGGAACAACAGTATTTATGATGAGTAATTGCATTCCCAATGTAGGTGCAGAGCTGCTCATTGGGAACTCGGTTTCCACTTCATCTTGGGGAGTATGGTATTTATGATGTGGCTGGGGCTTAGGGAAACCCCTGCTTCCACAAAAAGAATTTATGTTTCCGTGTTCACTTCAGCTGTATTGACAGTAAAGCTGGTTAAAGGTGAGGTGCACATTCGAAATGCAAGTGGCAGTTAGGATCCTCACACATCATTGGGAAATGAGAGTGCGCTGAATCACAGAACTGTTAAGGTGCAGAAAGAGTCCTTTTGGCTAATTGTGTCTACACTGGTTTTATTATCTAGTGCCAATCTCCTTGCTTTCTCCCCAGAGCCCTGTACACCATTACTATCCAAAAAAAATCCAACACCTGTTGAAAAAACCTGCCTCCACCACACTGCCAGGCAGTGCATTCACTAACTGCTCACTGAGGAAAAAGGTTTTTCTCAGGTCACCTTGGCTTCATTTTCTCTTTAAATCTATGCCTCGTAGTTCTTGTTTCGTTTCCAAGTGGGAACAGTTTCATCCTATCTACTTTGTCCAGCCCACATATGATTTTGACCTCAATCAGACCTCCACTGGGACCAACCTTCTATACATTTTCAGAAGGCCCATCAACATTCTGTTTAACAACTGCTGGTTAGATCACTCAATACTCAGAGACTCAATGACGAAGGATACTTTGTTTGTGTGTCTTAAAATTGCAAATGGGATAGTGACTGTATCATGGATGGCCATTTTGGATACTAAGAGAGTACTTTCTGAAACAAGTGAGTCTCCAAGGAAAAGGCAATGAAGCAATTTTCCTTGAGCACCAGTGTGTCAGTGTTGATGGGACAGTTAACATAAACCCATTATCTATGCCACATTTCACCGTTAATTATGCACACCACTATTAACCATACCCATACCATGTTGCATTGTGAAATATACTCACTATGGCCATGGAATTGGACAGAGCTCAAAAACAGGCACAGGGATCTTTAGGCCAGATTACCCTAAACCTGTGGCCTCAAACCTGATACTTCCTGCTCTTACAGATGACTCAAGCATGCTGCCAGCACTAGATACCCTGGAAGTTGCAATGCAGCCCCTTTTCTGCCCTGAATGTGGAGATCATACCGCAGCAGGTTGAATATTCCAGTGAGGGAAGTGGTAGACATCTCACACATTGTTCCTTGCTGACATTGAGATACAATGACTGCTCTCTGAACACACTGGGCTAATTTTGCCTCCTCTTGGGGGTCCTTCCACCCTGCACCCGCCTCCTCCCCATCTCACCTCAACACCACCACCAGCACCACCACTCATAGAGTCATAGAGATTTACAACATGGAAACAGATACTTTGGTCCAATTTGTCCCTGCCGACCAGGTATCCTCACCTAATCTAGTCCCGTTTGCCAGCACTTGGTTCATATCGTTCTAAACCCTTCCTATTCATATACCTATCCAAATGCCTTTTAAATGTTATAATTGTACCACCCTCCACTACTTCCTCTGGCAGCTCATTCCAAACACGTACCACCCTCTGTGTGCAGAAGGTGACTCTTAGGTCCCTTTTAACTTTTTCCCTTCTCACCCCAAATCTATGCCCTCTAGTTCTAGACTTCCCCAACTCAGGGAAAAGCCCTTGTCTATTTAGGCGGAGGTGGGTACTGCAGATGCTGGAGATTAGTCAAGATTAGAGTGGTGCTGGAAAAGCACAGCAGGTCAGGAAGCATCCAGGAAGCAGGAAAATCGACGCCCCAGGCTAAAGCCCTTCATCAGAAATTCCTGATGAAGGGCTTTTGCCTGAGGCATTGATTTTCCTGCTCCTCAGATGCTGCCTGGCCTGCTGTGCTTTTCCAGCACCACTCTAATCTTGACTTTGTCTATTTATCCTATCCATGCCCTTCACGATTTTATAAACCTCTATAAGGTCACCCCTCAGCCTCCGACACTCCAGAGAAAACAGCCCCAGTCTATTCAGCATCTCCCTGTAGCTCAAATCCTCCAACCCTGGCAACATCCTTGTACATCTTTTCTGAACCCTTTCAGGTTTCACAGTATCCTTCTCATAGGAGGATGACCAGAATTGCACACAAAATTCCAAAAGTGGCCTAACCAGTGTCCTGTACAGCCGCAACATGACCTCCTAACGCCTGTACTCAATACTCTGACCAGTATAGGAAAGCATACCAAATGCCTTCTTCACGATCCTATCTATCTGTGACTCTACTTTCAAGTAACTATGAACCTGTACTCCAAGGTCTCTTTGTTCAGCAACACTTCCCAGAGTTCTTCCATAGCTTGCCCTGCTCTGATAAGTTGTACGATCTTAAGTAAGGGCATTTGAATGACTACGGTTGCATAACTAGGGCATGGAGCTAACATTGCTAAGGTTGTAGGTTTCATTTATTTGAAAAGGGAAAAAGAGGCACTGGGGAGGATGCAGAGAATATGTTCATGGATTTTACCAGGTATGTGTGGCCATACATATATGAAAAGCACTGATATGCTGCATTGCTTTCTTTTCTTAAACAAAACCTGACGAGTGACCTAACAGAAATAAAGGCCACCAATTTAAATTAACTGCTGAGAAATCCACTTGTGAATTCAAAACAATGTGTTAAGAATATGCATCGCATGACCACACAAGGATAGCTTGAAGTGAAGAGTACAAAGTCAAATTGTAGTGGAAGCTGGACAAATATTTGAATAGAGAAGGGAGTAGGTGTTTGTGATAGATTTGGATAAGGAAGTATGGGCCGAAGCTTTAGAGGAGCATCAACATTGGCATGGACAGGTTGGGCTGAATGGCCTGATTATGAGATGGAGTTCCAATGTGGACACCCTGGCACCAAATCAGCTTCACATACTGAGGAACATGATCATCTGCTTAGTCTGCATGTTTGCAGCAGATGCACTGTGCATCTGCGAATCCCCTTGCTAAAATGACATCCTGCACTCATCACACCAGTTGCTTGTACACACCTTGAGGATGTCATCTTAAGGGCAGGATACCACTCAGAGTCCCAAAACAATAGTTGCTAAGGAGCCAAATGTCGCATCTCCTATGTCTCATTGAGAAAAATGGAAGCTGCACCTTCATTGTTAACATTTCATTAGAAATACACAGCCTGAATTTCATCATTGACTCCACCACTAGTGGCAGACGCAGTCATAGAGACGCAGAGGTCTACAGCATGAAAACAGGCCCTTCAGCCCAACTTGTCACTGCCACGTAGTTTTCACAATTTAAACTGGTCCCATTTGCCTGCATTTGGTCCATATCCCTCTGTACCTATCCAATCCATGTACCTGTCTAAATGTTTCTTAAAAGTCAAAATTGTACTCGCTTCGACCACTATATCTGGCAGACCCTTCCACACACCCACCACCCTTTTTGTGAGAAAATTGCCCTTCTGAACCCTTTTGTATCTCTCCCCTCTCACCTTAAACATATGCCTCTAGTTTTAGATTTCCCTACCATGGGGAGAAGCAGCCCACTATCTATCTTATCTATGGCTCTCATGATTTTATATACCTCTGTCAAAATAATGTTTTCACCTCTGTGACTATCTATTTGTCTAGTAACAATGTACCTCAAAACTAATCAATAAATTTCAATAAACCTGATTTATGGTTAGGACAAAGGAAGGAATAATTGGTTTTTGATAATGATGAAGATTTGGATCTTGAACTAAAATTTCTTTTGAAGGATCTATTAATTTTGGACATAGGGGAAGTTGACATTTTGTTTAAGAATGTGTGGGTTATGTGACTTGGAATTTTGATTGTTTTAGAATATTGTGGATTCTCTGAGCTATATTAGATTAGATTACATTACATTACAGCGTGGAAACAGGCCCTTCGGCCCAACAAGTCCACACCGACCCGCCGAAGCGCAACCCACCCATGCCCCTACATTTACCCCTTACCTAACACTACGGGCAATTTAGCACGGCCAATTCACCTGACCTGCACATCTTTGGACTGTGGGAGGAAACCGGAGTACCCGGAGGAAACCCATGCAGACACGGGGAGAACGTGCAAACTCCACACAGTCAGTCGCCTGAGGCGGGAATTGAACCCGGGTCTCAGGCGCTGTGAGGCAGCAGTGCTAACCACTGTGCCACCGTGCCACCCCAATATGGTAGAATTTGATGCAACTTTCAAATTATGAGCAGAGTCTTGAAAGCAGATTGTTGGATGTGGACTGGCCTGAAGACATTTGTTACAATGGTGTTTGGCACTCCTCATACTAGATGCTTGCATGCACACTGAAGATGTCAATTTGAGGGCAGGGTATGACACAGAGCCGCCAAAAAATCAAAGAAGTAAGGTTTTAATAAAGAGATTAATTTTTTCAGCTTTGTAGGCATTGACTGAGCAGGGGAATAAAAATCTCATGAAAGAACCACATAATTAATATACAATATAAAACCGCATAACTAAAGTTAAGGAAATTCAGCTTGGCACAGGAATGCACTCTACTGAATGCCCTCTTGTTAGGTATGTATTCTCTCTGTCTTAATGGCAAAGAAGCATGCCCAGTACTGTCACATCAAGTGTAAATATTTTGACTTTCAGTTGACACACCTTATGTTTTACTTTTAAGTCTACATGTTTGTAGTTCACTATTAAATGGTAACCTGTAGTATCTCATTTTATCAGGAATAACTGTTGCTTTAATTGTGTTATAAGTCTCTTGAGTCATGAAGGTGGAGTGATTGACTTTCATGTCATATAACGCTCACAGATTTATCTTATAATGCTTTGTCATAGAAAACATTGGTGTAGGTGCTATTTGCAGCTGAAACCACCCACTAAGACCTTTGTGCCAAATGCATTGGTGAAAGCATTAAGAAATTTATAGAACTACCAGAGGGAAAATGGGTTCAAAATTCAAGAATAGGCAAATTATCCTGTATTGGAGTTGTTTGCCAGGAAGCTATTGCGCTTGGATACTTTTAAATGCAATAAACTTTATTGTGGTTGCAATCTGCATCTTTGTTATCAGTGCAGTCTTTCAACACTTTTTAGAGAGATTGGATCTGATTTGCTGAGTTTTTTATTTGGGATTCATTCGAGCCTACAGTGGCACTGCTAACCTTGCGATGGTGCAAGAAATCAAATTGCCCTCACGTTATAGAATTAACCTCAGTTATTGAATAGCTGATGGATACAACTTGGGGCTTAAACAAAACTGCATGATTGTTTAGCAGTTGCTGTGCAACTTGCCAAGGTTACCAGGGACAGTGAAGGATTACTCCAGTGAGTTCATGATGTATTACTTCCCCTGAGGAACCCGACAAGAGAAAAAACATTTTTCTCAGGCTGTGAGTGGTTAGGATTCAGAATGCACTGCATGAGAGTGTAGTGGATGCAGATTCAATTGTGGCTTTTAAAAGGGCTTTGGATAACCACCCACAGAAAAAGACAGGCTACTGGAAAGAAGTGGGACAAATTCAGTCATGATCATATTGAATGATGGAGCAGACTTGAAGGGCTGAATGGCCTACTCCTGCTCCTAGTTCCTATATTTAAATGAATTGAGTCACTCTTGAAGGGCACTTCCACACACACAATGGACCAAATGACCTCCTTCTGTGCTGGAACTGTTCTGTGATTCTACATTCTGGTTAGTTAGTAAGATAGTCTGGTCTGACAGCATCCATGGGGAGAGAATAAGATAACATTTTGAGTCTAGATGACTCTTCATCACGGTAACGAAGAGTCATCTAGATTTGAAGCGTAAGCTTCCTGTCTCTCCATGGATGCTGTCTGACCTGCTGTGATCACCGGCCTTTGTTATTTTCAGTACAGATTCCAGAATCTGCATTAGTTTGTTCCTACTAAGATAGTCTGGTCATTGGGTCATTTACTTCAACATGGGCCACTTAGCATCACCACGTCACCTAATCTGCACATCTTTGGATTGTGGGAGGAAACGGGAGCACGTGGTCGGAACCCTCACAGACACAGGGCAAATGTGCAAACTCCGCACAGACAGTCACTCGAGGCAGGAATCAAACCCAGGTCTCTGGCACTGTGAGGCAGCAGTGCTAACACTGAGCCACTGCGCCACCCTGGGAGGTCACAATGATAAATGGGTGGATTCTGAGAAATGTAGTGTGAGGGATTTCGGTGATGACCACAGATTCCTAAAGCTAACATTAATAAGATGGTTATGAAGCCGAATGGGATTTTTTATTAGCTGAGGCATAGAATGTAAGAGTAGAGAATTTTTTTTTAAACAAAACACTACTCAGATCACAACCTGATTATTGTGTGCCATTCTGGTTACCTCATTACCGAAAGGATGTGATTGGGGGAATGTGAAGGAGATTCATGAGGGTGTTGCCACAACGAGGAAGTTTTGGGACTGGCTGGAAGTATTTTCCTTGGGACAGGGGAGGCTGAGGGAAATTTAATTGAGGTGTACAAGGTTGTGAGGGGCCTGCATAGAATAGATGGGAAGGACCTATTCCCCTTAGCAAAGGGGACAGTGATTAGGACCGTAGATTTAACATGATTGGTAGAAGGATTAGAGAGAAGACGAGGACAATTACTTCAACATTTGAAATTCACTGTGTGAATGGGTGACAGAGTCAGAAACTCTGAAATCATGTAAAATGAGGCTGGATAGGCACCTGAATGCCAGGTCAAAGCTCTGAAATCCTTTCAATGAAGAGACATGGGCGTCAATCATGAGAATATGATGGCAAAGGAAACCTCCAGGTTCTTCATCATGCTGGTTTTAACTCTCCAGAAAACTCACTTTAGTTCATCTTAGCAGATATTTAACGGGGAGCTGTCTCAGAATAAACAGCACTGGAGTGGTCAGTGCAAGTGATGAAAGGGCTGGCTATAAAAGAGCCTCATCTGCAGCTGCCTGGTCTAGATAGAGGCAAGCACTACAGTCCAGTTCCGTGATTTAAGGACCATATGCAGCAAGCTTGAAACATCCAACATGACCAGAGGAAGGACAGGGTAACTCTGTTAGGGAAATTTGCCCAGTAAAACAACATGAACTGCCAGTTCTGTGGAAGTCCATGTATCAGACTCTTCAGTCAGGAGTCACTGCCGATGGTGAAGTCACACACACCTTGGACATACTCAAATAATGAGAAGTTTATGACCACAAAGGCCAGAATTCTATTCTCTGCTCTACACCATTATCACTCCCTTTGACTCACCTCTTGATCTCTAATTTCCCTCACATTCTAACCTGCCCCTCATCTTCTCTTCTGTTCCACTTGCTCCCACCTATTACAAAAGCATAAAATGTATCACTTTTGCACCTTTCTCTTGAGTTTAAAAGGAAGAGTTATCGAACTGGAAACATCAGCTCTTCCTCCCTGCAGATGCTGTCAGATCTGCTGCATTCCTTTGGCCCTTTTAATGAGTTTGTGTTCTTGGGCATGGAATTTTAATGATTTCTGTACCTGAACCTCTCGTTGGATCTGCATCCTTTTTAGCTTTTCACATTCTGTCCTTTATAAGTTCAAACTGAATGGCCTCATTTTTGCCAATAGTGAAACCCACATCAGTTTTGTCCTTTGACTTTATCAATAATGCTACGCTTCTGTCCAGTATAATCATAGGATCACACAATATAGGACAGACCCTTTCACCCATCACGTCTCGACCACCAAAACTATGTTAAATCTACACTTCCCAAAACTAGGCTCATAGCCTTCGATAGAACATAGAAAAGTACAGCACAGAACAGGTCCTTTGGCCCACAATGTTGTGCCAAGACTTAATCTTAATGTAAAATATAAATATATAAATATAAATATAAAAAAATTAACCTACACACCCCTCAACTCACTGCTATCCATGTCATGTCCAGTAGTCACTTAAATGTCCCCAATGACTCTGCTTCCACCACCACAGCTGGCAACGCATTCCATGCATTCACAACTCTCTGCATAAAGAACCTACCTCTGATGTCTCCTTTATACCTTCCTCCTAATATCTTCAAACTGTGACTTCTCATACCAGTCAATCCTTCCTTGGGGAAAAGTCTCTGGCTATTGACTCTATCTATTCCTCTTTTTGTTTTGTACACCTCGATCAGGTCTCCTCTCTTCCTCCTTCTCTCCAGACAGAAAAGTCCAAGCTTATTCAACCTTTCTTCATATGGCAAGCCCTCCAGTCCAGGCAGCATCCTGATAAACTTTCCTTGCACCCTCTCCAAAGCCTCTGTATCTTTCCTATAGTCGGCTGACCAGAACTGGACACAATATTCCAAGTGTGGTCTCACCAGGGACTTGTAGAGCTGCAGCAAAACCTCGAGGCTCTTAAACTCGATCCCCCTGTTAATGAAAGCCAAAACACCATATGCTTTCTTAACAACCCTATTCACTTAGGTGGCAACTTTGAGGGATCTATGTACTTGCACATCCAGATCCCTCTGTTCCTCCACACTGCCAAGAATCCTGTCTTTAATCCTATATTCAGCATTCCAGTTTGACCTTCCAAAATGCATCACTTCGCATTCATCCAGGTTGAACTCCATGTGCCATTTCTCAGCGCAGCTCTGCATCCTGTCTCTGTCACGCTGCAGCCTGCAGTAGCCCTCTATATGATTGACAACACCTCCAACCTTTATGTCATCTGCAAATTTACTAACCCACTCCTCAACCTCCTCATCCAAGTCATTTATAAAAACTACAAAGAGCAGAGGCCCAAGAACAGAGCCTTGTGGGACCCCACTCAACACTGTCCTCCAGGCAGAATACTTTCCATCTACAACTACTCTCTGCCGACTGTCAGCCAGCCAATTCTGAATCTAGATAGCCAAATCTCCCTGTATCCCATACTTCCTGACTTTATGAATGAGCCTACCATGGGGAACCTTATCAAATGTCTTGCTGAAGTCCATGTACACTACATCCACTGCTGGACTGCCATCGACCTGTCTTGACACCTCCTCAAAGAACTCAATAAGATTTGTGAGGCATGACCTGCCCTTCACAAAGCCATGCTGACTAACTTTAATCACACTATGCTTTGCGAAATAGTCATAAATCCTGTCCCTCAGAATTCTTTCTAAAACCTTGCTGACCACAGACATAAGAAATGTCATAAGATGTTATGACAAACCTCATAACACCCCACCCCCACCCTCAGGGTGAAATCAATTTCCTCAAATCTCCTCTAAATCACCTAATTTCCTCCTTAAGCGTGTGCCCTATATTAACCTGTCAACTAAGGGGAATAGCTGCTTTCTATTCTCTCTGTCCATGTCCTGCTGTTCCAAAGAAAACAGCCTGAGCTTATCCAGCTCCTCTTCATTGCGAAAGCTCTCTATCTCAGGCAATATCCAGGTGAATCTCCTCTGCACCCTGCCTGATGCTATCACATCCATATTGTGGACATCAGAACCACACACAATACTCCCGCTGTGATCTAACCAATGTTCAGTATGGCTCCAACATAATCTCCCTGCTCTTATAATCAATGCCACAACTGATAAGGATACACCTCCTTCTTAACTGCCCTGTTAAACTGCCTTGCTACCTTCAGGGATTTGTGGACAAGTAGCCCCAAGATCCATCTGTTACTCTGAGTTTCCTAGTGTCCTACCATTCATTAAGTACTCCCTGGCCTTACTCCTTCTTCCCCAGTTCACTACCTCACATTTATCAGGGTTAAATTCCATCTACACTTAACTGCCATCTGACCACTCTTTTTATATCCTCTTATAATCTAAGACCTTCTTCCTTACTGTCAACCACCTGCCCCAATCTTTGTGTCATCCAGAAACTTAATTATCATTCCCCCATATTCTCATCTATATTGTTTTTATATATATCATAAATAATTCAGAATTCAGCATCGATCTCACCACTGCACATCAGGCTCCGGTCGCAGAGACAGCCTTCGACCACTACCTACTGTCTTCTGACACTAGGCCATGTTTGGATCCAACTTGCCAAGTTGCCATGGATTCCCTGTGCTTTTTTGTCAGTTCTTTGTCAGTTTCCCACGCAGGACCTTGTAATGATCTTGCTGAAGTCCATAAAAACCACATCAACGTTTGTCTACATACCTGGTCACCTCTGTGCAAAGTTCCACCAGATTTGTTAGGGATGACCTCCAAAAAGCAAATCCATGCTGACTATCCCTTGATTAATTCCCTCCTTCAGAATTTCCTCCAGTTGTTTCCCTAGCACTGCTGTGAGACTGAGTGGTCTGTGATTACCTGCTTTCTCTCCACCATCCCTCTCATAAAGTGGAACCACTTCAACTGTCCTTCAGCTCTCTGGTATTTCCCCCATGGCCAGAGAGAAAACTCTTTCAAAAAAAGTCAGTACAAGTGATCTTTTAAGAAAAATTGAGTGTTCATCCTATGGCACCAGTTTGACCTGTGGCAGAGGTAAATGATGCTTTTTTTCAGTCACTCGTGAGCTGTGGGTGTCACTGGCTGAGCCAGCATTTATTGCCCATTTGTAATTCCCCTTGAGAAGGTGGTAGTGAGCTACTTTCTTGAACTGCTGCAGTCCATGTGTTGTAGGTAGACCCACAATTAGGGAGAGAGTTCCAGGATTCTGACCCAGTGACAGTGAAGGAATGACGATATATTTCCAAGTCAGGATGGTGAGTGGCTTGGAGGGGAACTTATCGGGAATGGTGTTCCCATGTATCTGCTGCCCTTGTCCTTCTGGATGGAAGTGGTTGTGAGTTTGCAAGGTGTTTTAAACATGCACCTTATCCATGTGATAAAGTTCAAATAAAAGAAAACAGGGCTTCTGTTTATGAATAGCTGTTTTGAGTGTTTGAGTTTTTAATTTTTTTTTAAACCCGTCAGTGAAATATCTGAAGCTTGTTTGGAGGGGCTCAGATCTCAAGGATACTAGGGTACATTTTTAAAAAGTGTTGATTATTCTTGTAAATGTTTTACAGAGCAACATTATTAGTGCAGTTTAAAAAGAATGTAGATGGTTGAAGAGGATTTAAATTAGTTTACAAGCTAAACTTCAGAAGCATAGATTCAAGGGACTGCTGAGGCACTGAAAATGATTTCATGAGCTCAGTCGATGTGATTTGGTTAATCATTTACAGTAATCATAAGATAGAGTTTCATTTTCTTAAATTACGCTTAAGAAACCTTCGCCTTAAACAGATAAGAAAACTATATGGTCGCAATTTATAACTAAGTGTGGAAAGTCACTGAGTGAGCAAGTGAGTGAATAAATATGAGTTGTGAGTGAAAGTATGAGTGAATGAGTGAGTGAACGGATGAGTGAGTGAATGAGTGGATGAGTGAGTGAGTGAATGTATGAGTGAGTGAGTGTGTGAGTGACTGAGTGAATGAGTGAGTGAACGTATGAGTGAGTGAATGAGTGGCTGAGTGAGTGAGTGAATGCATGAGTGAGTGAGTGTGTGAGTGAGTGTGTGCATGAGTGTGTGAGTGAATGTGTGCATGAGTGAGTGAGTAAGTGCATGAGTGAGTATGTGTGTGAGTGAGTGTGTGTGTGAGTGAGTGTGTGCATGAGTGAGCGAGAGAGTGTGTATGAGTGTGTGTGTGAGTGCATATGTGAGTGTGTATGTGTGAGTGAGTGAGTGAGTAGTTACAGGTTGAGAGCAGACCCTCGCATTCTGTAGGAAACGGGACAGGTGGATGCAGTAGCTTTGTTCCTGGACTAGATGGTCAGAGACATTTGACAGAATGCGTCATTGCCAGAACTGAACAAGAAGCATCAAAGCTGTAGTTTAGCTGGCATTAGGAAAGACCCTTCCTGTCAGAGCTTTCCCACAGGCCCGCAGTCAAAATCCTTCCACATACTGCCCTCAAGGTGGCTGCAAAGAGACCTGAACAATCCCCAGTCACCAGTGAGCATGTTCTCATTTAAACATTTCTTCAAACAAGTTGTCTCATGGACTGTGTCCTCTCCCTTTATTACCCCCATCTAGAGTCTTGTTTTCATGGTATTCATTCCAATAAAGAGGATGTATTTCTGCTATTAAAACCTACCATTAACATTTACTCTTTACCATCTCTTCATTCCCACCATGCGGACTCCCTTTACCATGTGCTGTGAGGCACCTTCACCAACTCTTCCAGTTGCTTCTCTTCCCATAATTTTCTGCAGCATTAAAATCATCACATTCATTGCCACCTTCGATTCCCAAGATCGTATTAAACATTAACCCGTTTCTCTCCCAATAAATGCTGCCTCACCTGCTGGGTTTTGCTGGCATTTGTTGTTTGTATCTCTGATCTCCAGCATCCACAGTATGTTGCATTTATTTTAGTGAGGAAGTTGTTCTTGTTGAGCGTGCCTGTGCAAAGAGAGTCTGGAGAGAGATCCGATAGATTTTGTCAAGCTTCATCTCATAGCCCCGTGATGCAGGTCTCTCTGTTCTGGGGACTATTCCCATTGGCACACACTGAGGCAAACATCAGCAGTAACTTGTGGAAATTTGGTGAATGGCGCTCTTTCATCTGCCTGAAACTCTCAGGTTTTCTTGTGCAAAGAGTTGTCCTGTAACAAGTGGTGCAGGCTGGCACATTCCAAGGTCCCTGACTATGTGCTGAGGAGTGCACTATAGCTTACAGCAACTGCCACAATGGAAAGGATAAGTTGCTTTTTAACGCCTTTTAACAATAGTACACTGACGGGCTGAAAACTGCAGAACCCCTCAGTCTGTGTACTTGACAAAGAGCAAATATTGTGAACATGGTATTGAGGCATCTGAGAGTAGAACATGGCAGTTAGCAAGCAATTTATTTTGACTGCACATCTTGTCGTTTCCAACTTGAAGTGTTTTACCCTCAGACAGTATGCCTGATGTGAAGTGTACATTATCAACATCAAGAGTATTGAAACTATCATGGGGCACCTAACAGTGGAACATACTAAATGGACACAAATTAAAATTTGTTACAGATTCCATAATTTACAAGTCAAAATGTTCTGTAATGTACTTTTGCAAATTTTATCAATGAAGTATAGGTTTAGAAATTTGTTTTAACAATTTTCATGAGGCTTGGTATTTGCAACATTTGATCATGAACAACTGTTCCAATGTCCATTTTTTTTTATAATTCATTCTTGGGATGTGGGCATTACTGGCCAGACCAACATTTATTGCCTGTCCCTAATTGCCCCAGAAGGCAGTTAAGAGTCAAACACATTGCTGTGGGTCTGGAGTCACATGTAGGCCAGGCCAGCTAAGAATGGTGGTATCCTTCCCTCAAATACATTAGTGAACCAGATGGGTTTTTACAACAATCAACAATGGTTTCATGGTCATCATTAGACTCCTAATTCCAAAATTTTATTGGATTCAATTTCCACCATCTGCTAATTTGAACCCAGGTCCCTGGAACATTACCTGGATCTCAGGATTAATAATCCAGTGATAATATCACTTGGCCCCCACCTCTCTCTATATACTGTGGTGCACATTAAATTTAAACACACCAAAGAGGTGCATTGAGAAAAGACCATTGTCTAAATCCTTTCAGGATGTGCATATTTAACATGAAATGAAGATTGCACATATTGTCTATAATTGTAAATACAATAAGTAACAGCATAGGAAGAAACTGATTAGGTTTTACATCTTAAGTAATGTCAACTTTGTATGGTTATGTAATGTACCTTTATTAATCTTATGAATTAAGTATATTTTTGGAAGACAAATCATTGTTGTGATATAAAGAATTAATAATTACTAAACTCCTTGTTCGTTTGCATCATTGGGTGATGTCAGATCATACGTTGTTGGAACCTGAGAGAGAAAGATTCTGATGAAGTCCTACAGCTTTTAAAAGTACTATTTTAAAATAACTAAATCAAACAACATGAAGATGGACTGCCCTTAAAAAGCATGGTATCAAAAACCACCAGAGAATCTATCTCAGTGTCCATTTGAGAGAGAACATTCCAAAACGTGACTGATCCCCGTGGGGTGGGTTTGGGATCTGGAAATATTTCTGACTGCCATTTCCCTCCCCACCCCTTATTTTCTCATAATACAAAGTGAATCATTTCTATCTTCTCTGCTCAGCTTTACAATGACTTGTATATCTAACCTGTTGCCTTTAGAAAACAGGTATAACACCCTCTTACCTGCCATCATCAAAGCCACCTTAAGTTGCAAACATTCACAGATTGAGAAGGCGACATCATCAAGCTTCAACAATAATCTGCCACGCCTTCGTTTCAGTGTTTTTCTTACTACTGTGCTTGTTCTTTGTGCTAGCTACATTACCTGCACCTGCACCAAGGCTACTTGGACTTATCGTCCCTGGGTGACATGAGATTGCTAACTGGAAGATTCTCTTTTCAAATGCCTCTTCCTCCATCAATCTTATGGAAAATCCTTTAGATTTATAGAAGCCCTACTGTGTGGAAGTAGGCCAATCGGCCCATCAGAGCTGAAAATGTGTTGCTGGAAAAGCGCAGCAGGTCAGGCAGCATCCAAGGAACAGGAGAATCGACGTTTCGGGCATAAGCCCTTCTTCAGGAATGAGGAAAGTGTGTCCAGCAGGCTAAGATAAAAGGTAGGGAGGAGGGACTTGGGGGGAGGGGCGTTGGAAATGCGATAGGTGGAGGGAGGTCAAGGTGAGAGCGCCTCATCTTCTGCCTGGGAACCCTCCAACCACAAGGGATGAACTCAGATTTCTCCAGTTTCCTCATTTCCCCTCCCCCCACCTTGTCTCAGTCAAATCCCTCGAACTCAGCACCGCCTTTCTAACCTGCAATCTTCTTCCTGACCTCTCTGCCCCCACCCCACTCCAGCCTATCACCCTCACCTTGACCTCCCTCCACCTATCGCATTTCCAACGCCCCTCCCCCAAGTCCCTCCTCACTACCTTTTATCTTAGCCTGCTGGACACACTTTCCTCATTCCTGAAGAAGGGCTTATGCCCGAAACGTCGATTCTCCTGATCCTTGGATGCTGCCTGACCTGCTGCGCTTTTTCAGCAACACATTTTCAACTCTGATCTCTAGCATCTGCAGTCCTCACTTTCTCCTCAATTGGCCCATCAGGTCCGCACTAACCAAACAGTATCCCACCCAAACCCATCCCCCTACGCTATCCTTGTAACACTGCATTCCCCACAGCTAACCCACACAATGGGCAATTTAGCATGGTCAGTCTACCTAACGTGAACAACTTTGGATTGTGGGAGGAAACCAACACAGACATGGAGAGAATGTGCAAACTCCAAACAAGCAGTCACCAAGGGTGGAATCGAACCCAGGTCCCAGGTGCTGTGGGGCAGCAATGCTAACCACTGAGCCACCATGCCACTCCTCTTACTTTGTACATCTGTGGCATATGAAAACTGAAGGCACAACACAAGGCACCATAGAGAAAAGAAACGTCATAAGAAAGTGCAACCTCATTGGCCAGCTGTTCAAAGAGTCATACAGATGTACAACATAGAAACAGAGCCTTCGGTCCAACTCGTCCATGCTGACCAGGTATCCTAAATTAATCTAGTCCCATTTATCAGCATCGGCACATTTCACTCTATAACCTTCCTATTCAAATAACCATCCAAATGCCTTTTAAGTGTTGTAATTGTATCAGCCTCTACAAATGGGGCTCAGTGGTTAGCACTGCTGCCTCATAGCATCAGGGTCCTAGGTTTGATTCCGTGGGCAATTGTCTGTGTGGAGTTTGCACATTCTCCCCATGTCCGCATGGGTTTCCTCTGGGTGCTCTGGTTTCCTCCCACTGTCCAAATATGTGCAGGTCAGGTAGATTGGCCATGCTAAATTGCTCATAGTGTTAGGTGCATTAGTCAGAAGGAAATGGGTATGGGTGGGTTACTCTTCGGAGGGTCGGTGTAGACTTGTTGGGCTGAAGGGACTGTAGCCACACTGTAGGGAATCTAATCTAATCTGACTTCCTCTGGCAGCTCATTCCATACATGCACCCCCTTCTGTGTGAAAAAGTTGCCTTAGATCCCTTTTATATCTTTCCTGTCTCACCTTTAACCTATGCTATCTAGTTTGGATTCCCCTTTACTGGGAAAAGACCTTGACTATTCATCATACCCATGCCCCTCATGATTTAATAAACCTCTGTAAAGTCACCCCTCAGCCTCCAGGGAAAATAGCCCCAGTCTATTCACCGTCTCCTATATCTCAAACCCTCCAATCCTGGCAACATCCTTATAAATCTTTCCTGCCCCCTTTCAAGTTTAACGACATCTTTCCTACAGCAAGGAGACCAGAATTGAATGCAGCATTGTAAAAGTAGCCTAACCAATGTCCTGTACAGCTGCAACATGACCTCCCAACTCCTCTCCTCAACACCCTGATCAATAAAGGCAAGTGTACCGAATGCATTCTTCACCACCCTCTCTAACTTCGACTCCACCTTCAAGGAACTATGAACCTGCACTCCAAGGTCTATTTGTTTGGCAACAATCCCTTGAACTCTATCACTCAGATTTAATGCAGTGCTTGAAAAATGGAAGAGCTAGAATGCATCAGGATTTTTAATTCAATAAAACTGTACAATAAGAATTTATTTATTTTAATGCCCTTAACTTTTTATCAAGTTGATTATTTTACGTGGATCGCAGTTTAAGAATGGCATTACCAGTTGTAAAAGGAAGGAGTGGTTTAATTAAATGATCACACAGTAATGATATTCTCACTCTTTCCATTTTTGAAATGTTTGACCATCTAAAATGACATTCCAACATAAAAGTAACAATTTTACTGTTTCTCAGCCAGTGAAAGAAACATATGCAGCACAAAATTTCAAAATTAAAGCAGTGCTGAGGACAAAGATCTTTTATAAATTCTTCATTCCTAGGAAGCAGTCAACATTAATTGGTCTCCTGATACCAAACCTACAATTGAGGCTAAGAGCGGGTGATAAAATACATTAATAAGTTTCAAATTTACCTCGCGTAATCAAGCATTCTGCTGACACCACAATCTACAGTGTACACACTTTCAGGTGATGGTGCTGAAGGTTCAGTATAAAAGCATCTAGTCAACAGCAGCACCTTCCACTTTATTCAGACCCCCTTTGGCTGCCTGTTCTCAGTCAGGGACAGTGTGCGCTTGTGGTGTGCAGCGTTATCTGTCTCTGATCCACAATGCCAAGACTCGTTTTACCAAATCCTGGCTTGGAAGATCGAATTCTCTCCTATGAAGAGCTGGAGAGGAAGGAGGTAGAGGAAGTAGATGACCGACCCAAATGGGACAACAAAGCTCAGTACATGCTAACATGTATTGGATTTTGTGTGGGATTAGGAAATGTGTGGCGTTTCCCCTATCTGTGTCAGAGCCATGGTGGAGGTATGTAACATAACATAATCAGCAAAGGAACAAAGATAAGTATTTATATGGGCATTTTCTGCATTCGTTTCAATAAATTATAATCGCAAAAATGTGTCCATTAAATTGAACAGTAAGATACAGAGTGATAATAATTCTAAATTGTAAGATGGACATAAAGAGTTTATCACAAAGTGATTGCTATCCAGGGCAATTTTGCAGAAGTGTATAGAGTGCTAACATGTCCGAGTTCACTGGAATCTATTAATTTAGCAGCTTATGTTTCCAACTGAAAGATCAACTTCATTTTTTAATGGAACTCAGTCAGTAAGCTGCTTTTCCAGTACAAAAGTAACTCCATAAGGGATAGCATGAGAGTCGGGAGAAACAATTCAGGAGTTTGACTTTCTTAAGGTTTGATGGTGCTGCTCATAAGACTGTAAACAGCAAGGTTAAACATCTGTAATATTCCTGGTAATCTTAAAGATCTGCTCTGAATAGCCCAGTGAAATTTATTAATAATGCAAGAGGACAGAAAAGAAATATCTGATGTGTTTGCACGATGTTAAAGTGACTTGAAGGAACACTGTGCATCCAGATCAATCCCTAATGTGCCATCATTATGTTCCTGTGGTGTTTATATGTTGCTGCAATGGTCTTTATTTTGTGATGGACTGTTACCATAAAATTTCAAAATGACCCCAAATTAAAATACAAAGTACACTGATGTATGATTTTCAATTGAGTTTTACAGTAAAAGCTGATCCAAAAATGCATTTGTCTCAGTCAGCGGTCTGGCTGGGTGTTTACAGTTTGGTTATTAAGCAAAACAAAAACATGAACATTGTTGATTCAGGAACTGGCATCATCAAGAAGATGGACTAAAATTGACAAAGGGATCAGAATGTAAATAATTCTGGCAATTTCTGAACTAAAACCAGGCATCGATTTGATGGGCCGAATGACCCCACTATTTGTGCTGTAAATAATTCAGTCAGCTAGATTTTGTAGCCCTGACGATAATAGGGTTACAGGCAGAGGGAGTTATAAAATGTTACCAGCAGCTTCCCACTGCTTAGTCTCCCACACCTACGCTCACTGCAGTTGGAGTATAGCCTAACCATTGTTGGACAAATTAAGGTCCTTACAAGTTGTGCCACATCAGAGATTTGACCAGTGGCAGGAGATCTCCATGCCAATCATCCTCTCTATAGCTTTTGCCATGCTGGCTGGTCACAGGCTACAGGGTTCATCTAACTGGTCATCCCAGGCCCATTGGATGGTCTCTCCTCCACCCCAGTCCCCCAGTGACCTTTCTGCACTACCCCCTCATCCCACCCTCAACCAATCTGCTCCCTGTGACCTTTCAGAATGACCCTGGTGGCAACGCCCTTACTCTGACTCCAGCTCCTTGGTGTTGGAGCCTGCTGTATTTCCAGAAGTGTCCATAGCCCCTGGTGGCACTGTTATGGCCAGTAAGCTGTGAGCCATTTGAAGGCCAGCAACTGTCTGAGGCATGATCTCATGCCCCAGTGGGAGGCACATCCTGCCTGAAGCAAATCAATGTAGAGACAGCTGTAGAATGCCTATGGAAGAACCCACAGAGTAAGGGTGAGATCACCCCTGCCATTTTCACCTGAATGGTCAGATCACCATCATCCTGTAAAAGCTAACTCTATGACCTTAATATGAGGAGGTAGGAACTTCCTCATCAAGAAAAATTCCTTCCCACCTACTCAAGGAGCATCTCAACAGCAAAGCAAGAGTACTAAATGTCTTGTGTTTTTGCTCTGGTATTATTTAGAACTGAGTATACTTCTAGCATAGAAAAGATGGTTTAGTCTATTACGCCTGCACATTTTTAAACCTGAGAAATCTGGAATTAATTCTACTCTCATCCACGCTTTCTATAACGTCATATCTTTCTCCACTGCATGAATTTATCTAATTTAACTTCCAGCTCCAATTGTCCCAACATCAATCAGATCCTGTGAATAAGCAGAGACTTTGGAATTGTTTCCTAATTGCCACCACTTTTTTCTCCCCTGTTCGACTTTACTCACGCTGGGGTAGGGATCCTCAAGGACCAGTCACCCTCTTGCAGCTCAACTTGTGCACATTGTATTAGTGTATTTTCCAGCAGCAGTAAAAGCAAAGTCTGACTGTTTTCTTCCTCTGTCTGGTCAGGAGAAGCCTAGACCATATATTGGAATACTCCATCCCAGACCAACCAACTCAACACAATACACTGTCAATCTTGCTAACTTCCTGATCTGTCTTGTTCGTTTCCGCATTACACAACCTATTCAACTGTGGAAGCCATCATTCCGCAGACAACTTTCAACCTTTGCTGAATACAAATGGGCTGTTTTGGAGACTTACCCAAGGCTTTTTCTCAATTTCTGTTAATGAAAACTGTCCTGGGTTGTAACAACAATTTGTAGCAGAATGGAACTTTGAATTGTAATAAAGCCAGACTGTGTTACGCAGTTAATTTTTGTAAGCAAATGCAATTAATGCCTCAAAATTTAAATAACATAAAAGCAGAATACCCCACAGATGCTGGAGATCTGAAATTATGAAACCAACAACTTAATTAATTTAATTTTAATTAAACGTAATAATGGGATGAAGTGTTTGAAAAGCACAACAGACTGGCAGTAAGAGGGTTGACATTTTAAGGCCATAATGGGTCTTCTTTGGAATTCAAAAAAATCACACTGAACTCAAAATGTTAATCCTATTTCCCTCTCCACAGATGCTGCTGGATCTACTACAGTTTTCTGTCTCTATTTTAAAATTTAGGAATCACTCATTACTCAAGCTTTTAGCTGGAATTTCCATACTTGGGATAAGCTGCAACTTGTGGATAGTAACTGTGAGGCTAGTGGAATGCCTCAAGATACCAATTTGCTCCAGAAATAAATTCAAGGAAATATCAAAACGTCATGCTAGAAGATCATTTTTGTGCAGGGTGTGGGCATCACTCACCTGGTCAATAATTATTGTCAAAAAGTGAGGTGATGGAAAAGCACAGCCGGTCAGGCAACATCTGCGATGCAGGAGAGTCAATGTTTCGAGCATAAGCTCTTCATCAGGAACATTCCTGATGAAGAGCTTATGCTTGAAATGTGGACTCTCCTGCTCCTCAGATGCTGCCGGACCAACCAGCTGTGCTTTTCCAGCACCATACCTTTTGACTCTGATTTCCAGCATCTGCAGTCCTCACTTTCTTCAGGTCAATAATTATTGCCGATTCTTAATTGTCCTTGAGAAGG
This sequence comes from Chiloscyllium plagiosum, assembly GCF_037043375.1. Lineage (NCBI taxonomy): Eukaryota > Metazoa > Chordata > Chondrichthyes > Orectolobiformes > Hemiscylliidae > Chiloscyllium > Chiloscyllium plagiosum. Next base: position 18,183,221 of record NW_028270172.1, read on the forward strand.
TGCTTAATGTAAAGGTAATGCAATGAAATGTGACAAAGTTTAGGATTAAAATGCATTTTTCAATCTTAGCAATGAACTTATCCATATGAAAGTATTTTGTATGCAATTTTAAGCAAGTTTAATAAAAGAGGTCTGATAGTGCTGCTAAATGAGGCATTTCCTATGGGTTCATCACTTAAGCAGTGTAGTACAAATTATAGATCTATCAGCTCAAAGCTTTCATCCCCTGAAGCCTCTAATTTGCTGCTATAACTTCATTCGGAATGGACAGAAGTATGACTATTCACAAAAACCAGTTCTGTTAAACTTCAGGTCACATTGGAGTGGGTATGACTCCAGGGAAGATCTGGACTGTTATCTGTCTGAGCTGGAAGGATAGGTGGATTACATTGAGCAGTATTTAGCTGTACATAACATTCCTGGGAGATTGAAAAGATTCCTTGTCATTCTCTCCGATTCCAATTTTAACGTTGTTCTTTTGAGAATTTACATTATGATATGAAATGTAATGACAATTTTTTTTATGAAGACTTGGAAGATTCACTGTGCCGTTGAAACCAAGGAAGCAATAATGTATTTGGTTTTGGATAATCACCAAAAGAACAAGAGGCAATGTGAGAGGGACTTTATTTTAATGCTGCATGTTGTTATGTTGTGGAAAAGACTGCCTGAAAATGTGGGAAAGGTAAATTCAGCTGAGTGGCCCTGGCAGAACTCAGGCTGGGCATCACTGAGCAGGTTACTGCTGAGCCAATGCTGCTAGATATTACTGTTGATGACACTTTCCATCACTTTACTGATGATCAAAAATAGCCTGATGGAGCAGTAATTGGACGGGTTGGATTTGTCTTGCTTTTTTTTTGTACAGGACATATCTGAGCAATTTTCCACATTGTTGAGTAGATGCCAGTGTTGTAGCTGTACTGGAAGAGCTTGGCTAGGGGAGTGGCAAGTTCTGGATCATTCTGACTGAAGATTATTATGAATGCTTTAGCCTTATCTATTGCACTGATGTGCTGGGCTCTTCCATCCTTCAGAATGAGATATTTGTGGAGCCTCCTCATTCAGTGAATTATTTGATTGGCAGGACTGTAGAGCTTAGATCTGACCCATTGGTTGTGGGATTACTTATCTTAGGTCTAACTGTTTGGAGACTGCAAAACAGTACTTCATCTTTTCTGTCTAAAGGAACTACCTTTCTAAATAATCCTGCTTCTGTCTCTTTCTCTGTGTTATAGGAAAATTGTAGGAAGGCAGTAGCTTTATATTTTTCTTCTTCTACACTTTTCTTTCAAATGCATTAAGCTATTCACATCGAGTGTTACAAAAACCTTAGTTAAATGCATTTAAACAAACCGTCAGACAACTTGTTGCCCTTCACAAAATTCAAAAATGGAGTGCAACTGTATCCTTCCCTTCATAGCACACACAAGGTAGAAATGCAAAGCAAAATTAAAGCTTTACATCACTTTGGGAATTTAAATTCAGAAACAATCGCCATATGTTATGAACTTTCATTACAAAAGGATATGGTGGCTTTGGAGAAGGCCTAGAGGAGATTTACATGGCTAATATCGGAAATGTGTGGGCATACGCATATCAAAAGGGTCACTTTTGAAAACAAAAGGTTGATGGATGATCTTAGGACAGTCTTTGAAATTATAATAGAGCAGATACAAAGGGAATGTTTGGGAGGAGCTAGAGACCATCAATGTCAAAGAAATCCAATATGGAATTCAGAAGAAATTTACCCAAGAGTGGTGAGGATACTAGAGATAATGGTTGATTATGCAGGAATGATGCATTTAACAGGAAGCTTGACAAGTATATGGAGAAGAAGGGAATAGATGGTTACAATGTTAGCTCAAATGGTGGGAGATTGGAGTGGAACATAAGCACTGTAAGCACTTTTCAAGATGGAGGTTAGGTCAGGTGAATTGGCCATGCTAAATTCCCCATAGTGTTAGGTGAAGGATTAAATGTAGGGGAATGGGTCTGGGTGGATTGCGCTTCGGCGGGTTGGTGTGGACTTGTTGGGCCGAAGGGCCTGTTTCCACACTGTAAGTAATCTAATCTAATCTTACTATTTTTAGGGCTAAAAGGATCAAAACGTATATAGAGAAAGCAGGCACAGGGGAGTGGTTTGGATGATCAGCCATGAACATATTGAATGGCAGAGCTGTCTCCAAGGGCTGAATAGCCTACACTTCCTGCTATTTTCTATGTTTCTCTGTAATGAGCTGATTATATAAAATGCTTTATATGTGCAATATATTTATGTAAACTACATAATCCCACATAATCATATGTTTATGATTCCTCTATGTGTTTCCAACTATTTTGCTACTGCTTTAGAAATCAAAAGGAGGAAGCTCATTTTATGAAAAATTAATAGCTATGTCAGGTTTTGGGTGTGGATTTTATTCTTGGGCTTTGCTACCTTTTAATTAGGTTTTAAAACCATAACAGGCTTCTAGGAGAGCACTTTACTTTGCTTTATTGAGCATTTTACAGTAGATTATTAACTCAGGCTTTTATACAGCTGTTCCTCCAGGCAGTGCATAAGATGCTGTGCTTTGTCGACAGTACTGTCAGTTGCTGCCAATAGATGTAATCTCAGATAAGCTCAGATGAGTCACGTTTTAATGTGAAAATGTGGGGAAAACACTTCTAGAACAGAATGATAATTTTTAGCAGGTGCTTTCCGTGTAGTATAAGGTAACAGCTTAGCTTTTTCTTTCCTAAGCTTCCTTATTCTTCAACCATTTCAATGTTCCAGCCACCGAAACACACCTTAGGTGAAAAGGGCCATTTGTGTTTCTTTGCTAACAAAACCTAATCCAACTGTTGCACATTCTTCTCATTTCCCTCTGCTTTCTGCTTCCAATGTTTTGCAAGAAAAGGTGCACTTGTATCCACCTCAGTCAGGTAAAAAATGCCATGCTTCAACAATCCATTGTGTAAATACATTTCTGCAACTTCTGATCCTCGTTCTCTCAGGTATAATTGAAATTTTATAATGTATCGCCAATTAGCAGAAATGGTCTTTCCCTGTTCACCCACTTCAAAATTATCAGTGTTTAAAAATCCTCTACAAACTCATCACTTCTTTAGTCCATTACATTCAAAACTCTCCTCACAAATATAAGATCCCATTCCTTGAATAATCTTGGGAAATTTATATTGCATTCATGGCATTGATTTAACATCTTTGTGAATCTTTTTTGAATGTTTTACCACTTCCCAAATCCCTTCTTTCCTGAAACTCCATCTTTGAATGCTTTCGATCAGGACTCCACCCCATCACAGTTGCTAGATGACTCTAATTAAAGTCACAAATGATATCTCATCCCACTGTGACAAACATGAATGTTTTCTTTTCCTCCTCACTGACCTGTCTCAGTCTGTGACACTACTGAGCATACCATGCTCCTTTCATGCACATGCCCAGCTGAGGAGGGCTGTTCCCACCCACTCCCACTATTATCTTTCTAATTACTACCAGGAAGTACCTACTTCTTTTGCTGCCATTGCCTCTGGTATTTATCCTGCATCACCATCCTATTTCTTATCTCTATTTTGTCCTTTAACAATATCATTCAGAAGCCAAGGCTGGTTTTCACATACATTTATTGACAACATCCAACTCTAACACACCACCCCCTCTCTCGACAACCCCCGCCCCCACCCCCACCACCACCAACTGCCTCTTAAACTATCAGATTGCCTTTCTAACATCCTGAATTGTATAAGCAGAAATTGCCTCCAGTTAAATATTGGGAAGACCAAATCTATTGTCGTCACTCCTGCCTCAAACACATTTCTCTAGTTACTGATACTTTCCAATCCTGCAAAGTGTCTTGGGATATTAGAGGCATTATATAAATGTAATTTATTGTCATTATATAATAGAAAATCCACAATGACACACAATACTCTAACTATGGTCTAATCAATTATTAAAAATTATCTAGTATTGCATTCTTTGCCCTTTTTGTAACAATCCCTTTGGGAGGAACATCGTCAAGTGGCTTCTGAGAATTTATGGGCAGTATATCTGCTGTACTTTCCTTTCTGACCTGCAATGTATGAAATTTGCCAAGCACAACTTGTCTTTAACAAAACTGTGCTCGCGGTTCTTGGGGATGGTGGTGTGAGTCACGGTAGTGGTAGGGAAAGCTAAGTTGTAGAGTGGGGCTCTGATGGGAGGAAGCTTGCGGCTAAAGCAGTACAAATGCTCCTGACCCATAAGCAGTGCTGTAAACTCACTTTACCTCCTCCCTGCACCTGCCTATGCTTCAAATGCTAGTTGTCACGAGGCCTGGGAAACCTGAAAATGTGGTGTCTACATTGCCAGCTTTACTATGGTCTTTAATGCCCTTCTTCTGGGTTTGGATTGGCTGCCCATCCCTTGTCCAGACTCAGTAAAAGCTGAAAGTTGATGGATTGGAGCCATTTTCCCAATACACTTGAGAATGTTTTGCAATTTAACATCCCTGCTAATTCCAAGCCCTCACCTATATTACTTCCTAACGTTTTACCCCTAACTAATATAAGAGCATTTGGTCAATGATTAATCCTTTTCTTTCTTCTGCAACAGGTCATTTCTGATGTCCCTGCAGAATGTCTTTTTCTGAACGGGTTGTTTTTATGATGATTTCTGCGAACTGATACATGTGCCTCTCTTTCATATCCTACAATCTCATTTTCACCAAAATTTGTAAAGACTGACAGAAAATATTCTTTCATTATCTCTCCCATACCTTCATCCTCTACAAATTCACCCTCACTAGTACTGCCCACTCTTTAACCAATCTGTTATTTTTGATTTTCCTTTACAAAGCCTGACTACTTCTTGTCATCTTATCTGCCTCACATTTTTGTATTTCCTTTTAGCTCTCCTGATTTCCTCCTCCTCACTGCACCTTCTCAGATTTCTCTGGATCATACTTCAGCATTACAGCAGACAGCTTTTCCATCTGCCTCTGCTTCAGATTGATTTTCATTTCTCCATTCACCCACAGAGCCCAACATTCTGATGCACCCGCTTTTTACCTCGATCCATTTATATCAGTTTCTCCACATCTTACGTTTGAACATTTTCCACTATGAGATCTGTTTCGCTGTACATTGTTCTGCCTGATTAGTTTGGTCCATACCCATTAAACTTTACTCTCCTTTTAAACAATGGAAATCTTAGCGTGTAACATCCCTTCCTCTGGGCAGGGTTTGGGTTTTGCACTGGGACTTGATGACAATGGAAGGTGCTTTTGTTATGTGACTGAGCAAGTTGATTATTAACCTATAAATCCTTCCAAGATGCCAGTGGCTGACGGTAAGATCAGGAGAGTCTCCTGGCCCATCATGCTTCATATAGAGTGGCACCCGTCTGTGACAGGTTAGTGACCTTTCCAGGAGAATTTAAGGAAACTCACACAAGCATGTGCTTCATCTGTCTCATGTGCCCCCTGAGCATGGGAAGAGAAAAAGAAGGAAAAACCTTTTGCACTTTTGCCAAATTGTTCTCTTTTTCCCCCCGAGTACGAATTGATCCAATTTCCTACAATGGTCCCTTCCTCGTTAGATGCAGGAAAAGTTGCCAACTTTGATCCTACAACATTCCATTGATTGTAATCTATCCTGAGATGGTTTAAACTATAAACATAATGTTCATATATCTCTTTGATTGATCTGCAAAACTCTACTTCTACTTCATCTCTGGTATTTGCTGATCTGTAACTGCAGCAGGAATTTTAATGATTACCTTCTCAATTGTTAACTATCTCCATGGATAGGGTTTTAATGCTTCCCTTTATTGGTCAGAGTATTGAGTATGGTTGTTAGGAGGTCATGTTGCGGCTGTACAGGATGTTGTTTAGGTCACTTTTGGAATATTGCATGCAATTCTGGTCTTCCTCTATCGGAAGGATGTTGTGAAACTTGAAAAGGTTCAGAAAAGCTTTAGAAGGATGTTGCTGGAAATGTTGGGTGAAGCAGCAAGGAAGACACCAGTCCATCAAGTCATATTTTGGCTATTGGATCTCCTCTGTGGACTATTGGCTCATGATTCTTGTCAGGAATCTAGGTGCAGGTAGCTCATGTTGCCACATGAATGTCAGTGAGTAGATGGTAAGTGTGGACAAGTGACAGCTTCTACTGTCTGGGCTGCACAGGACGGCTTGTGCAGCCCTATGTACACATCCATTTGTGATTGTCAGCCATATTCCAGTAGTTGTGGGTCATGAGAAAAGGGCCCACCTGGGTTACTACCTGGGCTCGTGAAGAGAATCAGGAGCAAGAGATGTATGAAGAGGAGGAAATTCACCAAAAGGCACCTACCACCAGCACCCCCTAGCTACGAGAGTTTCCAGAGAGCAGTTTGTTACACTAAACCCACCCCCAGGTCAATAGGGATTTGCAATAAATGCTGCCACAGCCAGGAACACATGTATATCATGAATAATTTCTAAAACATTATTCTACTCTAAATAAACTTGTAAAGGTGCAACTGTGTGATTCCTTGGGATCTGATGGTTGTAAGCATTTTTATTCCTTATGTAGCTCAGATGTTTGGAAGGGATTTTTGGAAGTGATGGCATCATGAGAATCAACAGTTAAAAATAAATGTTTTAGTTCAATACATTGTAATTTAAAGTTTACGTAAAGGATTATTTTACTAGCCAAATAATTTCAATTTAAAACCACTATAATTCAATTACAGTAAATTTGTTTTAATTTCTATTTTTTTGTGAATTATGCATTCGACCAAAGATATTTGGCAATTTTCCAATCATTTGACTTGAAAATGCAGGATTTCAGTCATGTTGCTCCTAACAGTTTTCATTTTAGGTTTTTACATTGGAAGACTCTTCAGTTAAAAGTGTTTGCTTAAAAGACTGAAAGGTTATGAGAAATGTCATACAGATAATAAAACCCAGAACCAAGCTCAATATAAAAAGTTTGAAGGGGAATTGTAAAGCAAATAAAAAATGTAAGGAGAAAAAGTGCACTGAGGCTGGAAGCTAAACATCAAGGAGAACTTTAAGTAGCTTCAATGGGCACATAAACTTGTAGACGTTGGGCAAAAGAAGGAGCGGGCTGATCCGGGGGTGTCCATGTTAAAATAGAACTATGAAAATGTTATCTTTTCCTGCAACATTAAAAAGGCATCTGGATGTGTATATGAATAGGAAGAGTTTGGAGGGATGTGGGCCAGGTGCCAGCAGGTGGGACTAGATTGGGTTGGGATATCTGGTCAGCATGGACGGGTTGGACCGAAGGGTCTGTTTCCGTGCTGTACATCTCTATGACTGAGGTATCTACTTTCTACCACTCATTATCCAAGGAAAACAATGTTGTGCACATTATACTGAAAGAGGAGGTAATCCAGGTACTTGAAGGGTTTAAAACAAATAAGGAAGGGTTTTAGATTTGTCTGAGCTGAACATTGATAAGGTCGCAGGCTTTATGAGATGCATCCAAGGATGAAGAGAGAATGAGAGTGGAAATTGTAATGGTAGTGGCATAATTTTCCAGTTTTTCCTAAAGACTCTGGGATGGCACCATAGCAGTAGAGAATTGCAAAGGTTACACACCCTTGTTCTGAGAAACATACAGAGATAAACCCAGCCTTACACATCAGGGAGTTTAATCTTGGAGGTGGAAAACATTCCAGAAACAATTGAAACATTAAAATTTAATGGAGAGAAGTGTGAAGTGACCCATTTTAGTAGAAAAAATGCAGAAAACAAAGGATGAAATTCTAAAGGAAATGCAAGTGTAGAGGGACAGGGGTGGAGTGTACATGAGCATAAATCACCAAAGTAGCAGGACAGGTTTAGAAAGTAGTTAATGGAGCATTTAGCATCCTGGATGTTAATATTAGAGATGGAGAGTGTAAAGGGAAGGAAGTTACGCTGAAATGGCATAAAACACTAGTTTAGTTCCAACTGGATCCTGTTCTGGACAGTACACTTTAGAAAGGCTTCAAAGAAAGTGCAGGAATGATTTATAAGAATGGTCCTGGGGATGTGGAACTTCAGTTACGAAAACAGATTGGAGAATTAGCATTTGTTTCCTTGGGAAGAGAAGGTTCAGACTTCATCTGATACAGGTGCTAAAAATCAGGAGGGGTCTGAGCAGGGTAGATAGGGAGACACTGTTCCCACTGATGGAAGGATCAAAAACAACAGCAGGCACAGATTTAAGGGAATTGTTGAAAGAAGCAACAGTGACTTGAGGGGAAACTTTACCATTTCGGTAATGGTTAAGATTTAGAATGGACTGAATGCATGACAGTGTGGTTCAACTGAAGCTTTCAAAAGGGAATTGGATTGTTATAACGAAGACTGTGCACTGTTACAGGGAGAAGACTGGGAAATGGCACAATGGTTGAAGCTCAGTTGGACAGCCAGCATGGATACAAAGGGGCAAATTCTCTGCTTTGCTGCTGTAACCATTCTTGATTTTATGATTCTATCTCTGTTCTTATCTGGGATCTTAGACATGAAGAATAGACAGTTGGGACATATACCAACATAGAACCGCAGCCAGTGCAAGTAACCATATTCACCAGGGGAACTATAAGGAAGAATTAAATGATGATTATGTCATATCCTCATCCAAAATATTCCATATTTTAAGGCTATAACCTGTCCCAGTAGGACTATTTCCATCTTTCTCCTACCTTGGTGTGTCCTGATGTCCAGTGATACCCCTGGGTCAGATACTTTGGTTTTGAGTCCTGCAAAGGATTTGTTGGTACATTTGTAACATGACCAAACAGCTTGGTTTGCTGCCTATAAAACCTTCCAGTTCAGTTCACCTGAAGGAATGCTGTGTGAGTGGGTTGGAAACCGACTGCAATACACTTACCCATCCTGTGGGCCAATTTAATGGAAACCGATGGCTCAACCCTTGGAAACAAGCATGGCAGCAATGACAGATCACCTTAATGCCAAGTTCTCATGCCTCAAAGTCCCGTTAAGACAGGAATCAATAAGTTTAGATCAAAATGCATCATCCTAGTTCAATTGCACTGCACTAGATGGCAGTCTGATCTACAAAGAAAAGACTCACTGGTGTGAAGCAGCTCAATACTCCTTAAAATCTTTTTTTTAATTTCAACTCTTTGCTTCAATTCCATTGCTATCCTGTTGTTGTCTTTACCTCTATTGACAAATTCAACTCAAATGCATTCTTTCATGTCTTATGTTTGTGAAATGGCTAGAAATTCTCCATGAATAATTTTCCATTAGAGTGTATAAAAGTAGAATTCTCTCTAACAAGTTTCATACTTGCAGTATCTATTTAAAATTATTCATTGATAAAGGTACTTAACATATTACAGAGCAGAAATGTGCTTTATGTATGACATATTGTGGAGAACTGGTGATCTTTTTGATTGTAAGTGAATCAGGCTCTTGTCTGTCCTGGTGCAAGTGCTTCATGTGATGCAGAAATACTTATTATCAGTTCATGTAAAACGAAGTTAAGTTTTGAGCAACTAGAATATAACTTTATAAAGACATGCTGGATGCTGGAAATCTGAAACAAGCACAGACAATGCTGGAAAAACTCAGCAGGTCTGGCAGCATCTGTGGAAAGAGAAACAGAATCAATAGCGCAGATGGAAGGTGTTGGAAATGTTCCTTTTTAATATTTTTGACAGAGGAGAGGCCCAGTGTGAAAGACAAAGAGGTTGCTAATAGTGGAGAAAGAAATAAGGAGATATAGCATTAAGGTGTGACAGAGAGAAAATGGGTCCTCTCTATGACAAACAAAATTAACAAGACACAAACAGAACAAGACTATGGGGGGAGAGGTTGTAGAGAAGATAAGAACATTAGAAAACAATGTTAGAAGTTATTGAGCTCAGTATTGAGACCTGAGGCTGTGAAAGTTCCTAAATGAGGTGCTAAAGTGTGGGAGATGAGCCAGACATTGCTGAAGACACTGCTGACCACAATGTTATCATTTTATGTTCTGTTGAATTATCATCCTGAAAAGGCACACTGAAAGACATTTGTATTGACCATTAAGTTTCTGAAACATTGAGATCTTTCTGAATTTTTCAAATTTGTTATTCTTACTGGAAGCATAGGGTCGAATGTTGAATTTATTGATGACAATGAAACTATTGCTAATTGTCAGGAGAAATCCATCTGGCTCACTAATATCTCAACTTCCCTCTGAAATGGCCTAGCAAGCCACTCAGTTTAGGGTAGTTAGAAACGAGCAATAAATGCTGGCCAGCCAGCACCACCCACATTCCACGAGTGAATAAAAAAAATTGAATCAACCCACCTCAATCAGCAAGGATGGAAACTTGACAGATTAAATACTAACCTTTTGTTATAATGTGGAAGAGCTGGTATTGGACTGGGGTGGACAAAGTTAAAATTCACATAATACCAGGTTGTAGTCCAACAGGCTTATTTGGAAGCACTAGCTTTCAGAGAGCTGCTCCTTCACCAGGTGGTTGATGAGGGAGTAGTGGTCTGAAAGCTAGTGTTTCCAAATTAACCTGTTGAACTATAACCTGGTGTCGTGTGATTTTTAACTTCTGTTATAAGTACAGCCTGGATTGATGCACTCATAACCTTCTTTATCTGTTGGCTAAAAGAATTCTGTATGGACTCCATCTGGACTCCAATCTCAACTCAACTTAAGTCATACAGTACCTTAAACATCAAATATGGTTCTAATTGACAATTTCCTAGACATAGGGCAATTGGCATGGGAAGAGGAAAGGGATGGCACACTGATGTATTAGGAGGAGCTCTGCTGAGAATAACACTGAGGCATATTGCTGAGGCAGAGCAAAGGTGCCTTTTCTTTCATGGGTGTGCTCGGTCTCACACTGGGTGTCCAAATGTGTAACCTTTAACCTCATTTTGTATGTTTTACACTATACTATAGTCACTGCAATGTTTAACTTTTGACTTTGTTCTTTCTTTATACCTTGTTCTTCAGATTCTGTACTTAGTTACTTTGTACCTAAGATACCACCTTGTGTGGCGACATTATACACTTTCCACTGTACTCCTGTACTTGAGTACAAATGACAATGAAATAAAATCAAAATGGATACTATTCTAGTCCCCATCATGGAGAACCCTCAGTAAGCACAAATAAAGTTAAAAGAACTGTTCCATTTTTAATTATTGCCCTTTTTTCTCTTTGCTAGGGGCATTCATGATCCCGTTTCTCATTCTACTGGTTCTTGAGGGTGTTCCTCTGTTACACCTGGAGTTTGCCATCGGACAGCGGCTACGCAAAGGCAGTGTGGGTGTCTGGAGTTCCATTCACCCATACTTGAAAGGAATGGGTAAGATACCAGCATTGAAATTGCAAACAAAGTGCTCAGTGCATCCAGGTTTACTGACCACTGCAGAGTTAGATGGGATAGTCAGCTCTGAGTGAGGCTTAGAGAGGCTGAGAAGGGAAACAAGCAGGTTCAGTGATGAGGCAAGAAAGTGAGTGATGGAATACCATACGGTGAAGTGTTAAATAATCCACTTAGGCAAGAGAAGTAAAAAACAACAAAATATCTCTTATGAGGTGAACTTGGATATGGGTGGAATTACAGAAAGTTAACTTGTTGGTACAGAAAGCAATTAGGGATGCAAGTGATAAATTAGCTTTTATTGGGAAATTATAGGAGTATAAGTTGAAAATGTCTTCCTGCAGTTCTACACTGATTTGGAGGGATCACATCTGGAGTATTATGTATAGTTTCGAGCTGTTTATCTAAGGAAGAATATATTTGCCTTGGGAGAAGTGAATCAGAATTACAGATCCTTTACGGGGCAGAAGGAGACCATTCAGCCTATCATTTCTGCACCAGTGCAACTGAGGTTCACTAAATAGATTCCTGGGATGAGGGCATTTCCCAGTGAGGAGAAATGAAATGAACTAGACCTAAGTCCCCGATGGTTCGGAGGAATGAAAACTGATCTAATTGAAATCTTCAAAATTCTGAAGCAATTTGAGAAGGTATATGCATGAGGATATTTTCCCTTGCCAAGGATTCTAGAACGAAGGGTCCTAGATCGGGAAGAAGAAGTTGCCAAGTTAGGACCGAGATGAGGAATAATTTCATCACTGACCAGAGAGCCGTGGGCCATCAGCCTTTCAGTACATGACTCTGTCTCCTTCTCCATTTTATATACCTATGGTCCTTTATGGGTAAGAATTAGACACAAATGATGAATTTGTTGGATATTAAAGGATATGGGATAATGAAGGAAGGTGGAATTGAGGTCAAAGGTCAGCCATGACCTTATTGGATGGCAAAGAAGCCTTACTCAAAGGGCTGAATGGCCTGCTACTGCTTGTACCTTCTGTTTTTGTACAATGATCTGATTGTAATGGCCTGGCTTTTCAAATGCAGGTGCTTTCTCTGTTATTTGACCTTGGTGCTTCAGCCACTTTTTTCCGACATGTCCAAAAATTTAGCAATCTGCAGAAGCATGGAATTGGTCTGAGATCCTCCGTCAGCTCACAATTCTTTTAGTCCTAATTCTAGATTCAGAATTAGCAAACAAATCTGTTGAAATCTGATGGAAAACACCAGGAGCCCAAAGACCTGGTCGATCTGCAGTTTTGGACCCAGCATTTGTGGCTAATTCAGACCCATAAAGGATCACAAGTACATAAATTGGAGAAGGAGGCAGAGTAGAATCCAACTTGCATTGGCAAATGGAGGAGGATATCTTCAGTGGTAAGTGCCCACAGGTTTTCTGACAAACCTTTAAAGAGGTTATTGGCACAACTGATGGCCAAGAAAGATACTGAAGGGAACAATCAATATTGGTGTCCAGTGAAAGCCTCTGTATGATATCCATCTAAAACAAACCCATCTACAGTATCTACCATCACAATTATAATAGGCTCATTTCCAATGTGATAATTGTGAGTAAATGTGGAGACGCTTGTCTCTCCTCAGAAAGTCCACTTTGCAAGTGGCAGGATGAGGTTCAGGGCTAGGGTGCAAAATTCTGGTGATCACTCACTGGAGGAGAATTTCAGAAGCCGTCTCATTGTCGCATTTGACAGTGGGCTGTGTTTTCCAACAATGTTACCAAGCTCAGGGACAAACAGATGCTTCTCCTGTTCAAAGTCATCTGATATTGAGGTTTTATGTGAAATTGAATGGAGGAGTAAATGTAGCAGTTGTTGGTCCACCTCCAACACTAGCAATAGTTGTTCTGCTACCTCGTCCATGTTATGATTACTTAGGGGTGAACCTAGACTTGGTAGACTCGGTTGACTGATCTCTGTTATGGACCACACCAAACCACCTCAAAATATGTCAAGATAGCCTACTCCCCAACATTTCCTTATTTTAAAGGCAAGTGAATGTTGCATTCTGGATGCAATTTGATTGGTCAAACTACCAGTCTTGAAGCAAAACACACTTTACTCAAACACTAGAGTTAACATACAACAAAAGAAAGAAGAAATTGGAATAACAACTCTATTGGAAAACTTAGCAGCATAATTAACAGATTTTTTAACTACTAAAGAGTAACTGTTCCAATATAACACCCCATAAATGCACTCTAATAGATTGACTCACATGTAATTCTCTAGTCCAGGAGGGAAAACATCAAGAGACAGGTCTGAGAGAGATAGTAGCAGAGAACGATGTACTGCAACCTCCAACCCCAGCTTCAAGACCCCAGCAAGAACTGCTACTGTAAAACTAAAGCTAAAAGTTTTGGTTCTGTGGGATCTTGGGCCCACCCATCCAGGCTGCTTCTATGGATCCAACTTTTAAAAAAACAAGGCCTCACAAGCTGCTTACTTTTTTGGATTCAAATAGACAGCTTTACATCACTGTCTCATCCTTTCTTCAGAAAAGGAAAGAAACAAATAAACCTCTTAAAGTCACAGTATCGTCACACCACAAAAGCATCACAGCTAAACCTGAATTCTGAATACTTTCCTCACTTCCAAGGAGAGAGATCTGAGAACTAGCCACATGCACCGACCTTAGCTGTCTTTCCAATTATTGCAGGCTGAGCGTATCTGTTCTGGCTCTGCCTCCATCTGCAAACACAAAATGTCCGGCTGGTTGGAGGTATGTGAACAGGGTTGCGAGTGAGGGTTAAGAAGGGTACAGGACTCCAACTTTCTTGAAAGGATTGACCTATTGTGTCCGTGAGACATGAGCGTGGTTCCGAGGATGTGGACTTCGGCCACCTGGATAGATTGAGAAACCGGGGGTTGTTCTCCTTTGAGAAGAGAAGGTTGAGAATGTGGTTGATAGAGGTGTTTCGAAACATGAGGGGCCCCAGCAGGGAAAACCTGTTCCTGCTGACAGAAGCATCAAGAACCAGAGAACATCAAGTTCAGGTGATGGACTAAAGAACCAATGATGCCATGAAGGTAAAAACAGTTTCAAGCAGTGAGTGGCGAGGATCTGGAAGAGAGCAGGAAGCAGATTCAATCATGACTTTCAAAAGTAAATTGGACAGTCATCCAGGGAAGATTATTGCAGGGCTATGGGGAAAGAGCAGGGCAATGAGACTTGGTGTGTTTTTATTGTCGAGGCCTGGTATGGACACAAATGGCCTCCTTCAGAGTCTTACTTATTCTACAATTTGGCCTGCCTAGAGAATAGAATAGAATGGAATAGAATTGAATATCCTTTTATTGTCATAGGTGCTCCATTGTAGGAGTATTTGCACAGTACTGCAAAACAGGAAAGAAAACAGTTTTTGCAATATTGCCAAAATATTGGGGCTTTATTATCATATTAATGAGTATGCTTATCATTCTGAGCTCAGAATATTAATATCAATGAATTTATGCTGTGGAATAATATCAACATCTGCTAAGCTCACCTGAAGTCCTATTTTCCTCATGTTAGCATAGTTCAAATGGAATGGTTCTTCAGATTAAAATAGCAGAGAGAAGAATTGCAAATTAAATGCTAAAAACATACACATGAGTATTCTGCAAAAAGGTTTCAAGAGCAAGGACAAGCATGTAGGTATTAATATTTCACTATGTACGTGCCTGAGTCAGTCACCCTTTAGGTACCAAAATGTCTTTGTCACATGAAATATGAAATGCATGTTTGAGAAGTATAGAATAACATTCATCAAATGATGGATCCCTAAAGAAAGAGCCTCACTTTCTTCCTTTCCAGATAAAAATCCAATTTTCTCTTGAATGACCAAGATGTTATTAGGATGCAACTTAAATTATGTAACATCAAATTATATCTCAAGTTCTAATTTTTTTTCAGTTGATTGATCCAATTTCTAAACCTGAACTTGGTGCTGTCTAAACGAAATGTGAACTCCAAATCATAGCCTTGATCGATAAAGACTTTTAAATCAAAGTTGTAAATGCATCAGCACACAATTCATCATGGACAATAAACATTTTATCTCACTTCTTTTAGAATAATTTCCTATTATACAGTAAATGTTTACAGTTGCTGTTTCTTCACTTTGATAGAGTCTGATTATTTACACTGATTGTAATTTCCTTAGGTATAGCATCAATGCTGGTCTCATTTCTGGTTGGCTTATATTACAACAGTATAATCGCCTTGGTTATGTGGTACTTCTACAATTCATTCCAAGAGCCACTGCCCTGGAGTATCTGCCCAATGACAGAAAACAAAACAGGTACAGATTAACATTGCATTCTCCAAATTCACATGTTATTCTCAGGTGCAGCACATTATCCAATTCTGGGCACCATGCAGAAAAAGGTTAAAGTGCAGTAAAGATTTGTGAGTCTGACTGCAGGGACAACGTGCTTCGTTTAAATAGTTAAATTCAAGAAGTTTATTTACTTGAGAAGAGAAGGTTGAGAGGAGATTTTATTGATATCTTCAAAGTCTGTGTGGAGTAGCATGGGAGAAACAGTTTTCATTGATGGAAAGATTGAAAAGAACAGAGTAAAGATTAAAGATAATGAGCAGCTGAAATAATGGAAACATGAGGAGAAACTTCTTTACAGAAGTGGTTAAAGATCTGGAACGCATGGGAGACCAAAGCTGGGGACCTAAAGCTAAGGTAATCACAAAAAGAGATTTACCATAATATTGCCAGGAATGGAGAGTTTGAGTTACATAGAGATTGGGATCCTTTCACTGGGACGTAGGAGGTTGAGACGTGATCTTATAGAGGTTTATAAAATAATGAGGGGTACAGATAAGGTGAATGGCAGGTGTCTTTTTCTTGGGATTAGAAATTTCAAAACACAGGTGAGAGGAGAAGGATTTCAATAATACATGAGGGATGATTCTTTTACACAGAGGGTGATTTGTGTGTGGATTAAACTTCCAGAGAAAGTGATATATGGTTACAGCTTCTAAAAGACATTTATATAAGTATGCTAATAAGAAATGTTTGGAGGGATATGAGCCAAGCAGGGGCAGATGGGACTTGTTTAGTTTGGAATTATGGTCAGTGTAGACTGGGTTGGACCAAAGGGTCTGTTTCCATGCTGTGTGACTCTATAAATAAACTATGAATAATTTAAGTGAAACTTAAGAGTAGTTAACGCGCAGGTATGTTGAAGAGGGTGGCAAACACATGAGGAGGAAAGGAATAGGATAGGCTCTTGAGGCTAGATGAAGAAAGGTAGGAGGGTGTTTTGTATGGACCATAAACTGGCAAGTGTCAGTGAAGCTGACTGGTCTGACCCATGCTATACATTGTGTGTTGAATTACGACCCCTCACTAGATAAATGCGATGTAACTCAACCTTTTTTATGAGTAGCAACATTCCATTCTTGGATATTTGCTCCCAACTGTTTTGCCTTGAGCACTTGAGTTCAAACCCAGTCCAGAGTGATGGGATTGAAGTCTCTCCAAGCTGCCACTGTCAAAATCTTCTAACCAAGCTGCTCAGAGATATTTTTCCACACTTCTCAAGCAGGTGGAACTTAGACCTGGGTCTCCTGGCTCAGAGATAAGGGCATTACCACAACTTCACGCGAGCCTTTATCTCTTGGCTGTAATGATATACATTTGACAAGTCTCAATCAAATTTCCCGACAGACATCAATCCACAATATAATCTGCAACTTGAAACCAATTAACATTAAAGTGGGCATTTGCTGAAGAAAGTCTGAGTGTTAATTGGTTGAAAAGATTGAAATTTTATCATGAAGGAATTTTATCATTGTAGCATTTTCACCACATGAGTAATATCTTCTTCGATTTTTTAATTATGTTTTGACAGGATTTGTTGATGAATGTGTCAGGAGTTCTCCAGTAGATTATTACTGGTACAGGGAAACCTTAAACATTTCTTCTACAATCAATGATTCAGGTGACATCCAGTGGTGGCTATTACTCTGTCTGATAAGTGCTTGGGCAGTGCTGTATGTATGCACAATCAGAGGCATTGAAACAACTGGCAAGGTACAGTTCATTCATTCATTCATGTTTGTATAAATGTAAGATTTCCATTGTAGAGTTAACAAAATCCTCACAGTGCAATGGGCCTTCATGTTTTTCCTCCTGCTCAGAATTATCATCAAGGAGTGTCTAGCAGATATTGATGGATCTGCAAAAGGTTGAGTGCCATTTCATTTCAGCCACTTGTGTAGTGAAATACCTTAATTTGGATGATGGAAGGTTACATAGGATAGATGGCACAGAATCAGGCCATTCAGCCCAACCAATCCAAACTGTACTGTATGCTTCATTCAATCTTCCCAACTTTCTCACCTCAATCTGCCATCGTAACCACTTTTCCTTTCTCCTTAGAACATCTCTACCATTCATTGCAGCCAACTATGAGAGCAAGTAACACATTCCTCTCACTCTTTGAGTTTCTCCTGAATTCCATTTTGGATTTGTTGTCACTGACTTATATTAATGGCATTTACAAGAAGAAAAGTACTTTCTATATCCTCAAACAAAAACCTTTCACAATTTTAAATGTTTTAATGGATCACCTTTTTTGCAAGTGAAAAGAGGCCAAACCTGTCAAATCTTTCCTCACATGTACACTCCCACATCTCTGGTTTTATCCTCTTTGATCTTCTTTGAATCCTCCACTGTGCCACTATATCTGTCTCTATAACGTGGCCACCAGAACTGCGCCAAGTACTCTCCATGTAGTTGAAACAAGTTTTGTTACAGGTTTATATATCTTCCCTGTTCCCTTATCTCAATGCCATATTCCCACTTTCTCTCGATACACAATGATGCTTTTAATACCCAAACACTTCCTTGAACATACACAGTGACCTGGCCTCCACAATCTACAGATTGACCCTCTTTTAAGTGAGAAAATTTCTCTTTATCTTGGTCCTAAGTGTTTTACCCCTGTCCTGAGACTGTGACTCCTGCTTCTAAACTGCCCAACCAGAGGAAACATCCTCCTTACATCTAGTCAGTCTATTCCTGTTAGAATTTTATATGTTTCAGATCCTCTCTCATCCTTCTAAATTCTAGTGAATACAAGCCAATTAAACCAATTTCTCCTCCTGGGACCGACCATCCAGTCATCCCAGGATCAGCTTAGTGAACCTTTGCTGAACTCCGTCTATGACAAATATATCCTTTCTTTGGTGGGGGAGCGCAAAACTGCATGCAATACTCCAGGTGCAGTCTAACAAGGCCCTGCAATAAGCCATCCCTGCTTCTGAACTCAAATCCTCTCACAATGAAGGCGAATGTACCATTTGCTTTCCTAATTGCATCTGCCAGTCTGCTTGTGTTGACTGGTACACAAAGATGCCCAGATCCCTTTTTACATCCACACTTCTCAATGTATCACCATTTAACTAATACTCTGCCTACTTGTTTTTCTCACTATCTTCTCATTTATCTAAGCAATATGGTATCTTCTATGTGTTTGTTCACAAACTCAAATTGGTCTCGATCACCCTGAAGCTTCCTTGCATTCTCTACACAACTCATAGTCCCACCTAGTTTGCAAACTTGGAAATATTGCATTTGTTTCCCTCATCCAAGTTATTTATACATATCAAGAATAGCTGGGGCTCAAGCACAGATCCCCCACTACGCGCTGCCTGCCCCCACCTGGAAAAAAACGTATTTATTTCCTCTCTGTTCTGATCAGTCAACCAATTCCCCATCCATATCATTATATTGCACCCAACCCTTGGGCTTTCATTTTGCTCTCTAGACTCTTTGGTTGGACTTTATTAAAAACCTTCTTCAAATGCAGATACATCACATCCATTTGTTCTCCACTGTCTATTCTACTAGTCACATTCTCAAATATTTCCAGGAGATTAGTTAAACCCAATTTTCTTTTCCTAAATGCATGCTGACTTGTCTAATCCCATTAATCTTTCCAATTGTTCATGTCTTTTAGAATGGAATCCAGCATTTTCCCCATTCCTGATGTTAAACTGACTGGTCTGTAATTCTCTCTTTTGTTTGTCTCCCTCACTTCTTAAATAACTGTGTTTGCACAACTTGTCCTCCAATCTTAGAAACTACGCCAAAGTCTATACAATTTTGAAAGATGATCATCAATGCACCAATGGTACCACATGAACGATAAATCTATTAACATTAACCCTTCCCTGTCTTTTCGGTGTTAGTAGAAATGGTAACCCGCTTGCAATTACCATGTAAATAATGTGGACTATAATTTGAATAGGAGGCTAATTCAAACTCTTTGTATTTATACCTAGCCGTAGAATTCCAACAATAATGAAAGTAGCGAGAAACCTGATATATCTGACTGAACTGATGGATTTAATCGTTTTTTTCTTCCTTCAGGCTGTTTATATTACCTCTACTCTCCCCTACCTTGTCCTTACCATCTTCCTGATTCGAGGACTGACATTAAAAGGATCTGTCGACGGAATAAAATTTCTCTTTACACCAAAAGTAAGTGCAGACTTTGTTTTCCTTTTCATAGAAAACAAATCATAGAATCCCTACAGTGAGGAAACAGGCCCTTCAGCCCAACAAGTCCACACCGGCCCTCCAAAGAGTAAACCATCCAAGCACCTACGCTATTTTTACCCCAGACTAATGCACCCAACCTACACCTCCCTGAGCACTATTGGCAATTTAGCATGGCCAACTCACCTGGCCTGCACATCTTTGGATTGTGGGAGGAAACCCACACAGACACAGAGAGAACGTGCAAAGTCCACACAAACAGCCACCCAAGGCTGGAATCAAACCCAGTCCCTGGTGCTGTGAAGTAGCAGTGCTAACCACTGAGCCACTGTGTCGCCCTCTGTTTTAGCGCAATAGATGTTAGTCTAAAAGAAGGGTTGGATCGCATGGGATGCGAAAATATTCTAAATCTTAAATCTAATTGTAGTTTGCCTTCAAAGCTGTTCACTTGCAGTTTTTAACGGAGACAAGATGAGGCAGAAAATGTGAGAACTCAGCAAACTGGGTGATTATTTGAATATCATCATGAGGATGATTGGCTTATGTTTAAATTGACTTTCCCTGGTTGATCAGATCTCTCTGGCCTTGGGAAGGGGAGGGTTTTTATAGCACGTCTTGTGGGCCTAAAGGAGCAAGTAGACCTTCTGGCAGTGCACCAGACTTGAAAATGTGTTGCTGGAAAAGCGCAGCAGGTCAGGCAGCATCCAGGGAACAGGAGAATCGACGTTTCGGGTATAAGCCCTTCTTCAGGAATGAGGAAAGTTTGTCCAGCAGGCTAAGATAAAAGGGAGGGAGGAGGGACTTGGGGGAGGGGCGTCGGAAATGTGATAGGTGGAAAGAGGTCAAGGTGAGGGTGATAGGTCAGACTGGGGTGGGGGCGGAGAGGTCAGGAAGAAGATTGCAGGTTAGGAAGGCGGTGCTGAATTTGATGGATTTGACTGAGACAGGGTGGGGGGAGGGGAAATGAGGAAACTGGTGAAATCCGAGTTCATCCCTTGTGGTTGGAGGGTTCCTAGGCGGAGTTTTGTTGTGGTCTGGCGATGGAGGAGTCCAAAGACCTGCATATCCTCGGTGGAGTGGGAGGGGGAGTTGAAATGTTGAGCAACAGGGTGGTTGGGTTGGTTGGTCCAGGTGTCCCAGAGGTGTTCTCTGAAACGCTCCGCTAGTAGCCGGCCAATCTCCCCAATATAGAGGAGGCCACATCGGGTGCAGAGGATGCAATACATGATGTGTGTGGAGGTGCAGGTGAATCTGTGGCGGATATGGAAGTTTCCTTTGGGGCCTTGGAGGGAGGTGAGAGGGGAGGTGTGGGCGCAAGTCTTGCACCTCCTGCGGTTGCAGGGGAAAGTGCCGGGATTGGAGGTTGGGTTGGTGGGGGGTGTGGATCTGACGAGGGAGTCACGGAGAGAGTGGTCTGTACGGAATGCTGATAGGGGAGGGGAGGGAAATATATCCTTGGTGGTGGGGTCCGTTTGGAGGTGGCGGAAATGACGGCGGATGATGCGCTGAACATGGAGATTAGTGGGGTGGTAGGTGAGGACCAGTGGGGTTCTGTCCTGGTGGCAGTTGGAGGGGCGGGGCTCAAGGGAGGAGGAGCGGGAAGTGGAAGAGATGCGGTGGAGGGCATCGTCGACCACGTCGGGGGGGGAAATTGCGGTCCTTGAAGAAGGAGGCCATCTGGGTTGTGCGTTTTTGGAACTGGTCCTCCTGGGAGCAGATGCGGCGGAGTCGAAGGAATTGGGAGAATGGGATGGCGTTTTTACAGGGGGCAGGGTCGGAGGAGGCGTAGTCCAGGTAGCTGTGGGAGTCGGTCGGTTTGTAGTAGATGTTCGTGTTGATTCGGTCGCCTGAGATAGAAATAAGGCGTTGGGGACCGCACACCCAGGAGGACCAGTTCCAAAAACGCACACCCAGGAGGACCAGTTCCAAAAACGCACAACCCAGATGGCCTCCTTCTTCAAGGACCGCAATTTCCCCCCGACGTGGTCGACGATGCCCTCCACCGCATCTCTTCCACTTCCCGCTCCTCCGCCCTTGAGCCCCGCCCCTCCAACCGCCGCCAGGACAGAACCCCACTGGTCCTCACCTACCACCCCACCTATCTCCATGTACAGCGCATCATCCGCCGTCATTTCCGCCACCTCCAAACGGACCCCACCACCAAGGATATATTTCCCTCCCCTCCCCTATCAGCATTCCGTAAAGACCACTCCCTCCGTGACTCCCTCGTCAGATCCACACCCCCCACCAACCCAACCTCCACTCCCGGCACCTTCCCCTGCAACCGCAGGAGGTGCAAGACTTGCGCCCACACCTCCCCCCTCACCTCCCTCCAAGGCCCCAAAGGAAGCTTCCATATCCGCCACAGATTCACCTGCACCTCCACACACATCATCTATTGCATCTTCTGCACCCGATGTGGCCTCCTCTATGTTGGGGAGACAGGCCGGCTACTTGTGGAGCGTTTCAGAGAACACCTCTGGGACACCCCGACCAACCAACCCAACCACCCTGTTGCTCAACATTTCAACTCCCCCTCCCACTCCACCGAGGATATGCAGGTCTTTGGACTCCTCCATCGCCAGACCACAACAAAACGACGGTTGGAGGAAGAGCGCCTCATCTTCCGCCTAGGAACCCTCCAACCACAAGGGATGAACTCGGATTTCACCAGTTTCCTCATTTCCCCTCCCCCCACCTTGTCAAATCCATCGAATTCAGCACCGCCTTCCTAACCTGCAATCTTCTTCCTGACCTCTCCGCCCCCACCCCAGTCTGACCTATCACCCTCACCTTGACCCCTTTCCACCTATCACATTTCCGACGCCCCTCCCCCAAGTCCCTCCTCCCTCCCTTTTATCTTAGCCTGCTGGACAAACTTTCCTCTTTCCTGAAGAAGGGCTTATGCCCGCAACGTCGATTCTCCTGTTCCCTGGATGCTGCCTGACCTGCTGCGCTTTTCCAGCAACACATTTTCAGCTCTGATCTCCAGCATCTGCAGACCTCACTTTCTCCTCAAAGAGTGCACCAGACTTGTCAATCTTTCTAAGAGAAAGCGAGGACTGCAGATGCTGGAGATCAGAAGTGAGAAGTGTGGTGCTGGAAAAGCACAGCAGGTCAGGCAGCATCTGAGGAGCAGGAGAGTCGACGTTTCGGGCATAAGCCCTTCATCAGGAATTTGGACACCCATCTCTGCACCTCCCCACCTCTTTACCACCATCAACCGCCCACCCCCCCCTCCCCCCACGCCCCCATGACTGAATGCTCCTCCTCCCAGGACTGGGGTTACTGAGCACCTTTATACCCTGTCCCGTCAGATCATCAGCCTTCCTCACCATTCCAAGCCTCCTCAACCCCAAGACTGAAATGTTCCTCCACAGAAATTAACTTAATATCTTCCTAATATTGGTAGACTGAGAGCTCTGAGTCCAGGTTCCTCACCGGGATGCACAGCCACAGGGTGAACTTTAAAACATGTCACTGTCTAGCCCACTTTCATCAGTTCAGGAAGAAAGCCCTGTGGTCCCTTCAGTCCATCAATATCCCTCTGATACTCTCCCAGATCATAGTTTTTCACTTACTCCTGTGGTATTGCCAGTTTCTGAGATTGACAGTGGTAACAAAAAGTCACTATATGTACCTTTGGAAGAAGTGATGGACCTTTAGTAGTTTCACCTTTGCAAGCTGGTCACAACGACCTTTAGCCAGTAATAAACAGAGTCCAGTGGATCTGTTCTGTTCAGAACAATCTTAAGTATTCGGAATAAAGTTCTACCTTTAAATGAGAGCCCAAGCTATTCTTTATTCTCATCTAGTGTTGCAGACACACTGCTAGAAGTGGCAGCTGTCAACGTTGAAGTTTCTGTCCTCTCACCTTTTAGCCCAGAATGTTTACAATGGCAGTCTTGACAGTCCTCGTTCGAAACCTTCCTGATCAGTCGGCAAGCTGAGGAGATTCCTGTTAATCAGTCACAGTCCTTGCCATCTTCCCAATGATTCACTTCTCATTCACCCTAAACCTGAGGTTATGGACCAAGAACCTTACAGCCTCACTGTGTTACTGCTGTTGCAGCTAAATGGTGATTCTCATCAGTTCGTGGTGATGGTGCATCTTCACCAATCATCACCCTTTGACCATACATCCAGAAGATGTATGAGCAGATGTAGACCATTTGGCCCGTCAAGTCTGCTCTACCAATCAATGAAATCATGGCTAACCTCAGCTTCAATTTCCTACCTTTTCCCTATAAAACAGAATGACGTGCAGCTAACTGTCTTCATGCTGAAGTGGCAGCCCACTGGTACCCAGTCCTTTCAATGCTATGAGCTTTGGGATGTTGTTACTGGTCTTACTCTTTACAGCCTGTTCGGAAAATACAGTCCCATACCAGACTTCAGTTCATTGCTTTCCTGCGACCTTTTGCAAACTCAGATCAGGGAGAACTGAGAAATCCCCAAAGCGTTTCAACCCATGAGCAGCAGTCTTTCAGGGAATTTGGGAGGAGGTGGGTTAGAAGTATACTAAAGTCAAGAGATATACTCAGAATTAAATGGTTGGAAAATAAGAAAGTACTTGGAGGGAGGTGTAGAATTATGGAATATATTAACAAGTTGCTCAGGTAAACTGTAAAGGAACTGTGACTTCATTCATCATGTATTAGTACTCTGCTAGAAGGTTGGAACTGTACAGCTCACAGCCTTACCACCACATGGAGTCTGTTAATCAACATGGTTTAGAAGTAACTCTCAAATCTGAACTGAGCTGTTTGACAGCTTGAAGAACCCAGACTAGAATAACTTGATCAAAATTTTCAAGTTGTTGAGAGAAATGGCTAGAATAGAGAGAGGAAACCATTTCCTACTGGCTCAGGAGTCTAGGAGCAGGGGGATTAATCAAAATATTAGAGTTATATCTTTCAGGAGTGAAGTCAGGAATCACTGCTTCACATAAAATGTGGTGGAATCTTGGAAACCTCTTCCAAAAGGCACAATGGTTACTGCATGAAGTGTTGTCTTTCAAACTGATAGCTACAGTCATTTTCCAAAGACATCTTGAGATCTGGGGTGAAGATGACCAGATGGAGCGAAGTCATGCAGGATTTCAGTGAATGGAGCAAGCTTAAGTGACGAAATGATCTCCCCTGGATTTTGATCCTTTGCAGTCCTACTCGTTGCTTGGCGATGCTCTTATTTTTGTGTCATTGGCAAATCTTTAAGGTCTTTAATATCTGAAAATACTCTTCAAAAATATTTTGTTCAAAATAAAGTTCTGCTAAATTCAACACAACTATTTTCCCAAGCTAAAAGTTACAATTGTTGAACCCCCTTCAGTGAGAATGACCAGGGGGCCATTAGGATATTTCAAATTGTTAAAATATTGCATCTTCCATTTCATTTAAAACAAAATCACTTTGCCAGATTTTTAAAATGGCTGCCACACATCGCATGACTAACAAATGGCCAAAGTTTTGGAACCTTCTGGCAAGAAGTGCAGAGGGAGACAGCCAGACAGATCACCCTTATGGAATTTTGAACGTGTAATTGGGTAGACATAATGGAAAACAACAGATGTTTGGTTTCTGCAACTATCACAGAAACCGAAGAGACATCTTGAAGACTCATTGTACCTGCAGAGATGCTAAAAGCAACTTTCCATCTCCAAAGATATTCAGTGAATTTGACCACAATGGCCTCCTTTTAAACTGAACAGCTCATTAATGACCAACATGATCCATAGGAGACTAACATAACTTGATTGAAACTCCTTTAGATTTTTTGAGAATTTGCATTACACATTGAAAATGATTTAACTCCGGGTCCTGTTAGCACCAGAAAAGAGAAGCAGACCTCCAGGCTAACACCATGCTTGTCTTAACTACCCGCCTAGCCAGAATTTCCTTGAAACCTGTATTCCAAGGAATCTTGAATTCACTGGGAAAAGAAAACTGATCCTGGGTCTAGTGACTTCACCAGGAACTGCCTCCTCACCTTGTTGCCTCATCCCCAACTCTGAAGGAAGTTAACAACTCCTGACTCCAGCAATTTGGACTCTGGTCTTCAACTGAATGGAAAATTAAAGTTTGGTTTCAAGTTCATGGAGAAGAAATTCCTTGTTGCATTGTGTGTGTGTGTGTGTGTGTGTGCATATATTTTTGTGTGTATGCATGTATGCGTATATTTTTTTGTGTATGTAATATTTTGTAAGACTGCTCTGCTATGAGCACTCAGTAATACTCCTGATTTAAATCTAAGAGAGTTCTGCAGCACATCACTTTAAAACTGACTTTGTGCAAACAAGGGTTTGGGAAACACATCTCAGTCCATTCTAAATTAAACCTTTCTGTTTACAGACAGAAGGCAAGGTGAAAAGCAGAGATTTGCTCTGTCTCTTCCGTGTCTGTAACATTTCTATTCTTATGATTTCCAGGTGGAAGAATTGGCAAATCCAACCACATGGTTAGATGCCGGAACACAAGTTTTTTACTCATTCTCTTTGGCTTTTGGGGGTCTCATTTCCTTCTCCAGTTATAATTCTGTTCAGTAAGTAGTATCCGATGCGTAATCATTGAGTGAAAACACAAGCCGACCACTTAGAAACGATCACACAGTCTGACTGCTTCTCTCTCCTCTCTATCCCACAGCAACAATTGTGAGCGAGACGCTGTGATAATCTCTGTGATCAATGGCTTCACTTCAGTGTATGCAGCCACAGTAATATATACCATCATAGGTTTCCGAGCAACAGAGAAATTTGACACATGTTTTGATAAGTAAGTAAGTTCCAGTTGAATATAACTATCAGTTTTTCTTTCGCGCTTTGCTGCATTGCATTGTTGGAAATTTCAAATAGTTTAGCTCATTGGTCTTCAAAGCAGCAGACATGGGGTTGAATTATATTTGGGGGATGAGTGCCCTGAGGGCAAGCCAGAAAACTGGCACTGCCCATCTCAGTCATTTGCAGGACTCCTTAAGTGCATTAAGAGTCAAACAACTGACTGTTGCTGTTGGCACTGCCATCCATCGTGAGAGTGGGTGCCCACACCTGAGGGTCAATCAGACACATGGAACTTCACTGGGAGATTGAAAGTTATTCTTTTATTCATTCACAGGATGAGGGCATCATTGGCAACGCCAGTATTTATTGAATTTATTGAGGCATAGTGAAAACCTCTGTCTTGCAGGCAAATCACAGAGTTAAGTAGAGATCAGAGTGGTACTAGAAAAGCACAGCAGGTCAGGCAGCATCTGAGGAGCAGATGCTGGTAGATGGATTCTATAGATGGGAGGTTGGCTTTTGAGAGTGTCTGGGCTGAGTTCACCACTCTCTGTAACCATCTCCAATCTTGAATGGTACAGTTGCCATATCAGATGGTGATACATCCAGACAGAATGCTCTCGATGGCGCACCTATAAAAGTTGGCAAGGGTCATGCCAAATTTCCACAGCTGCCTGAGGAAGAAGAGACGTTGTTGGGCCTTTGTAAACAGTGCATCCACATGAAGCATCCCAGAAAGCTTGTTGTGGATGACCACTCCCAGGAGCTTGACACTCTCCCTCGTTCCACCTCTGTGCTGTTAATGTGTAGGGGAGCATGAGTAACATTCAGCCAAAAATCAACATTTTGGGCAAAAGCCCTTCATCAGGAATAGAGCTGGAATAACTCCTGATGAATTGCTTTTGCCCGAAACGTCGATTTTCCTACTCCTCAGATGCTGCCTGACCTGCTGTGCTTTTCCAGCACCACTCTGATCTAAACTCTGGTTTCCAGCATCAGCAGTCCTCACTTTTGCCACAGAGTTAAGTAGCATAGATAAGTAAATAATAAGTAAACAGTGACAAAAATAAAAACACAGGTACAGGCGAATGTTAAGCGTTTGTGAGTCCATTCAGTATTCTCAACAGTAGGGTAGAAACTGTTGCAAAACAGGCTGGTGCGTGTTCAGGCTTCTGTACCTTCTCCCCGATGGTAGAGGTTGTAGAAAAACATTGCCAGGTTGGAATGGATCTTTGAGAATGCTGGCAACCTTTCCTTGACAGTGGGCCTGGTAGATGGATTCTATAGATGGGAGGTTGGCTTTTGAGAGTGTCTGGGCTGAGTTCACCACTCTCTGTAACCATCTCCAATCTTGAATGGTACAGTTGCCATATCAGATGGTGATACATCCAGACAGAATGCTCTCGATGGCGCACCTATAAAAGTTGGCAAGGGTCATGCCAAATTTCCACAGCTGCCTGAGGAAGAAGAGACGTTGTTGGGCCTTTGTAAACAGTGCATCCACATGAAGCATCCCAGAAAGCTTGTTGTGGATGACCACTCCCAGGAGCTTGACACTCTCCCTCGTTCCACCTCTGTGCTGTTAATGTGTAGGGGAGCATGAGTAACATTCAGCCAAAAATCAATAATGAGCTCCTTGATTTTGCTGACATTGAGAGTTGGGTTGTTCTCAGTGCACCATTTTTCCAGGTCTTCCACCTCCCGTCTGTTTCATCGCCATCTGAGATTCGATTGACTATGGTGATGTCATCAGCGAACTTGTAAAAGACATTAGTCTGGTATTTAGCGAAGCAGTCATGGGTATACAGTGAGTATAGTAGGGGGCTGAGTATGCTCCCCTGGGAGGCTCCAGTGTTGAGTGTTAGTGAGGATGAAATATTGTCCCCAATCTCCACTGATTGTGGCCTGTGGGTCAGGAAACTGAGGATCCAGTTGTAGAGAGTGGGGCTTAGTCCGGGATCGCTAAGTTTAGTAATCAGTCTCGGGGATAATAGTGTTGAAGGCTGAACTGTAGTCAATGAGTAGGATGCTTATGCAGCTGTTCTTGGTGTCAAGGCATTCTAGGGAGGAGTGATGGGCAAGTGATATGGCATCTTATGTGGATCTGTTGGTCTGATAGGCAAATTGGAGTGGGTCAAGAGTAGTGGGGAGGCTGGAGTTGATTAATGCCATGGCCAGCCTTTCAAAGCACTTCATGACCACCGAGGTTAGGTCCACTGGGCGGTAGTCATTAAGACATGCTGCATGAGCTTTCTTAGGCACAGGGATGATGTTGGCCCTCTTGAAACAGGCAGGGACAGTGGCCTGCTGCAGGGAGAGGTCGAAATGCCCAAGAAGACCTCTGCCAGTTGATCTGTGCATGCTCTGAGTGCACAGCCTAGTACTCCATCTGGTCCCAGGATTTCCTTGGATTCACACAATGGAAAACTAATCTGACCTCTGATGTTGTGACTGTTGGGATTGGTTCATCAGGACTTGTCCGAATCAGGACCTCTCCGCCGAACTTCTGCTCAAAGTGAGCATAGAAGGTGTTGAGATGTTCTGGGAGGGATATGTCATCATCTGCTATCTTGCACTGTCTCTTTCTAGAACCTGCGATGTCATTCAGTCCTTGCCATAGTCGCTGGATGTCTGTCTGGGTCTCTAGTTTGGATCGGTATTGGTCCTTGGCTGTCTTACTGTCTTTGCGAAGGTCATACTTGGATTCCTTATATTTGAGTGGGTCTTCTGATCGGAAGGCCTAACACCTGGGTTTTAGCAGGTTGTGTATGTCCTGATTAATCCAGGGTTTTCTGTTGGGGAACATCCGGATTGCCTTCCTCGGCATGCAGTCCTCCACACGCTTGCTGATAAAGTCTGTGATAGTGGTGGTCTACTCATCCAAGGTACCTGTGGACTGTTTGAACATGGCCAAATCAGCCAATTCCAGACAGCACCAGAGTTGATCCTCTGCCTCCTTCGACCAACATTGGACCTTGAGCTTTTGCCTGTAAACCAAGAGAAGAAACATGGCATTGTGGTCGGAGTTCCCGAAATGAGGGCGGGAGATGGAGCGGTAGGCATCTTTCACAGTGATGTAGCAGTGGTCTAAAATGTTCAGGCCCCTGGTGGGGCAGGTAGTGTTCTGGTGCTATTGCCCATCCCTAATTGCCCAGAGGGCAGTTAAGAGCCAACCAAATTGCTGTGGTCTAGAGTCACATGCAGGCCAGACCAGGTAAGGATGGCAGTTTACTTCCCTAAAGGACATTAGTGAGCTAAGTGGTTTTTGCCGACAATCGATAATGGATTCATGGTCATCATTAGATTCTTAATTCCAGATTGACTTTATTGAATTCAAATTCGCCATCTGTCACATTGGGATTCAAACTGAGTCCCCAGACATTATTTGGGTATCTGATGCACAATCCAGAGAGAATAGCACCAGGTCATTGCCTCCCCTAATATGGGCTGGGGCCAGACAGGCAGGACTGATGATGGGGTGTAGGGATGGCCACACTGGTGAGAACAGAGGAGGCAGCCATTACCATTCCATGGGCCATAGAACAGGAGGGGACTCATTTCCCCCAATCAGAGCCCACAAAATGGCCACCAAGGGTTCACCATTTGGCAAAAAGCCCACAAGCCACTGCCAAAATTTCAGTGACAGTTGTAAGAGGCCCTTTTTGGCCACACGAGTAGCTCCATTGACCTCTAGCCATTGGGTTGTCCTCCATCTTCCATGCCACCAGTAAGCGGATTTGATAGCAGGTAAACCATGAGCACATCATTCTGCTCCCCTCCCCCCATCCCTTTACAGCTCACCTACCCTGCCCCACTCCCAGACTATCCCTGGGAAAGCTAGCAAAAAGCAGCCCTTTTTGTAGAAAGAAACATGAAGACAATTTGAAACATTTGCTTTTGTTACGTTTTAACAAGACCACTCAGTAAGCTTAGAATTTTCTTTTCAGGCATTATGAAGGAGCAGCAAAGTACATTCAAGTTGGGACTTTGGGGAACTTGAGCTGGCAGTAGCCTCCTGTATCTGCTTCGCTTTTCCTTTTGCTTAGTGGAGGTTGCTAGTTTGGAAGGTGCAGCCAAAGAAACCTCAGGCAGTTCCTACAGCAGCATCCAGTATTCAGCTCACAATCCAGCCCACTGCACTAGAGGGAGTGGGTGTGGAAGACTGCTGATCAAGCCCAGCTGTTTTGCCCTGGATGGTGACGATTTCTTGAGTGTCATTCCAATTGCACCCAACCTGGTGGCGAGTCACACCGCTGACTCATCTTTTGCTAACTCATCTTTTGTAGCTGATGTCAAGTCTTTGGGGAGTCAGGAGTAATGCCCTGCAATGAAAGAGCCTTGCTCTCTGAGCTGCTACATTTATTCATGTAGCTGGTCCAACTGAATTTCTGATCAATAGTGCTGATACTTGGGAATTCAGTGACAGTAATTTCATTGAATGTAGAAGGGAGATTAATAACCTTTCTCTGTTTGGAGTCGGTTGTTGTTTCTCATGCATGTTATTTGCTGTTCTCAGTCCTAGCTTGAATGTGGTCCAATTCTTGCTGTATTCAAGTTGCAAGCGACTTAATTATGTGAGAAGTTGTGAATGGAGATGACCATTTCTATCACCAACAGACATTACCATGTTTGATTTTACAATGGAGGGAAGGGCTTTGATGATATAGCTAGATGCAGTTGGTTCTGAAAAATTGTCCTTAAGAGCAATATTCTTAGGGTGACTTCCACCAAATACAATCATTTTCCTTTCCGCTAATCAAGGATCCAACTAGTGGAAAGATTTCAATTTTACTGGAGCTCCTTGGCGCCACATTCAGTCAAGTATTTCCTTGATGTCAGCAATCACTTTCACTTCATCTCTGCAATAAATATCATTAAGAATTGGTGGACAATATTCTGTAGTGGATGCCATTCACTCATGGTGGTTGTCTCTAATGGATGTATTCTATAATGTATGGGTCGTATTCAATAGTGGATAACTTATGATGTATAGAAGTATATAATATATTGTCAATTATCTGTGATGATTGGTAGTCTCTAGTGGACAGTATTCTACAGTGGTTGATTTTTTATAATGCAATGTATTCTATAGTGGCCAGTATTCTTTTGTAGCTGATATTATATAATGCATGGTCTATTATAGTAGAAAGCATTTTATAGTAAGAGTCAAAAAATGTGGCCCTGGAAAAGTACAACAGGTCAGGCAGCATCTGAGGAGCAGGAGAGCTGATGCTTCATGAAGGACTTCTGCCTGAAACATAGACTCTCCTGCTCCTCGGATGCTGCCTGACCTGCTGTGCTTTTCCAGCGCCATACTTTTTGACTCTGGTCTCCAGCATCTGCAGTCCTCACTTTTTTTTCTAGCAATCTACAGTAGCAACATATGTTAGTGAATGCTATAGGGGACAGTGTTTTATCATGGATAGTGATAGTAGTGATGGTATGCTCTGCATTGTGCAACTGTGTCCAAGCTGTAAGGGATTACAAGGGTCATACTTTTCGCAGCTAATCCCAATGCACAGGAATTTGAGTATAATCGAGGAAAGGTGTGCCCTGCAGCCCAGTCTCTCAGCTGTTTTACATGATGTCTAGGATAATGAGGATCCAGGAAATCTGGTTAGCATGCCCATTGCAGTAGGTAACAAGTACAGAATGTAATACTGCTTTCACTCTTTGCTGCAGTTCACTGTGGTTCACCAACATAGTTTTTTATCATGATATTACAACAGATCAAGTCAAGGAAGTTGATCCCAAGAACTACCTCAGCCAGAATGGAGATTAAACCCATGCTTTTCTGCACCTTACTCTTAGCCAACTGAGCAAACTGTATTATATTCTGTACTGGATAGTCCTGTGTTGGAGAAGGTATTCTATAAGAAATCATGTTCTATAGAGGACAGTGTTCTATACTGGATACTTTTCCATAATGATTTGTGTTCAACAGTTACCTACATTCTATCAGAAAGTATTCTTTTCACGACGGTATTCTATAGGGTAGAATATTCTATAGTGGGTGATATTCTATAGTGTGTGGTGTTGTATAGTGGACAGTATTCTACAGCAGATTGTGATCTATAGTGAGTGACGTAATATATAGATGGAGATGATAGACAGGCTAATGTTTCTAAACATGAGACAATTTGAAAATGCTGCATGCTATAAAATATCATGTAACATAATGTAAGATCTGATTTTTTTTTGTTTTTCTTTCAGCAATATGTTGAGCTTGACTAATGCTTTTGATCTGGCGGAAACCAATCTGACCAGAGAGAACTATAAAGATGTCCTTGACTACTTGAACAGTACTTATCCAGAGAAGGTTTCAACGCTGGATTTGAAAACCTGTAATCTGCAATCCTTTCTCAGTCAGGTAACTTTAGCTGTGTTTATTACAAACCGCCTTAAACAGTGATTGTCCTCACATTCTACTTGGGCCCTTCCAACCTGTTGGAGGTTTGGCCTTTGGAAGACAGATAAGAATGTCCAACCTAATGGTCAGTGCTTTCTATCATTCAATCTTGCATAAACTCAGTTTCATAAGTAGTATCTGTCATATTAATAACAATTGTCTTATCATCAATCTCTTGTCAGTGATTGCTTAACTCTTGTGGATTCATTTATTTGAAGCAGTAAACATATTGCAAGTTATAAAGTAGATGATACAGCAAATCAACCGACTTCTGTGTGCGCAGCTAACAGGTCCACAGCAGACTAATTGCCAGGCAGAGTCACAACATTATACACACAGAATATATGGAGTCCTTAATGGTGAACTCTCTTATACATAGAATAGTATTTAACTATAAATGCTCATCTCTATAATCCATTTAGTATCCATTTTGACTTCTGGGTTATGTCTTAAGGACCAAGAATGCAAAGAATGGTTTAGTTCATCCCTCTCCTTTTTCCAAAAGCAAATTATGAAAAGAGATGTTATCTGCTTGTGTATATATAACCTTGTAGATTTATAAGTGTATGTGGAATAGTAGGCACACCCACTCCACTGCACAAACACCTCTTACTGAGAAAGCATTTCTATTTTATAAAGTTTGAAGTGTTTAAGACAATAGTTCAGGCTCACAACCAATATCCTAATGTGGAACAAGAATTCTATGAAGGGGTCATGCCAACCATGGTTAAAAATGGAAGTTAAGGATAGCACCAAATTGAAAGGAAAACCATACAATGTGGGAAAGATTAGCAGTGAGACAGAGCATTGGGAACGTTTTACAAAAATAATAAGAAATGTGATAAAAAAAAATGTAGAGGGAGAAAATAAACCTTCAGAATAAACTCGCAAGGAATGTCAAGACAGACAGCAAGAGCTTCTTCACATGTATAAAAAGAAAAACAGAAATCAAAGTGAACATAGACTTCTTAGAAAACAAGACTGGAGAACCAGGAAATGACAGAGGAGTGGAATAAATACTTTACAATAGCCTTCATGGCAGAAGGATTAATAACATTCCAAAATGATTAAATAATCAAGGGACAAACAGAGGAGAGGAGATAAATACAATAACTATTAATAGAGAAAAAAGTGATGGGGCTAAGGACCAATATGTGCCCTGGACGTGATGGAATGCATCCTAGGATATTAAAGGAAGTAACAGAGATAGTGGGTTTATTGGTAATAATCTTCCAAGAATTCTTAGATTCTGGAAAAGTCCCAGAGGATCAATGTAACACATTTGTTTAGAAAGGCAGCAAGACAAAAAGAAACTATAGGCAAGTTTGTTTAACATTGAAAAATGTTAGAGTCTAAATGTAAAAGATATAGTAGAACTTTCAGAAATACATAGTATGATGAAATAGAGTCAGTATGGCTTCATAAAGGGGAAATCATGCCTTAGAAGTTTATTAGAACTCTTTCAGGAGGTAACAAATAGGATAAATAAAGGGAAAGCAGTAGATGTTATATATTTGAATTTCCGGAAGGCATTTAATAAGGTGCCACACGTTAGTCTACTCAATTAGATAAGAGCCTATGGTATTGGAGGGCATGTATTAACATGGATTGGCTAATGATTAGAAATCAGAGAATTGGGATAAGTGAGGCATTTTTAATATAGCAACTTGTAACTAGTGGAGTGCCACAGGTCTGGGGTCACGTTCATTGACAATATGTTAATGACTTGATTGAGGACTGTGAATGTATTATAACCAAGTTTGCAGATGACATACAAGTAGCTGGGAAAATACAAAGAATCTGTAGAGTGATATAACCAGGTTAAGCGAGTGGGCAAAACCTTAGTGGGAAAATATGAAGTGATGCACTTTGGCAGGAAGAGTAGGGGAGCTAAATATTATGTAAATGGCGAAAATCTACAGAAAGCTACAGCACAGAAGGACTTAAAACCATGCAAGGCACTAGCTAGATTGCACCTGAAATACTGTGAATAGTTTTGGGCCCTTTATTTAAGGAAAGATGTACTAACATTGGAGGCAATCCAAGGAAAGTGCCCTAGGGTTGATCCAGGGTATGGGGGGATTGTCTTTTGAGGAGAGATTGAGTAAATTGGGCCTGTATGTTTTGGAGTTTGGAAGAATGAAAGCTAAACTATTGAAGCATGTAAGATTCCTCGGGGACTTAACAGAATAGATGCGGAAAGGTTGTTTCCTCTTGTGGGACAGTCTAGGTCCAGAGGGCATCATCTCACTTTAAAGAATTGCCCATTTAAGACAGAGATGAGGAGGAAATTCTCCTCTTGGATGGTTGTGAATTGTGGAATTCTTTACCATAGAAGACTGGCAAGGCTAAGACATTAAATATATTCAAGGCTGAGACAGACATATCTTTAATCAGTAAGGGAATCAAGGATTATAGGGAAAAGCCAGGAAAGTGGAGACGAGGATGATCAAATAAGCCGTGATGTCATTGAATGGCAGGGTAGAGTTGATGGGCTAAATGGCCTACATCTGCTCCCACATCTTATGGTCTGTGGACCTGGAACATCACAAAAACCCAACCCTTCATTCAATTTCCAAATGAGGAAGGTAGCCCTCGCTGGTATTTATATTTTTCCACTGCATTTTTAGTGTTTCTCAACTGAGCTCCATTAATTCTATCATCTTCTACAAAATCCAATGTTTGCCAATATGGATTCATTAGATGTATATTGGCACAATATAGATTCAACCCTTCTTGCTACAGATGATGTATGACCAGGGGCATTGGGGCTCACCCTGACCCTTTGTCCAACTTGATAGGGCACAGAATCAAATACATGTTCCTGAAATCTTTTGTTCTTTCTCGCAGGGTGTCGAAGGCACTGGATTGGCCTTTATTGTCTTCACGGAAGCTATTACAAAAATGCCCGTCTCTCCATTGTGGTCCATCTTGTTCTTTGTAATGTTATTCTGTCTTGGACTTTCGTCGATGTTTGGGAATATAGAAGGTGTATTGGTACCAATTCAAGATATGAAAGTCTTCCCAAAGAAGTGGCCCAAAGAACTTATTACTGGTGAGCACAAGCCTTCCATTTACTTTTCTACTGTTTGAAGCTGTTAAAACCATAAAAGAACTATCGTTATCTCCTTTTGAGTCATATTTATCAAGTAATCTTACTTTATGGCATAGTGGCTCAGTGGTTAGCACTGCTACCTCACAGCACCAGGGATCTGGGTTCAATTCCAACCTTGGATGATTGTCTGTGAGGAGTTAATACATTCTCTCTGTGTCTGTGTAGGTTTGCTCTGGTTTCCTCTCACAATCCAAAGATGTGCAGGTCAGGTGAATTGACCATGCTAAATTGCCCATAGTGTTCAGGGATGTGTAAATTAGGTGCGCTAGTCAGGGGTAAATGTAGAGTAATAGGGTAAGGGAAGGTTACTCAGTGGAGGATTGGTGTGGACTTGTTGGGCTGAATGTCCTGTTTTCAACACAGTAGGGATTCTATTTAATGTTATGGTTCTGTTCGCCGAGCTGGGAATTTGTGTTGCAGACATTCCCTGGCTGTTCTCTGTTTGGCTTGTCCTATAATAGTAGTGTTGTCCCAGTCGAACTACATAGGACAAACAGGAAGACAGCTAACGGTCCGCATCCATGAACACCAACTAGCCACGAAACGACACGACCAGTTATCCTTAGTAGCCACACACCCAGATGACAAGCAACATGAGTTCGACTGGGACAACACTACTATTATAGGACAAGCCAAACAGAGAACAGCCAGGGAATTCCTAGAGGCATGGCACTCATCCACAGATTCAATCAATAAGCACATCGACCTGGACCCAATATACCAGCCACTGCAGCGGACAGCTGGAACTGACAACCGGAAGTGGCAGATACAAATCACGATAAATGCCAGAGGAAACACCACAGAAGCGCTTCACGGGAGGTTCCCAAGCACTGAGGATGTCACCTAGACAGGGGACGAAACGTCTGCAACACAAATTCCCAGCTCGGCGAACAGAACCACAACAACGAGCACCCGAGCTACAAATCTTCTCCCAAACTTTGAATTCTATTTAATCATTCCTGAAAAGCAAAAATATCTGCTCCTACATCAGACAGAACTTAAAGCAATGTTCTGTGTGTCAGCCATATTCCTTATCATGTCCATGAATTAATGCCTGAGGTCAGGAAGTTTCTTGGAACTGCTGCAAGTGTGGTGAGAATTCCATTTACCTGGCTGACATGACTCACAAACTTAGGGGAGAACACGGCAGTGCCTGCATGAAAATCCCTGGTTTGACAGTCCACATACAGACCTAAGACTAAAAGACACCTTGTTCTCTGTATTGTTGTTTAACTACTGAGCAGATATGATCACAGCACCACTCCATTGCCCTGCTTTACTCTAACAGACTGCAGCCCAGATCCTCCCAATATACAGCCTTTCAAACCTTACTTTCTATTGGACAAACACGCAGCAAAGTAAGGAC
Source organism: Chiloscyllium plagiosum (assembly GCF_037043375.1). NCBI lineage: Eukaryota > Metazoa > Chordata > Chondrichthyes > Orectolobiformes > Hemiscylliidae > Chiloscyllium > Chiloscyllium plagiosum. Next base: position 18,220,754 of record NW_028270172.1, read on the forward strand.
GGGTTTCAAGTGTATATTAAAGAAATCACCTCACTACAGTTACACAGGCTCAGAGAAGTCACAGAGGCCAATGTTTGTGTGGTATCATAGAGGTTTACAGGCCCTTCATGTCTGCACCTGTCAAAATCAATTACATATCCATTCTAACCTTATTTTCTAGCACTTGGCCCATAGCCCTGTATGTCTTGGCATCACAAGTTTTTATCTAAATCCTTCTTCAATGTCATGAGGGTTTCTGTCTCTACCATCCTGACAGACAACGATTCCAGATCCCCACCACCCTCTGGGTGAAAAAATGTGTCCTGCCCCTTACCTTAATTCCCTGCCTCCTGGTCTCCGATAGATCAGAGTGATTTAATTACCTGCCTCAAATATGGAGAGTGGGTGATATAATAGATTAAACATGGACCCTTCAACCTGTGCCATGGGTGTGGGATGTTTCCCTCCCCAGAGATGGCAGGGAGAGCAAATAATTGGATGGCTTGGTGTGATTCCTACCTCTTCCTGCCACATCAGAAATTGGGCTCTGGCCAGAAAGGCAGATGGGCAAATCTCCTGACCATCTGCCAATTGAGGCCATTAAGTGATCAGCCAACCATCAGCTACTTCAGGGTCTCAGCCCATCTCTGGCCAAATTACCTGGCTCCTAGCAAGCAAGAACAACGGCTGCTTTCCTGACAGCTGCTTCTCTTAAATGGGTTTGGTACATACTTGTCCAGTCGTAAGTATCCACTCTGTTTTCTCTGATAGGACAAACAAATCAGACCAGAATGCTTGGTCGGGCTTAACTGGCTACAACCATCATATATCATTTACAAACTAACTCATGCAGACAATAAAATGTTCATTCAATTGGGATATCTTGAGATCAAGGTGCTTACTTTGTTAAGAAGTCAAAAGATTATGGGTGTGGAGAAAGGCTGAGATGTTGACCACTGTTCACTCCTGTTAAATAAAAATCACAACGGAAATCCCAGTTTATTTTCACTGCTACCTTGCCAGCAGCATCATAGAAACATAAAGACATAGAAAATAGATACAGGAGTAGGCTATTCGGCCCTTCGAGCCTGCACCACCATTCAATACGATCATGGCTGATCATGCAAGCTCAGTATCCCATTCCTCTTTCTCGCCATACCCCTTGATCCCTTTAGCCACAAGGACCATAACCAGCTCCCTCTTGAATGTATCTAATAAACTGACCCCAACAGCTTCCTGTGGGAAAGAATTCCACAGCTTCACAATTCTCTGAGTGAAAAAAATTCTTCCTCATCTCAGTCCTGAATGGTTTACCCTGCATTTGTAGACTGCGGCCCCTAGTTCTGAGCGTCCCCAATGTCAGGAGCATTCTTCCACATCTAGCCTGTTCAGCCCCATCAGGATTTTATATACTTCTATGAGATGCCCCCTCATTCTTCTAAATTCCAGTGAGACTGGAGTGAGCCACTCCTTGTGTGGGTCAGATTGGGTTTGATATTAACACAGAAGCAGTTGGACTATATGGTTGGACTTTGTGGTGATTGCCAGGGTGAAGCGCATTCCTTTTGAGCATCAGATTAAAACTGAAAGAGCCGGTCTCCCACAATATCTTTAAGGGACAGAGTGGAAGTGGTGGCAGATGAAAGGAAGATGCAGTTTATTAGTCACGGGGAGAGATTTTCTTAGCAGCACATGGGAGCAAGAGGATTATAAACTGGAAGCTTTGAAGGCCGTAGACGTATGAGTAAGTGACCCCATCTCTCCTTGACTGCAGCTCAGAATGAACTCTTGAAAGAACAAGAGGGTATACATTTAAAACAATTGGCAAAAGAAGCAAAAGTGAACAGGAGAAGTCTTTTTCACAAAGTCACTGGGTAAGGTCTGGAATGCGTTGCCTGATGGTATGGTGAGGTCAGGTCAAATTAAAATATTTGTAAGTGAGTTAGAAGTGAATTGATTACTCTTAAAGAGCCAGTGCAGACAAGAGGGGCCAAATGACCTCCTTCTGCAATCATAACAAGTTAGTTCCAGTCAAGCCTGATTCTCTGTATCCTTGCCCATGACAAGCAGAGTTTGCTGGATACTGATCAGGAGCTGTCACTGAGAATCTCTTTTTCACCTGGGGACAGTAACGTCACCGTACTTCCACCTGTTTGCGATCAGCTATTTTAAAATAGGCCAGGGATTGATCCTGGTACATCTCCTGTCTGTATGTCTGAGCTGTCACTGGAAATATCATTGAATTCTTTTTAATTGTTTCCACTCAATCCACTGCCTTGTCCCTCTGGTGAACCATGTCCTATTAAAGAATCCTTGTCTTTGGGTGCTTGTCGTCAGTGAATCTTACAGTGTTAACTAGGCAGTCATTTTGAAAGTTTTTGAAATATTTTAATAGACAGTAAAGGTCCGTACCAAGAAAATAAACTTCAAGAAAAATACTTATTTCACACAAATATGGCTTCCCAAACGTGAATGTAGACAGCTTTGAATGATGGCTTATTTTTCAAAGCAATTGGTGTTTATTTATTCTGCCATCTTAATGTCACTCAAAATGGCTGCCCCTGTTTTCACATGTTTGGTGAGTGGCAGATGGAGCTACTGATAGCCACGTGAGTAAAGATGAAAATGACAGTAAGAAGCATTAACTACATAACCCCAATGTTTATTGACACACAAAACTGTTTTGAGTGGGAGTTCTGGTTGCCAGGGTTGCAGTGTGTCACAAAATCCAAAGAGATGGGCAATAAACCATAAGTCAGCATTTCACTTTCCCACACAAATTTGTTCTAGTCACTGCCCCATTTTCAAGAGGGAAGGTGAGAAATACTCCTTGCTGTGTTGGAACATGATGGCTCTGTTCATTCCAGCAAATCAAATTCTGTTGTTTTCTCTCCCAGGCCTGATTTGTATAGTGTGCTTCTTCATTGCTTTCATATTTATCATAAATTCGGGAAACTACTGGCTGGCCCTTTTTGACACCTACGCTGGCTCTATCCCCCTGCTGATCATCGCTTTCTGTGAGATGGTGTCCGTCGTGTATATTTATGGCATTGACAGGTAATGACACTATGTTCTCCCGATTGGAGTTTGGTTCATTATTCTTTGTGAAGAGGCCATTATGCCTTCAGGATTTTTTAAATGAATATTTCCATCTCTCTTTGCCTACTGTTTCTGAAAGAATTGACCATCGTTTGTCTTGCTTCTTGTTTGTAGATGTTAGGTTTTATCAGTAATTCTCTTCACAAGTTATGCTGCTTGGTTAACTCCTTTGTGCATTTAACACAAATCTTTAAATTATGTTTTTTTAGTTGACAATATATTTGGGGTTGGCTTCCTAGAGATTTCACCATGTAACTTTGTCAACAAAATAGCACACGTCCTCATTTCTGGCCCCTACCTACCCTGCAAGAGTTTATCCTCAGCCTCCTCCTGTTTTGCATTGTGTACAGCTCCTGGGATTCCGCATTTACACTGACAACAGACAAGTGAATCCATTACTCCACTAGTGCTGTGTTGTCAAGCCACTTGTTAAATATCTGTAACTGGCTCCACACTTCCTTCACTGCAAAGACCACGTCTAAAACCTCTTTGGATTCCACCATCATTCTATCTTTCAGTCTCAACTATTCCAATGCTCACCTGACAAGCCTCCCCCCAGCAGCAACCTCCATTAACTTGTGTTCCTTCAAAGTCTGCTGCCTTATTCTAGCTCATCACCAAGTTCCAATCAATCACCAGCCCTGAGCGAACCAACCTACATTGCCTCGCAGTCCATCACTGCCTAAGATTTAAAACCCATCCTTGACCTCAAATGGTCTAATTGCTCCCTATCACCACTCTGTCAAGCCTCCTCCACAATCATCTAGCCCTAACCACCCCTCCACCCAGATCCTTTTGCCCTGTCATGCCTAGAGCTCCATCTGTAAGCCTTTCCATCTCTCAACTTTTCTCTCCTGCTTTAAGATCATCCTTAAAGACTACTTCTTTGACAAAACTTGTTGTCACCCTTCCTAACAATTCCTTCTTTAATCTAATGAAAAACCAGTGTGGATGCAGTAAAACAGAGACAAAAAATAGAGATTGATGGAAAAACTCCGCAGGTCTGGCGGCATCTGAGGAACCAGTACTGAGGAAGGGCCACTTGACCTGAAACTTTAACTCTGATTTCTCTCCACAGATGCTACCAGGCCTGCTGAGCTTTTCCAGCAATTTCAATTCTTGTCTCTTCTTTAGTCTGATTATTTCTATCTGTTATGCTCCAGTCAAATGCCTTGTTACATCTTTTCATGTTAACCTGCTATTTACAGCCATTATTTTGTCAAATTGCTTATTTTAAACCATTGGGTAACTTGATTTATTGAGCAAGATGACTTTGAATTAACAAGATTAGCTTAGATTATAAAATGATGAGAGACATAGCATTGACCCTAATAGGAACCATCTTTATCTTATCTGGATATCTTGTTTGGTTTCCAACTATTGCGCTTGAATTTTGAAATCTTACTTTTTCTTTTAAAACAGAAAGCAAAATTTGCATTCAGCACATCGACCTAGAATATAACTGACCTACAAGTTAGGGAGCAAAGATACAAGTATAGCACATAGAACATAGAACTTAGAACAATACAGTGCAGAACAGGCCCTTTGGCCCTCAATGTTGCGCGGACTTGTGAACTATTCTAAGCCTATCCCCCTACACCATCCCAGCATCATCCATATGCTTATCCTACTACTTTTAAATGTGCCCAATGTGGCTGAGTTGACTACATTGGCAGGTAGGCCATTCCACACCCTTACCACTCTTTCAGTAAAGAAACTGCCTCTAACATCTGTCTTAAATCTATCACCCCTCAATTTGTAGCTATGCCCCCTCGTACAAACTGACATCATCATCCTAGGAAAAAGACTTTCACTGTCTACCCTATCTAATCCTCTGGTTATCTTGTATGTCTCTATCAAATCCTCTCTTAGCCTTCTTCTCTAACACACCGTATGCCTTCTTAGCACTATCTTAGCATCCAGCACTATCAATCTGGGTGGCAACCTTCAGATATCTATTTACATGGAAATCAAGATCCCTCTGCACATCCACACTACCAAGAATCTTTCCATTGACCCAGTATTCTGCCTTCATGTTATTCTTACCAAAATGAATCATCTCACATTAATCTGCATTGAACTCCATTTGCCATCTCTCAGCCCAATTCTGCAGTTTATCCAAGTCCCCTGCAACATTCTTCCACACTGTCCACTACTCCACCGACTTTAGTGTCATCTGCAAACTTACTAACCCATCCACCTATGCCTGCATCCAAGTCATTTATAAAAATGACAAACAGCAGTGGTCCCAAAACAGATCCTTATGGCACACCACTAGTAACTGGACCCCAGGCTGGTATATGTGAGGATGATCAGACATCAGATACTTGGCTGTGGAAATGTACTGCACTCTATACAGGGGAGACTACAGGAGAAAAAAGAAACAAAATTGGCAGTGACTGGGGAAGGTACCAAAAGTAAATTTGCCTTTAAAATTATCCCTACATATGAGCTTCATCTCCCCAAATGTGTGACTTGTCAGTCATTCCCGAAAGGTGCACTAGTTTGTCTCGATATGTGGAAGAGAGCAGTTATGTTAGTTATAGCCATGAAGGTCCTGAGTTATGTGTCTCCTGCTCAGAACAGATGTAGAATCTCCTTGCGATTTTGATACATGTTCCCAATGATTTACCCTGTTTCTTCACAGATTCAATAACGACATCAAATGGATGATTGGGCACAAGCCAAATATCTTCTGGCAAGTCACATGGAGATTCATTAGTCCCCTCATAATGTTGGTCATATTCCTGTTTTATTTTGTAATTAAAGTGAGAGAGAAGCTGACGTACATTGTCTGGAATCCAGAGTATGTAAGTATACTTTGAAGTTAATGAAGCTCATTTTTTATGAGCAGCAAGTTGAATTTTTAATCAAAAACATGTTTATAATGGAACCTCCTATAATTTGCTGTTCCATTACCACTCCCAGAATAATCTGACTCCACATTGGTTTTTCTCATACGTACTGACCATTACAATATTTTCATGGTCTGTACAGTAGTTCCCCCCACACCCACGGGGAATATGTTCCTGGACCTACCATAGAAACCCGAAACTGCAGATTGGAGTGAACCCATTAATTTCAATGGGAAATGTACCTTCCCGGCAGTCTCCTGGTCCTTGGTTCCCTGTAATAGGTTTGGGGCGTGGTAATCTGCGGGTAACAAAAACTGCGGAAAACGATTCAGCAGATACGGGGGTCGCCCTGTATTTGGGTCTAGATTTGATTTTTATAAACTTAGTTGAAACTGTGAGAAGAGCTTGTTAATTCTCTGCATTGGGTTGAATATGTCTTAAGTGAAGTCTCTTACAAAATACAGGGTGTTGTCCAAACAATGTCTATTAGAAAACAAACATAGAATGACTATTCGACTGGGAAAAATTCTGAGCAATATAAACTGTGCCATTTTCCACAGTTTTAAAAGGAGGAAGGATTTTGGATACAGCGCACATGAGCTCCATGTTGGCCACATCCAACCCCACTGCAGAGAAATTGGCATGGAATTTCTGCTGAATATTTCAGATTACTGTTTTTTGCCATAACAGTGGTTGCTTATGGATGGGATTTTTTAGATGGCAGGGTCTCTTAGAGAGATTCTGGATCAGTGGTGCTGGAAGAGCACAGCAATTCAGGCAGCATCCGACGAGCAGCAAAATCGACGTTTCGGGCAAAAGCCCTTCATCAGGAATAAAAGCCCCGAAATGTCGATTTTGCTGCTCGTCGGATGCTGCCTGAATTGCTGTGCTCTTCCAACACCACTGATCCAGAGTCTGGTTTCCAGCATCTGCAGTCATTGTTTTTACCTTTTTATCTCTTAGAGAGATGTCAGCCTGATGTGGAAAGGAGACCCTCGAAGATAGGCAAGGAAGAGTCCTAGAAGTGGCCATTTTGCTCACTTGGGGCCTCAATTGACGCGAGGGTGTACGTGGCAACCTAGACCTTGCCCATTTCACCATACAATTGCAGACAGGTCTTGGTGGGGAATAAGGAGGTCACACAGGAATCTTAGGGGCAATACCCCAAGGACATATGACCATAAAATCCTGCTCAGTTGTGACTATTTAGAATGTGTGAATGAGTCCCTTGGAGAAGGCTGCCATCTTGGCCACACTGGTGTACGTGTTGACTTTGTAACTGGTGGCTGTTTCTGCATCTCTCCACAGGAAGATTTCCCCAACCTCGAGGAGAAGCTTTATCCTTCATGGGTGACGGTGGTCATTGTCATTCTGGCTGGAGTGCCGAGTTTAGCCATACCTTGTACAGCCTTGTACATGTTTATCAGGAATCGGTGCCGGAAGAATGATGACAAGCAGGGTCTGGTCCATTCAACATCAGTCGCTTCAGTGAATGGAACACAGATTAAAATTTAACTCCACAAACCAACAAAGGCTATTTGCACTACTTGCTTAATTTCACAAATGCTGAATTCAAACCCAAAAAAAAGTGCATTACTGGAATGTGGCAAATATCTGAATTTTTTCATTTTTTAATTTTAAAGCAGTATTTTTCGATATGATGATGCTGTGCATAACTTCCTGGCTCATCATTACTTCAAGAAATGTCCACTTGTTTATTTGTATCTTAATGGAGAAACGGGTCAGAAACAGAGGTTGGATACCTTTGAATTGTTATGTTGGACCATTAAGTGAAAGGGATATTTATACTGCCATTTAAGTATTGCAGCCTTTAAATTCATGTTTTTAGCACCTTAGGATATTTCACTGTACAGATGGAGCTAGATAAATGCAGGTTGTTGTTGTTGGTGTTGATGTTGTTATTTCAGATCGGCATTTGTCAGGGGACCAATACCTGTAAGCCATAAACCAGTAAAACATGCACAATTCTTTCCTGTCACTGTTGTTAACATGCAGAGGTGAAGCAACGGGGCATCTTACCAATTTAAGCCAGGACTTTTCCTAGAATTTCAATGAAAAGACAACTTTCAATTCAGATGATTTAGGGGACCCCCTGTATGAATTGATGTGTTATCTCCTTCTGGATACCAGCCCAAAAAAGCCTCTTCGATACGTTTCGAGACCAACCTGGAAGGGATATCTCTTCCAATTTCTGATTTGCAAAATCAAAGGTTAATGATTCAAAAGGCTAGAAGGGCCAGTGATGATATTGTGGACTTTGCTGATTGTACTTACCAGTCAGACATGAAACAATGAGAATTGTGAACATGCTCACAACGCAGGGGGACTGTGAAAAACAAAGAGAAAGCTGAGAGCACTTGCAGGTCCTTGTACAGACCATATTGAAGTTAATAAATCTTAATCATCCTGCCTGACTGAATCTTGATGATTTTTGATGCACTACGGAAACACATCAAGGTTCCTTTCAACAGCACTTTCCAAACCCATAACCACCGTGAAACAATCAGACAGCAGAATTAGAAGAGCACCACCACAACACACAAGTGCCCCTCTGAACCACACACCATCCTAACATGGAACCATATCACAATTTCTTCGCTGTTGCTCGAGCAAAACTCTGGAGATCCCTTCTTAATAGCGCTGTTAATTGCCTTGCAAGCAAGGCGCACATTCCATGAATGATTTTCTTTTTAAAGTGAATGCAGGGAATAATTTTGCGTATTTATTTCCTTCAGATTTCAGCAATGTTTGAAAGAAAGTTAGGGGATAACCACTTTAACTTTTGATCCAAAATAAAGTTCGTGCTCTCAAGAAAATTTGCATTGACTATAATTTGTTAAGAACTTGCATGAAAGTCCTCCTAAATGTGATCACGGTAACAGGTTTTACCAAGGCCCATCTATCGCACAATGATTTTCATTATAAGAGGAAAATTACAACTGTTGCCAAAAAAAAGATGCAAAGCTAAAGTGTTTACTTTTGGCCTCTATCAGAAATAGGACACAAGAAAACCAAACTTAGAAAGGAAACAATAATTTATGCAGAGAAGAAGAGATGCTGATTGGTTGGATTATAGTTGGCATGGAGACACAGCAGGAACTGTTAACTGTTGGTCTTGGTTAGCTGATTAAACTCAGACCACACAGAGTAATTCTTCAGGAAATAACAATTTCAATAGCTGCTTCCTTAATGAGAAAGGTGCAAGTTATGGATAAATTCCTTTTCTGTACAAAGTGCAGGGTCCTGTGTGAATGTATGTACAACATGCCTTGTGTAAGTCAATCTCTAGTGCAAGCCTGACTGATAATCTTTAACAGGTTTCATGTTGTTCTTAGGGCACTCAACTGTATCTTGAACAAACTCAGGAAAGGACATATGGTCGTTACAAGTGGACCTGAAATGAATCCCAGTTTACCTCAGAGTATTCTGGACAGGGACAGTGAGTCAGAAGATTTGAGCAACAGGTCCAGGTGCTGCTATGATGCTGAAAACACACAAGTGATATTCTCCATTAACAGATGCTGCCCATCAACACAAACAGGAATTTTACCCACTACACAAGCAAATAATATGGGATATGTGTCTCAGGCCCCACATTACACCAGGTGTGTTGGCTGTACATCCCAATGATTCACAGATACATTTCTTTGACCGTCTCCAGAGTTAAACATGCTCAGCCAGTCTAGATTTGAGATGTGTTCTGCTGTTGGATAACATTTATTGAATAATCCTGACTGTGCTAAGAATTACACTACAACCTAAGTTAAGATTACTCGTTGAAGTTTTGGTGCAATGCAATTGTGCATGCTGGAAAATACATGTATCCACAAAATGGACCCTGCTCTTTGTAGATGGAAATGTGTTGCTGGAAAAGCGCAGCAGGTCAGGCAGCATCTAGGGAACAGGAGAATCGACGTTTCGGGCATTAGCCCTTCTTCAGGAATGAGGAAAGTTGGTCCAGCAGGCTAAGATAAAAGATAGGGAGGAGGGACTTGGGGGAGGGGCGTCGGAAATGTGATAGGTGGAAAGAGGTCAAGGTGAGGGTGATAGGTCAGACTGGGGTGGGGGCGGAGAGGTCGGGAAGAAGATTGCAGGTTAGGAAGGCGGTGCTGAATTTGATGGATTTGACTGAGACAGGCTGGGGGGAGGGGAAATGAGGAAACTGGTGAAATCCGAGTTCATCCCTTGTGGTTGGAGGGTTCCTAGCCGGAAGATGAGGCGTTCTTCCTCCAACCGTCGTTTCGCTGTGGTCTGACGATGGAGGAGTCCAAAGACCTGCATATCCTTGGTGGAGTGGGAGGGGGAATTGAAATGTTGAGCTACAGGGTGGTTGGGTTGGTTGGTCCGCGTGTCCCAGAGGTGTTCCCTGAAACGCTCCGCAAGTAGGCGGCCCGTCTCCCCAATATAGAGGAGGCCACATCGGGTGCAAAGGATGCAATAGATGATATGTGTGGAGGTACAGGTGAATCTGTGGCGGATATGGAAGTTTCCTTTGGGGCCTTGGAGGGAGGTGAGGGGGGAGGTGTGGGCGCAAGTCTTGCACCTCTTGCGGTTGCAGGGGAAGGTGCCGGGAGTGGAGGTTGGGTTGGTGGGGGGTGTAGATCTGACGAGGGAGTCACGGAGGGAGTGGTCTTTACGGAATGCTGATAGGGGAGGGGAGGGAAATATATCCTTGGTGGTGGGGTCCGTTTGGAGGTGGTGGAAATGGCGGCGGATGATGCGCTGTACATGGAGGTTAGTGGGGTGGTAGGTGAGGACCAGTGGGGTTCTGTCCTGGTGGCGGTTGGAGGGGCGGGGTTCAAGGGCGGAGGATCGGGAAGTGGAAGAGATGCGGTGGAGGGCATCGTCGACCACGTCGGGGGGGAAATTGCGGTCCTTGAAGAAGGAGGCCATCTGGGATGTGCGTTTTTGGAACTGGTCCTCCTGGGAGCAGATGCGGCGGAGTCGAAGGAATTGGGAGAATGGGATGGCGTTTTTACAGGGGGCAGGATGGGAGGAGGTGTAGTCCAGGTAGCTGTGGGAGTCGGTTGGTTTGTAGTAGATGTCCGTGTTGATTCGGTCGCCTGAGATAGAAATAGAAAGGTCGAGGAAGAGGAGGGAGGAATCTGAGACTGTCCAGGTGAATTTGAGGTCGGGGTGGAAGGTGTTGGTGAAGTGGATGAACTGTTCAACCTCCTCGTGGGAGCACGAGGCGGCGCCGATACAGTCATCGATGTAGCGGAGAAAAAGGTGGGGGGTGGGGCCAGTGTAGTTGCGGAAGATGGAATCCAGTCCCTGTACACCTCCATCCCCCATCACGAAGGACTCAAAGCCCTCCACTTCTTTCTTTCCCGCCGTACCGACCAGTACCCTTCCACAGACACCCTCCTTCGACTGACTGAACTGGTCCTGTAAAAACGCCATCCCATTCTCCCAATTCCTTCGACTCCGCCGCATCTGCTCCCAGGAGGACCAGTTCCAAAAACGCACATCCCAGATGGCCTCCTTCTTCAAGGACCGCAAATTCCCCCCCGACGTGGTCGACGATGCCCTCCACCGCATCTCTTCCACTTCCCGATCCTCCGCCCTTGAACCCCGCCCCTCCAACCGCCACCAGGACAGAACCCCACTGGTCCTCACCTACCACCCCACTAACCTCCATGTACAGCGCATCATCCGCCGCCATTTCCGCCACCTCCAAACGGACCCCACCACCAAGGATATATTTCCCTCCCCTCCCCTATCAGCATTCCGTAAAGACCACTCCCTCCGTGACTCCCTCGTCAGATCCACACCCCCCACCAACCCAACCTCCACTCCCGGCACCTTCCCCTGCAACCGCAGGAGGTGCAAGACTTGCGCCCACACCTCCCCCCTCACCTCCCTCCAAGGCCCCAAAGGAAACTTCCATATCCGCCACAGATTCACCTGTACCTCCACACATATCATCTATTGCATCCTTTGCACCCGATGTGGCCTCCTCTATATTGGGGAGACGGGCCGCCTACTTGCGGAGCGTTTCAGGGAACACCTCTGGGACACGCGGACCAACCAACCCAACCACCCTGTAGCTCAACATTTCAATTCCCCCTCCCACTCCACCAAGGATATGCAGGTCTTTGGACTCCTCCATCGTCAGACCACAGCGAAACGACGGTTGGAGGAAGAACGCCTCATCTTCCGGCTAGGAACCCTCCAACCACAAGGGATGAACTCGGATTTCACCAGTTTCCTCATTTCCCCTCCCCCCAGCCTGTCTCAGTCAAATCCATCAAATTCAGCACCGCCTTCCTAACCTGCAATCTTCTTCCCGACCTCTCCGCCCCACCCCAGTCTGACCTATCACCCTCACCTTGACCTCTTTCCACCTTGACCTCTTTCCACCTATCACATTTCCGACGCCCCTCCCCCAAGTCCCTCCTCCCTATCTTTTATCTTAGCCTGCTGGACCAACTTTCCTCATTCCTGAAGAAGGGCTAATGCCCGAAACGTCGATTCTCCTGTTCCCTAGATGCTGCCTGACCTGCTGCGCTTTTCCAGCAACACATTTCTGATCTCCAGCATCTGCAGACCTCACTTTCTCCTGCTCTTTGTAGGCAAAAGGAATTTGAGGAGACATTGCACACTTTCCATCGAGGAAAGGGTTATTGAGACTGCCAATCCCTATTGCATTCCCCATTCTGATACCATTAACAATACAAATCTAAGTGCCTGGTCTGAGTTTCATCAACTAACTAAAATTGACAGTTAACAGTGTCTACTACATCTCTGTACTAATCATGATGAAACCAATCAGTTCCCTCTCATCATGCTGTGTGAATTGTTGATCTCTTTCAAAGTTTGGTTTCTTGCATCCCAATCCTGATGAATGCAAGTTGAATCATCTTCACCGTGTGTCACTTTTCAGCAGTGTTTAAGCTCCGTACTATCAAAACAATGATCATCTGTGGTTTTATAGAGAAACACCTCATACTTCACAACAGGGAATGGAACTCCACAGAGTGTTTTTGTGGAGGTCACACTCTGGGAACATGGTCTCACCACTCTACAGAGTGAATTAGATTAGATTAGTTTCCCTACAGTCTGGAAACAGGCCCTTTGGCCCACACCGAGCCTCTGAAGAGTAACCTGCCCAGACCCATTCCCCTACATTTATCCCTGACTAATGCACCTAACACTGTGGGCAATTTAGCATGGCCAATTCACCTGAGCCGAACATCTTTGACTTGTGGGAGGAAACCGGAGCAAACCCACACAGACATTGGGAATGTGCAAATTCCACACAGACAGTCGCCCAAAGCTGGAATCGAACCCAGGTCTCCATCACTGTGAGGCTGCAGTGCTCAACACTGAGCCACCTGCTGCCTGGCTGGGACAATAACAACCTGACCTCAATTCTGTACCGGATTTGGCGAGACATCACTCATTACCCTCTTGCGGGCAGCCAATTAAGAATCGGTCAACTCCAGTCTCATTTGATTAGAACAGCAGACAGGCTAGTGAATAGGGAACCTGCTGGGACATCCTGTACAGTGTCTAATTGGCAACACCATCTGGAGAGATGGGTACAACTGAGAGCGAGGTTGGCAACAGACCAGGAGGATGCCTGGAAGTGAAGGCAATACTTACCTGACCAGGAAAGTATGAGATGGCATTTTTCATAGTCCTTGCTGTGACCATCCATCCCAGCAGGTTGGAGCTGGGGAAATTGAGAGAGGACATCATTGGCACCCCACCACTAGGAAGATACAATGCCTGTGGGGGCTCAAAGCTCCCGGGGGGGTAAGGGCGGGGTGGAAATCCAGCGTGAGAATAATTCTGGTGGTGCTGTTTCCTTTTTCCTAATTGGCTACCTATTTCCCCTAGTGTCACTTCTGACATGCAGAGACCCCACCCTGACCCTAGAAAGTTCACTCAGGGGTCGGAATGCATTGGATCGCTGACCTGGTGGCCTATTTTCCAACTTTATTCCCAGCCCAGCTTCTCAACGGAACCTTTGACGGACCAGGAGAGTTCCTCCAGGAGCAAGGAATATTGATTCTAACAAAGGCACTTTTCCATTGTGTAAATATTTACATGTGTATGCACTTTGGAATCTGGTCATAGCACTTGAACTGAGCAGATCCCAAAGTTATCAGTATACTCAACTGATTACAGCATCCAAAAGTAAAGATTCAGCAGTTGGCAAATTATACTGAGGGTGGCTGTAGCAGGCACAGTCCCTGAAAATACTTCCCCGTGAAACACATGAACTCCATTCCAATCCTAAGGCCTAAAAGGGCTCTTGTGGTGCAGTGATTGTGTCTCTAACCTTCCAAGCCAAGTAGCCTGAGGTTAAGGCTCATCTGCTTTTCTTAACATATTTCTTTCGTCACAGAGCACTGGATAATCTGGTGACAGGCACATTTTAGGGGTACTTGCTAGTGTTTGAATGAATTTACATGCAAGGGGTAGTTAAGAACATCTTCAAAGATGTGATTGTTAAATATTCCCTACCTCACACCCATTTTATTCTCAGAAATAGGTTTAGATTAGATGATTAGATTCCCTATTGTGCAGAATCTAATCATCTTGTTGGGCCCTTTGGCCCAACAAGTCCACACCGACCCTCCGAAGAGCAACCCACCTGGACCCATTCCCCTACATTCACCTCTGACTAATGCCCCTAACACTATGTGCAATTTAGCATGGCCAATTAACCTGACCTGCACATCTTTGGACTGTGGGAGGAAACCGGAGCACCCAGACGAAACCCACGCAGCCACAGGGAGAATGTGCAAACTCCACAAAGACAATTTCCCAAGGCAGGAATTGAACCCGGGTCCCTGGTACTGTGAGGCAGCAGTGCTAACCACTGAGCCACTGTGCCACCAATTGAGCCAGCGTGCCGTTTTAACTTTCTGTCACCTTGTTATCCACTAACCAATGTCATTATTATTTGACAGCCTGAAGCTGTCTTTTCTGGCAGTGTTATATTTTAATTAGCACTTAAGCACACAATGCTCCCGTGTCTATTCAGGAAGTCTGAGCAAATGGCATTGACCCTCTGTCAGATCTGGCTGTATTCAGTTGCCCTCTGTTTGCATATAACTTTCAGATTATTCTCAGTGCCAGATTATCCAGTATACATAACACATTAAATGAAAGAAAACCAGGTAGTTGGCTATCCGAACGTTTTCTTTCACTTGACCTCAGTTGGACCAGATGGCAGCAGGAAAGGAGAATGATTGTGTTGTAGGCGAAGCCAATGATGTTCTGAAGGAAAAGAGACCAAAGTGGGACAATAAGTTTCAATATGTCCTGAGTTGTGTAGGACTTGCTGTGGGACTGGGAAATGTATGGAGATTCCCCAACCTCTGTCAGACGTATGGAGGTGGTGAGTACACAAGCACGTTCTCTGCAGAGAAGCTTGTACGAATTGATTGAGTTTTTGGAATTTCTAGTTCCGAAGTCACTTTGTGTTACTGCACAGTTAGAGGATAGAGAATGACCATTAGCACGGGAGAAACTATCCTTCTGTTCACTGTTTTAGCAGAGACAGTGAAGCACTCAAAGTCAGAGGTTTAATGTCTACATAGAAATTAGATTAGATTAGATTAGATTACTTACAGTGTGGAAACAAGCCCTTCGGCCCAACAAGTCCACACCGACCCGCCGAAGCGCAACCCACCCATACTCCTACATCTACCCCTTACCTAACACTACGGGAAATTTAGCATGGCCAATTCACCTGACCTGCACATCTTTGGACTGTGGGAGGAAACCGGAGCACCCGGAGGAAACCCACGCAGACACAGGGAGAATGTGCAAACTCCACACAGTCAGTCGCCTGAGGCGGGAATTGAACCCGGGTCTTTGGCGCTGTGAGGCAGCAGTGCTAACCACTGTGCCACCGTGCCGCCCACGAATAATGCACAAAGGAGCATCAATAAAATACTGTAAGTGTTTGCCTATCAATATCCCCCATGGTACTTCAAAATGAAAGGGTCTTCAATAATGGCTTTTTGCATGACAACCTTACTGAAGTGCTGTGATAATCAAGCCCTTTTCTGTCTAGAAGAAACCCCAATCATTATTTTGAAATAATGGTCATTTTCAGTTGGTTATTTTTGAGTATAATTTACAAATTCCTTGATACTTTTCTCAGTATACTCAGAATGTTACAAGACTCTACAATGAGGTAACTTTCATGAATTCCTTTTTGCAAAACAATGACGATTCTTCCACCTAGTACCAATATGATTGAGAAACAAAAACAGAGGTTGCTGGGAAAGCTCAGCAGGGCCTTTGGAGGGTCAAGGTGGACTTGTTGGGCCTAATGGCCTGTTTTCACACTGTAGACATTCTATGATTCTAAGACTCTTGGGTCACCAGACCTGAAACGTTAACTCTGATTTCTCTTTACAGATGCTGCCAGTCCTGCTGAGCTTTTCCAGCAACTTCTGTTTCTGTTTCTGATTTACAACATCCACAGTTCTTTCAGTTTTTATTAATGTGAGTGTCTCTGTGAATTAGACAACCTCTATCTGATGGTCTGTCGACAAATTGTTGTTTAATAAACTTAAGAAAAGGTGACTGTTTATGTGATGATGAGGAGTTAATTTGACCCAATATATAAATGTTTAATGATGTACATATGTTAGTCCATCGTTTCTTACCCTCAACCATCCTCATACATCATTGACAATCATGCCAGGCAAAAGATTTAAAAGCTAAAAATTATAATTAAAGGCTGTGTTTTGAAACTAGGAATATATTCACACGTCAGTTTTAAAAAGGTACTGAGATGAAAGACGGGTGAAGTACTAACTAATAAGGTTTTAATGTTATTTTGATAGACTCTAAATAATGCTTAATCAGCTTGTCTTGGTAAATGATGGATACCTCACAGTCAGTGTGTTGGAGGCAACGTTGTTCCTGTGTGGGTTATCAGTTATAAAACTTCTATACAAGTAGTGAACATAGATTAAAAAGTAGAGGCAGACACAGACCGGGAGTCAGGTTTTGATGAGTTTCGTGGTGGTTTAAAAGGGTAGTTAGAAGTTATTGAGGCAATTTTGATTTTGTGTGAGAGTAATACAAATCAGTAGCACATTTTACAACCCTCTCAGATTTTAATTCCAATGATTTCTGGTCCATGTCGAAGGTTCCAACAATGAGAGGTAGTCCGGCATAAAAGTGTGGAAATGAGACTGTTACTTTACCTGATGCTGTGATAGCCATGGCTTAAATTACATTTACAAAGTAGAAATTGTCAGGCAATTGTTTACAATTCCGGCTAGAGTTATTCAAGCTGGTTGATTTGAGTAACTTTGTTAGAATGCAGGCAGAAACACCTTTGAAGAAATTCTACTTCAATAATGTCTTTCTCAAATTTCCACTTAAGTGAGTTATTCACTTTCAGTTGACCCTACAACTGGTGAGGGACAGGAGTGGATGATAAAATCCACAAAGACTGAAATGTTTGTTTTGTAAAGTTTGTGAATGATTATTAACAAATGTGAATGAATGACTTACAGAAGTATCAGTTCAGTTTAGTAGCTGATAGAAATCTTACTATTCTCAGGAGCAGAGGATATTGATCTGCCTGGGTTTCCTCTCATCCACATCACCTAAAAGCATTTACTGGACTCTGCCCAAAATATCCACTGACCTGGCAGTTTCTTTGGCCAAATAAAGAGGTTTACTGTTTGACGGAATGGGGTCTACAAACTCCCCTTGATGTCATCCACTATCCAGCAGAACATCTTTAAATAACATGACTGTCTTGGCAAATCACAAGATGGATGAGTTAATTCCTGCTCCCAGAGCTGTCGGTTCTGATTTACATCCAGCGAAAAAGGAAAACAAAAATGCGAGTTCCTTTTGTGCATCACATTGTAAAATATTAACATGGTTCTGCTCTTTACAGCTTGCTTTTATTTCAGCTTACAGTTTTTCTGGCAGATTTAGGTGACATGGTGGGTGGCACGGAATGGGCCCGACCAACTTTAAAACTGCACTTGACCAGTGAGCTGATGAATGGCCAGGCGCATTCCTGATGAAGGGCTCTGGCCCGAAACCGAAACGTTGATTCTCCTGCTCCTCGGATGCTACCTGACCTGCTGCGCTTTTCTAGCAACACACTCACGACTCTGATGTCCAGCATCTGTAGACCTCACTTTCTCCCAGTGAGCTGGTCATCCTTGAGAGCTAAATGGAAAGTGCCTCAGCTGGAGAATTATAGACATGATGAACTTGAGCCATAAAATCATGGAATCATAGAGTCATTGAATCATACATACAGCACAGAAACAGACCCTTTAGACCTACTCACCCATGCTGAATACGTTTCCAAAACTAAACTAGTCCCACTTGCCTGCGTTTCATCAATACCCCTCCAAACCTTTTCTACGCATGTACTTATCTAAATGTTGTTTAAATGTTGTAACTGCACCCGCATCCACCACTTTCTCTGGCAGTTCATTCCACATACAAACCACTCTGTGGGAAAAAGTTGCCTTTCAAATCCCTTTTAAGACTTTCTCCTCTCATCTTAAATATATGTCCGTCAGTTTTGAAGACCCCCCAGTCCCAGGAAAAAAGCCTTTAGTATTCACTTTATCCTGGCCTCTCGTGAGTTTTCACACCTTTATAAGATCATCCTTCAACCTCCTAAACTCCAGTGAAAAAAGTCAAGCCTCCCCAAACTCAAACCCTCCAGTCCTGGCAATATCCTGGTAAATCTTTTCTGAACCCTCTCCAATTTAGTAGTATCCTTCCTATAGCTGGGCAAACAAAACTGCACGCAGTACTCCAAAAGTGGCCTCAACAATGTCCTGTACAACCTCAACATGACATTCCAATCCCTATACTCAATGGTCTGAGCAATGAAGGCAAGCATGCAAAACACCTTCTTAACCCCCCCACCCCAACCCCCCCATCCTGTCTACCTGTAATGCACCTTCCAACGAACTATGTACCTGAATCTATAGGTCTCTCTGCTTGACCACACTACCCAGGGCCCTACCATTAACTGTATAAATCCTACCCTTATTTGCTTTACCAAAGTGCAATAACTTGCATTTATCCAAATTAAACCTGATTTACCACTCCTCAAAACATTCGCTCATTTGATCAAAATCCCTTTATAATCTTAGTTAACCTTCTTCATTGTCGACTATTCCACCAATTCTGGTGTCATCTACAAACTTACTAACCATGCCTCCTAAATTCTCACACAAATCATTTATATAAATATGGACCCTGCACCGACCCATGTGGAACACCGCTGGTCACAAGCCTTCAGTCCAACACACAATCCCCCTCTACTTTCACCCTCTGTATCCTACCATAAAGCCAATTTCGTATCCAATTGACAAGTTCTCCCTGAATGCTATGTGATCTAACTTTACTAATCAATTTATGATGCAGAACATTGTCAAAGGCTTTACTAAAGCCCATGTAGACAACATAACCGTCTCCGCCCTCATCAATCTTTTTGGTTATGTCCTTCAAAACTTCTATCAAGGTTGTGCATTATGATTTCCCACGCACAAAGCCATGCTGACTATCCCTTGTCAGTCCTTGCCTCTCCGAGTGCATGAAAATCCTATCTCTCAGAATCCCCTCGAATGACTCACTGACCACTGATGTCAGACTCACTGGTTTTTGGTCCCCAGGCTTCTCCTTATAAAGGCACAACATTAGCCACCTTCCTGTCCTCTGGCACTTCACCCATATCTCTGCTAGGGGTGCTGCAATTTCTTCTGTTTTACCACACAGAAAGAGGCCCTTCAGCCCATCATGTCCAAACCAGTCATCCAGCACCTATCTACTCTCAACCCATTATCCCGCATTTCGCCGATTAGCTTTGTGCTATGGCATTTCAAGTGTTCATCCAAATACTTCTTAAATGTTGAGATGGCTCCTGCCTCTACCACCCTTTTAGGCAGCTAGTTCAAAGCACTGGAGAGGTTACAAATCAATTCACAACAGCAATGTCAGAGCTGAGGGATTGCAGTAATGTAGAGAGAAAGAATCTGGAATTGTTCCCCTTCATCTTGTCCATGAGACCCATTCACTGCTTATTTCACCCTTATTTTCACTGAACTACTGATGACCCAAATCCTCTTCCTGCTACCTGTGTCAGTCTATGCTGGTAATGCTTTGCTCACTTTAAGTGTTTTTCCACAGTCCTTTATATGTGTTACCATCATCCTTCTCAAAACAAACCTGACCCACTGTGTCCTGTAACCTTCTGCCTCACCTCCAACCTCGTTTCCTCACCAAATTTCTTTGCCGTGTTGTCACCTCTCCAACTCATGCCCAGCTGGGCTGGAGCTACATGTTTGAGTCCCATAAGGAGCCCCCCACCTTTACCACAATCATTCAGAGAGTTCAGGAGCAGAGAGGGCATAAGCTCAGAATAAGGAGTTACCCATTAAAGACAGAGATGAGGAGGAATATCTTCTCTCAGAGTGTTGTGAATCTGTGGAATTATTTACCGCAAAGGAGTGTTGAGGCCGGGACATGAGGAATATTAGTTTCAGCAGCAGTGACGCTATCTGTGGTGGTGGTATCAAGAACAGACAACAGACAGACTCTTGACCTTTAAATTATTCCATTATTTTCCTCGTTTAAACTACAAAAGATTTTAATGTTAACTATTACCTTATTTCTTTATTTTTCTACTATTTTATGAAGTAATGTTTAACTTTTAAACTCTTGTTTCTCTGACTACTTTGTATCTTCATTTTTTTTTGAACCTAGGTATCTTGGTACCTAAGAAGACACCATGTGTGGTGACATTATACACTTTTCATTGTGCTCCTGTATTCCTGAGTGCACGAGACGATAAAATCTAAAATCATAACAATAAAAAATAATGATATATTCAAAGCTGAGACAGACAGATTTTTAATTATTAAGGGCATTAAAGGTAGGCAATTATAGCTGAAGTTTATCAGATTGGCTTTTATCTCAGTGAATGGTGGAGTATACCTGGTGGCTCAAATAGCCTACTTCTGATCTAATGTCTTAACCGCTTAGTCAAAAACATAAATTATATCCTATATGACTCCGAATAAGACACACACTCCCTCCTCATGGGCTCAAACTGCCCGTAGACTTGATCGTACTATTTTTGTCCAGCATCTCTCCGCAATTGTCCAGCTGGATTGGAAGGCACTCATCCAGTTCCATTCTCATTCATGCGAACAGAACTAGGGTAAACTCCCTTTCCTGTTTCAGACGTGAGTTAAACTATCTTTCAGGTGCAGGTCTCTTTTTCCTTGGACAAAGTTTAATTATTCTTTGGTGTTTGAACTGTCACTGATCCTGCCCAGTATGCTTTTTGATTTTGAATTATTATCACAAGGGTACGCTGGGTAGACCAGCCAAAATTGCGCTGTTGTAAATCTCAACGTTAAAACGGGTGGTGCTGGAAAAGCACAGCAGGTCTGGCAGCATCCAAGGAGCAGGAGAGTCAACGTTTCAAGCATTAGCTCTGCATCAGGAATGTTAACTGTCCTGTTCCTCGGATGCTGCCTGACCGGCTGTGCTTTTCCAGCACCACACTTATTGATTCTGATCACCAGCATCTGTGGCCCTCACTTTCTCCTGATATAAATCTCAAGTCTTGCCTGAGGCATTTTCTTGGGCACAGCAGCGCTCATAACCTGCGTGAGTGGCCTGAACTAAATACGTGACTGGGTAACGTTATTCTTCCCGATGTTTAACTTAGAAGGGGTGTAACCAAAGTCTGAGGAGGCTTGAGTGACTCAGATACTGCGCTTGTACACCAAAGAGGGGAATTCGATTCCTGTCCCGACTGAGGTGGGATTGGGATATGTCTCCTAGCCCTTCCTGCAGCAAACATGTTGGTTCAGTGAACAGTCACCAAGGAGCTGCCTTTCTCAGGCTGTGATGTGGGGGAGCTGGTGTTGGACTGGGGTGGACAAAGTTAAAATCACACAACACCAGATTATAGTCCAACAGATTTATTTGGAAGCACTAGCTTTTGGAGCGCTGCTCCTTCACCATGTAGCTACTGGGGCAGGGGTCATAGGACACAGAATTTATAGTAAAAGATCATAGTGTCATACAACTGATGTGATGTATTGAACAAACCTAGATCATTGTTAAGTCTTTAATCACTTTGAATGGGGATGCAGGTTTCACCTGATAAATATGTAAATCCTAGAACTTTGTTCAAGTCACATTCCTGAGATAACTTAAGGTTTTATGAAGAAAATGGTGACATCTCAGCTCAGACAATGCATTAAAGGTGTGAGGTTAGAGTGTGTTGGAATCCCATCCTTGAGTAATACCATGCAACAATCAGCAGACAGGGATGTTCCCTCCCAGTCGGGGAACACATCCATGGTCATGGACATTCAGCCTTGGATCTTCGGGTGACCATCCTCCAAGGTGGACTTCAGGATACACAGCAATGCAGAGTGGCCGAGCAGGGGTTGATAGCCAAGTTCGGTACCCATGGGGATGGCCTCAACCGGGACCTTGGGTTCATGTCACACTACAGGTGACCCCACTACACTGTACCCTCTCTCATACTCACACACACACTCTCTTACACACTCACACAGACCAGCTTTCGTACACACGCTCTCTCTCAGACACACACACCCACACTCATTCATGCGCACACCCTCTCACAGGCATATACTCCATCACACTCGTGCACACACTTTATCAAGCATGCACACATGCACACACGTTTACATGCTCTTACACACTCACACAGACCCTCTCTCATACACACACTCTGTCGCAGACACACACACGCACACACTCTATCAAGTATGCAGGTACGCACACTCATTCACACACATACACACATTCACACACACATACACACACACACTCTCTCGCTCTCTCTCTCTCTGCCCCTTACTCTCTCAACACACATATAAGTCTCAAGGTTATAGTGGTGCTGGAAAAGCACAGCAGGTCAGGCAGCATCCGAGGAGCAGGAAAATCGGCGTTTCAGGCAAAAGCCCTTCATCAAGGTTCTTTATTAGAGGAAGTGATGGAGGCTGGTACAATTACAACATTTAAAAGGCATCTGGATGGGTATATGAATAGGAAGAGTTTAGAGGGATATGGGCTAATTGCTGGTAAATAGAATTAGATTAACTTAGGATATCTGGTCAGCATGGACAAGTTGGAATTAAAGGTCTGTTTCCATGCTGTACAACTCCATGATTATGACTCCAAGTAGTTTGAGGGTAGAGAGAGATGATATCCCTGACAATGACCAATGAGATGGGGACAGATGCAAATTGATTGGTTGCAAGTTTACACAAAGTGAATGTGCAGATTTGTTTCTTCCAATTGGTCTTAATGAGGACATGGGTTCAAATCCCAGCACAGCAGGGGGCTGGACTTTATATGAGATGAATAATATTGTGACTCAATTGGTAAGAGAGTGCCGGTAATCAAGCCCCACTATCCCACAAGCCATCTCCCAATTCAACCACCAAGGTGATCAGTTTACCAGATGCACTGCTGTACTGGTGTCATGACCATAGCTTGAACCAAAGTACTATAGACATTTTTAACTTGGGCTTCCAAAATGTGTTTGCTAACAAAAAGAGACGGGCCAAGTGGTTAGCGCTGCTGCCTCACAGCACCAGGGACCCGGGTTTGATTCCAGCCTTGGGCGACTATCTGTGTGGAGTTTGCACATTCTCCCCATGTCTGCGTGTGTTTTCTCCGGGTGCAGGTTAGGTGAATTGGTCAAGTTAAATTGCCCATAGTGTTAGGTGCATTAGTCAGAGGGAAATGGGTCTGGGTGGGTTACTCTATGGAGGGTCGGTGTGGACTTGTTGGGCCAAAGGGCCTGTTTCCACACTGTAGGGAATCTAATCTAATCAAAAATTAAGTGACTATCTACAGTGACAGACTCACAGAATGCCTCACCTAAGGATGCAAAGGGAATTCAAACAAGAAGTCTTCAAAGGGGGAAGAGGAAAGTCAAAACAGACTGGCCTGTGAACATTATAACTACAAAGGTTAGCAGACTGGGTGGACCTGGACTTTCCCCTGTATTCAAATTCTTTTATTTTTAATCTTCAATTTTTGTCTTTTCACTCCCAGAGAGGGATGGTGAGATATGCTGTTGTTTGTCCGCTTCTGGGTGTCTGTGCAGGTCCATAACAAACTGCAGCTAGATCAATCTGAAGCTGTCACCAGGCAGTTTTCCTTAATTCAGAGACTCTTGGTGCCATTCTATCTCGCAGAGTATCCAACCTACATAACCTTGTGCAGCTAACATACAAACCACCCAATTCCACTTGATCTTCAAGTTGCAAAACCTCTCCTGGTATGTTTAGGTATACAGTAGTCTGGTTTATAGTCCAAAAGGGAATAGAAAATAGTGTAATAAAACACAGAGCAGTGAATGCTGTAAATATAGAAAAAAGGCAGAAGGTTCTGGAGAGACTCAGCAGGTCTGGTAGCATCTGTGGAGAGACAGCAGAGTCAACATTTTGAGTGCAGTGACACTTCTTCAGTAACAGTGCAGTATCTTATAATAACAAAAATAATGAGAAAGCTATTCACATCCAAATGCCTATTTGTAGTGCTTTAACAAGATCCACCTGGTTCCCTCCATTTCTGTAACCTCTGCTAGGATTCACAGTCTTCATTTTGGTTTAAAAATCCTGACTAACTGCCAGCTCCTCTGCATCTCTTTTTTAATACCCCTCAGTTTGTAGCCAAAATGGATCTGAGACTTCCCAATGCAGTGGTTGTGAGGTGTTTATCCATTATAGATTAGATTAGATTACTTACAGTGTGGAAACAGGCCCTTCGGCCCAACAAGTCCACACCGACCCGCCGAAGCGTAACCCCCCCATTCCCCTACATTTACCCCTTTTACCTAACACTACGGGCAATTTAGCATGGCCAATTCACCTGACCTGCACATCTTTGTGACTGTGGGAGGAAACCAGAGCACCTGATAGATTTTTTAAAATGCTCCTGTGTATGGGGAAAGCAATCAAATCGCAGCTCAGTGGCTTTTTACTGACTTTCAGTTTCTTTTCAAATTGTGGAAACATACTTTACTTTAAAACATAACTACATTTTTCAAATCCCTCCTGTCATCAAAAATAGTGATAAAAAACTCTGAAAAGGTAACAATATCGAAGAGGTGAAGGCTTGTGGAGAGAAAAGTGAATTTTAAAATGTTGGCTGAAATTCTTTCTTTTGTGGTCACAGGAGCCTTTTTAATCCCATACATTATCGCACTGATCTTTGAGGGGATTCCAATACTTCACATTGAATTGGCAATCGGACAGAGGCTCCGGAAAGGCAGTTTTGGTGTCTGGAACTCCATCTCCCCCTACCTGGCAGGAGTCGGTAAGATCTTCTTTCTAACATTGGAAAAGAAGTCCATTTTTTTTTATTAACTAAGTTGCATTTCTAATTCCCAGAGACTCTTAAATTTTGTAAATTGACAATGAGAACACTTGCTGCTGAAGGCATTGTCTACATGGTCTTTAGCAAGCCCTGAGTGGTAGACAGATTAGTAAGATTAGATCACATGGGATCCAGGGAGAGAGAGGATACAAAATTTGCTTGATGGTGGAACACAGAGGGTAGTGGTAGGGGGTTGTCATTTTAACTGGACACCTGTGATCAGCGGTGTGCCGCAAGGATTGGTCCACTGCTGTTTGTCATTTAAATCAATGTTAAAAATCACACAACACCAGGTTATAGTGCTGTCTCGAATGCTGCCTGACCTGCTGTACTTTTCCAGCACCACGCTTTTCAATACCAGGTTATAGTCCAACACGTTTATTTAGAAGTACAAGCTTCTTGTTATCTCTGTTCAAAAAGGTCTTCCCTTTATTCTAAAGATATGCCCTCATGTCCTAGTCTCTCCTATCAATGGTAACATCTTACCAATACCCACTCTGTCAACACCATTCAGTATTCTGTAAGTTTCAATTAGATCCCCCCCCTTCCTCCTTCTAAACTCTATTGAGTATAGACCCAGAGTCCTCAAATGTTCCTCATATGTTAAGCTTTTCATTCCTCGGATCATTCTCTTGAATCTCCTCTGAACCTACTTCAGAGCCAGTACATCCTCCCTGAGATATAGGGCCCAAAACTGCACATAATACTCCAAATGTGGCCTGACCAGAGCCTTATAGAGCCTCAGAAGTACACCTTTGCTCTTATTTTGAAGTCCTCTCGAAAGAAATACCATCATTGTATTTGCCTTCCTAACTATTGACTCAACCTGCAGGTTTACATTGAGAGAATTCTGGACTAGAACTCCCCAAGTCTCTTTGCACTTCAGACTTCTGAATTTTCTCCCCATTTAGAAAATAGTCCATGTCTGTATTCTTCCGACCAAAGTGCATGACCTCACACTTCCCCATGTTGTACTCCATCTGCCATTTCTTTGCCCACTCTCCAAATCCTTCTGCAGCCTCCCACCTCCTTAATGCTACCTGTCCCTCACCACAGATTCCTGTGGTTTTTATGTACTAATAACAAGCATCATGAGACTGTCATGATCCTCCTGGCTAACTCTGGGCAACTGTGTGGAAATGGAAGAAATCTTGAAATAACCATTGAGAGGATTAGGAGAGTGGCCAGTGATGTGAGCTTGCCTCAAACAAGGCATTTTACTTGATGCAGCAATGTTTATATTGTACAAGAGGAACCTCGATTATCCGGATATTGGATTATTAGAATTTGAATCCCGACAGTATGGAAACAGGCCCTTCAGCCCAACAAGTCCACACTGACCCTCCAAAGAGTAACCCACCCAGACCCTACCCTTTATTTGCCTACATATCCCTGAACACTATGGGCACTTTAGCATGGCCAGTTCACCTAACCTGCACATCTTTGGACTGTGGGAGGAAACCGGAGCACCCGGAGGAAACCCACGCAGACACAGGGAGAATGTGCAAACTCCACACAGACAGTCACCCGAGGCGGGAATCGAACCCAGGTCTCTGATGCTGTGAGGCAGCAGTGCTAACCACTGAGCCACCATTAAGATCAGCAAGATCAGATGGTCCTGATGCTTGGCTAAACTATGTTATCTGGCATTTGATTATCCAGAATTCAATTAACCGAATGAAATACTCCCCATCTATGTCGTTCAGAAAATCGAAGTTCCTTTGTAGTCCATAATATGAGAAAGTGGCTATCAACATCATGATATTAAAGAATCCAACAGACATTTATTACAACTAGCTATCATGTACAAATATTATGTACATAAGTACCTGACGTAGTAACTCGATTTTACAACAGAGCAGCATGCTTCCAGTGATCGAGGGTAAGGTGGAGTCCGAAGCCTTTATACCCTGAGGTCATAGGCTATGATTCAATGATGACATCATGACCATGTCTCTTAACGGTATCCTAACGTCCTGATAGTCAGGCACAACATAAGATTGACACATCTCTGGCTCCATTTGTTCTGCAGGTTTGCTTACTTTTTGCTTGAGGAGAAACGTGGAGATTTCTCCATCCAGGAAATTCCTTCATATCATGGCATCATGATTGTGTTATTTTGGTGGGCTTGTTAACTTCTTAACCACAACTAATGACAGAATTTGAATTTTTTGAAAATCTGGAATTAAAAGTCCAATGATGGCCATACAACTATTGTCATAAAAACCCATTTGGTTCACTAATGTCCTTGAGGGAAGGAAATCTGCTATCTTGACCTGATCTGGCCTACACAACTCTCCAGACACACAGCAATGTGGTTGACTTTGGACTGCCCTCTGAAATGGCTGAGCAAAGCACTCATTTGCATTTAACCAATAAAAAGATTCAATACTACTGAGACAGCCACAGTGTTAAGGGTTTAGATGGAGAGGAATTTAAGTGCACAAGAAAACTTTCTAATTCAGTATGTAGATATACCTACTAGAGAAGGTGCAAAACTTGACCATCTCTGGGGAAACAAGGTAGGGCAGGTGATTGAGGTGTCAGTGGGGGAGCATTTTGGCTATAATTCTAATAGTTCTAAAATAGTGATGGGAATGGATAGATCAGATCTACAAGTTAAAGTTCTAAATTGGAGAAAGGCCAATTTTGACAGTATTAGGCAAAAACTTTCAAAAGCTGACTGGGGGCAAATGTTCACAGGTAAAGGGACGGCTGGAAAATGGGAAGCATTCAAAAATGAGATAATGAGAGTCCAGAGACAGTATATTCCTGTTAGGGTGAAAGGAAAGGCTGGTAGGGAATGCTGGATGACTAGAGAGACAGAGGGTTTGGTCAAGAAAAAGAAAGAAGCATATGTCTGGTGTAGACAGGATAGATTGAGTGAATCCTTAGAAGAGTATAAAGGCAGTAGGAGTATACATAAGAGGGAAATCAGGAGGACAAAAAGGGGACATGAGATAGTTTTGGCAAATAGGGCTAAGGAGAAACCAAATGGATTCTACAAATACATTAAGTACAAATGGGCAACTAGGGAGAGAATAGGGCCCCTTAAAGATCAACAAGGCAGCTTATGAGTGGAACCATAGGAGATGGGGGAAATACCAAACAAGTATTTTGCATCAGTATTTATTGTGGGGAAGGGTATGGAAGATAGACAACATGGAGAAATAAGTAGAAACATCTTGAAAAATGTCCATATTGCAGAAGTGGAGGTGCTGGACATCTTAAAACATATAGAGGTGGATAAATCCAAGGACCTGATCAGCATACTCTAGAATTCTGTGGGAAGCTAGGAAAGTGATTGCTGGGTCCCTTGCTGAGATATTTGTATCATCAGTAGCTACAGATGAAGTGCCAGAAGACTGGAGGTTGCGTAATGTGGTGCCACTGTTTAAGAAAGGGGTAAAGAAAGGCCAGGGAACTATAGACTGGTGAGCCTGCATCAGTGGTGGGCAAGTTGTTGGAGGGAATCCTGAGGGATAGCATTTACGTTTATTTGGAAAGGCATGGACTGATTAGGGAAAGTCAACATGGCTTTGTGCATGTGAAATCATGTCTCATGAACTTGATTGACTTTTTTGAAGAAGTAACAAAGAGAATTGATGAATGCAGAGCGGTGGATGTGATCTATATAGACTTCGGCAAGGCATTTGACAAGGTTCCCCATAGTAGACTGGTTAGCAAGGTTAAATCACATGGAATACAGGAAGAACTAGTCATTTGGATACAGAACTGGCTCGAAGGTAGAAAACAGAGGGTGGTGGTGGAGGGTTGCCTTTCAGATTGGAGGTCTGTGACCAGTGGAGTGCCACAAGGATTGGTGCTGGGCCCACTACTTTTTGTCATTTATATAAACTCTTTGGATGTAAACATAGGGAGGTAGGGTTAGTAAGTTTGCAGATGATGCCAAAATTGGAAGTGTAGTGGACAGCGAAGAGGGTTACCTCAGAGTACAATGGGGTCTTGATCAAATGGGCCAATGGGCTGAGGAGTGGAAGATGGAGTTTAATTTAGATAAATGTGAGGTGCTGCATTTTGGAAAAGTAAATCAGGGCAGGACTTATACACTTAATGATAAGGTCCTGGAGAGTGTTGCTAAACGAGAGACTTTGCAGTGCAGGTTCATAGTTCCTTGACAGTAAAGTTGGAGGTAGATGGGATTGTGAAGAAAAGATTTGGTATGTTTGCCTTTATTGATCAGTGCATTGAGTGTAGGAGTTTGGAAATCATGTTGCAGCTATACAGAAATTGGTTAGGCCACTTTTGGAATTCTGCATGCAGTTCTGGTCTCCCTTCTATAGGAAGGATGTCATAAACTTGAAAGGTTTCAAAAAAAGATTTACAAGGATGTTGCCAGGGTTGGAGGGTTTGAGCTCGAGGGAGAGGCTGATAGGCAGGGGTTGTTTTCCCTGGAGCATTGGAGGCTGAGGGGTCAACTTATAGAGGTTTATAAAATTTTAAGACTAAAATTGGTCCCTTGAAGACAGAAACAGGGGAATATATTACGGGGAACAAAGAAATGGCAGAAGAATTGAATTGGTACTTCAGATCTGTGTTCACTAGGGAAGACACAAGCAATTTCCCTGAGGTAACAGTGGCTGAAGGACCTGAACTGAAGGGAATTTATATTTGCCAGGAATTGGTGTTGGAGAGACTCTTAGGTCTGAAGGTTGATAAGTCCCCGGGGCCTGATGGTCTACATCCCAGGGTACTGAAGGAGGTGGCTCGAGAAATCGTGGATGCTTTGGTGATTATTTTCCAGAGTTCGATAGATTCGGGATCAGTTCCTGCGGATTGGAGGGAGGCTAATGTTATACCACTTTTTAAGAAAGGTGGGAGAGAGAAAGCAGGAAATTATAGACCAGTTAGTCTGACCTCAGTGGTGGGAAAGATGCTGGAGTCTATTATAAAGGATGAAATTACGACACATCTCGATAGCAGTAACAGGCTAGGTCAGAGTCAGCATGGATTTATGAAGGGGAAATCATGATTGACTAATCTTCTGGAATTTTTTGAGGATGTAATTCTGAAGATGGACGAGGGAGATCCAGTAGATGTAGTGTACCTGGACTTTCAGAAAGCTTTCGTTAAAGTCCCACATAGGAGGTTAGTGAGCAAAATTAAGGTGCATGGTATTGGGGGCAAAGTACTAACTTGGACTGAAAGTTGGTTGGCTGATAGGAAACAAAGAGCAGTGAGAAACGGCTCCATTTCAGAATGATAGGCAGTGATCAGTGGGGTACCGCAGGGATCAGTACTGGAACCGCAGCTTTTTACAATATATGTTAATGATATAGAAGATGGTATTAGTAATAACATTAGCAAATTTGCTGATGATACTAAGCTGGGTGGCAGGGTGAAATGTGATGAGGATGTTAGGAGATTACAGGGAGACCTGGGCAAGTTAGGCGAGTGGTCAGATGCATGGCAGATGCAGTTTAATGTGGATAAATGTATGGTTATCCACTTTGGTGGCAAGAACAGGAAGGCAGATTACTACCTAAATGGAATCAATTTAGGTAAAGGGGCAGTACAGAGAGATCTGGGTGTTCTTGTACACCAGTCAATGAAGGTAAGCATGCAGGTACAGCAGGTAGTGAAGAAGGCTAATAGCATGCTGGCCTTCATAACAAGAGGGAGTATAGAAGCAAAGAGGTTCTTCTGCAGCTGTACAGGGCCCTCGTGAGACCACACCTGGAGTACTGTGTGCAGTTCTGGTCTCCAAATTTGAGGAAAAGCATTCTGGCTATTGAGGGAGTGTAGCGTAGGTTCACGAGGTCAATTCCTGGAATGGCGGGATTACCTTACACTGAAAGACTGGAGCGACTGGACTTGTATACCCTTGAGTTTAGAAGACTGAGAGGGGATCTGATTGAGACATATAAGATTATTAAAGGAGGTAGGAAACATGTTACCACTGATGGGTGAGTGCCGAACCAGAGGACACAGCTTAAAAATACGGGGTAGACCATTTAGGACAGAGATGAGGAGAAACGTCTTCACCCAGAGAGTGGTGGCTGATTGGAATGCTCTGCCCCAGAGGGCAGTGGAGGTCCAGTCTCTGGATTCATTTAAGAAAGAGTTGGGTAGAGTTCTCAAGGATAGTGGAATCAAGGGTTATGGAAATAAGGCAGGAACAGGATACTGATTAAAGATGATCAGCCATGATCATATTGAATGGTGGTGCAGGCTCGAAGGGCAGAATGGCCTACTCCTGCACCTATTGTCTA
Organism: Chiloscyllium plagiosum; assembly: GCF_037043375.1. Classification (NCBI taxonomy): domain Eukaryota; kingdom Metazoa; phylum Chordata; class Chondrichthyes; order Orectolobiformes; family Hemiscylliidae; genus Chiloscyllium; species Chiloscyllium plagiosum. The sequence goes on from NW_028270172.1 coordinate 18,252,345, forward strand.
TTGTCTATTGTCTATGGGGGGCATGGATAGGGTAAATAGACATGGTCTTTTCCCCCTGGTGGGGGAGTCCAGAACTAGAGGTCATAGGTTAAGATGAAAGGGGAAAGACTTAAAAGGGACCTCAGGGGCAACCTTTTCACGCAGAGGGTGGTGCATGTATGGAACAAGCTGCCAGAGGAACTGGTGGATGCTGGTACAATTACAACATTGAAAAGGCATCTGGATGGGTATATGAATAGGGAGGATTCAGAGGGATATGGGCCAAGTGCTGGCAAGTGGGACTAGATTAATTTAGGATATCTGGACAGCATGGATGAGTTGGACCAAAGATTCTGCTTCCATGCTGTATATTTTAATGACTCAAAAAGAATGAGACTGAATGGATATTGGCAATAGCAAACACAACACTATTGTTCCTCAAAGTTCACCTTACAAACATCTGGCGACTAGTGCCAAAAATTGGGAGAGCTGTTTCACAGATTAGCCAAGCTACAGCCTGACATTCTCATACACTTGGAAACATACCTTACTCACAATGTCCCAGATACCACCATCACCATTCCTGAGTGTGTCCTATCCTATACAGGATCAACCCAGTAGACTTGGTGGAACAGTGGCATGCAGTTGGCCATTGGCTCTGGATGCCCATTGCCCCCATGGCATCAGGTCAATATTGGACGAGAAAAACCTCCTGTTAATTATCATATGCCCACCCCAGCTGATAAATCAGTGTTTCTTTGTTCCACATTATTTGGAGGAAGTACTGACAATGGCAAGAGCAGAAAATGTGATCTATGGGAGACTTCAATGACCATCACCAGGAGAGACTTGGCAACAGTGCTGCTGACGCAGAGGACATACTTGCTAAACAGGGTCTGCTGCAGATGGTGAAAGTACATACAAAAGGGAAGAACAAACCTGACTCCATCCTCGCCAATCTGCCTGCCACATTTGTACCTGTCCATGACCATATCAGTAAAATTTCGAATAGTTTAACCACCGATGTTTGGGTACCCATGAAGCACAATCTGCAACCTCATGGCCCCACCCTACTATTACCATCAAGCTTGCGGATCAGTCCTAGTTCAATGTCGAGTACTGAAGGAGATGCCAGCAACAGCATCAGGCATACTTAACAATGAGGGGTCAACCTGGTGAAGCTACAAAGCAGGACCATTGGTGTGCCAAACAACAGAATCAGAAAATGATAGACAGATTTAAATGATTCCACTACCAGTGGATCAGGCATAATCTCTGCAATTCTGCCACACCCAGTTGTGAATGTCGGTGGAGAAATTAAACAACTCATTGGAGCAGCCGATTCCCTCCATCCTGAGATCAGAAGTAGTTGATCATAGCTGATTGCTTCATGTTCAACGCCATTCATGACTCCTCAAATACTGAGTAAGTCCATGTCTGAAGGCAACAAGACCTGGATGGGGCAAGTAACATTCACACCACACGAGTGCCAGGCAATGCCATCTCCAACTGAAGAGAATCTTCGCATCACCCTGTGACATTTAATGGCATCATCATTACTAAATCACGTACTATCAACAGTCTAGGAGTTATAATGGGCCAGAAATTGCACTGGCAAAAGTGAGGACTGCAGATACTGGAGATTAGAGTCAAGGTTAGAGTGGTGCTGGAAATGCAAAGCAGGTCAAGCAGCATCCGAGGAACAGGAAATTCGACGTTTTGGGCAGGAGCCCTTCATCAGGAATGAGCATGTCGAAACATCAATTTTCCTGTTCTTCGGATGCTACCTGACCTACTGTGCTTTTCCAGCACTACTCTAATCTTGACCGTGGGCGGCATGGTGGCACAGTGGTTAGCACTGCTGCCTCACAGCGCCTGAGATCCAGGTTCAATTACCGCCTCAGGCGACTGACTGTGTGGAGTTTGCACGTTCTCCCCGTGTCTGCGTGGGTTTCCTCCGGGTGCTCCGGTTTCCTCCCACAGTCCAAAGATGTGCAGGTCAGGTGAATTGGCCATGCTAAATTGCCCGTAGTGTTAGGTAAGGAGTAAATGTAGGCGTATGGGTGGGTTGCGCTTCGGCGGGTCGGTGTGGACTTGTTGGGCCGAAGGGCCTGTTTCCACATTGTAATGTAATGTAATCTAATCTAATCTAAATTGCACAGACCAAGCTGGTGGGTACAGTGACTACAGGAGCGTATCAGAGGCGAGGAATCCTGCAGTGAGTAACTCACCTCCAGGCTCCCTAGAGCCTGTCCGCCATCTGCAAGGCACAGGTCAGGAGTGTGATGGAATACTCCTCACTTACCCGTATGGGTGCGCTCCAACCACACTCAAGAAGATTGACACCATCCAGGTCAAAGCAGCATGTTTGATTGGCACTACATCCACAAGTACTTGTTCCCTCCACCAACGACACTCAGTAGCGGCAGTGTGTATCAGCTACAAGATGCAGTACAGAAAAGACTCTTGAGGCAACCTTTCTAGACCCATCTCCATTACCCTTCAGAAGGACAAGATATAGGGAACACCACCACCTACAAATTCCCTTCTGAGCCACTCAGTATTCTGACTTGGAAATACATCACTGTTGCTGGGTCAACATCCTGGAATTCTCTCCTGTATGGCATTGTGGGTCTACCTTCAACAAATAGACTGTAGCATCCAAGAAGGCAACTCACCACCACATTCTCAAAAGCAGCTCAGGATGGGCAGTAGATGTTGGCCCAACCAGGGAAGCCCACATCCCCTAATTAAATTAAAAGGAAACACTTGTGTAGTTGCTACCATTAGTCCTCACTTGGTTTAATTTTTGAAATTAAGTTTGTGGGAGAACCCGAAGAGGAGAAGCTGGTGCAGTTCAAGTGTGTCTCTTGTTAGTCTCAAATCCTAATGGTCTACTCCATAAACGACAATGTATCTTCACTTGCCATTGAGAAACTTTGCGCATTTCTGGGTTACCTCAGATTTTCAATCTGTATCAGATTACTCAAATGCATAACTTCACTGGGAACGCTCTCTGTTGTAAAAATCAAAAACTCCCAATTTCAATGCCTATCAACCCTGATTCCTTGAACGATGTGCAATAAACATTGGGTATGTTCCAAACACTTTATATATCTGCTGTGCACTCATGTGAATGGAAGCTTTATAGCAGAAATGAGGAGGATAAGTAGGTCCTCCCTGGCCATTAGTTGATATATTCTACAAACCAAATAGCCATTAAAGTGAGGTAAAAGCCCAGGTTTCTGAAATGCAGCTTATCGCTTAATGTTAAGAGCAATTAATGCTACAGCATGTTTATGTTTGAACTTTTAATCTCCAATTCCAGCTTAAAGCTTGCTACAGGTCATTTATTACTTCTAGCAAAGTCATTGAAGAAGCACTCGTGATTCATTTGATCATTTTTCTGTGATTTACTATGTTACAGGCATCGCTTCCTTGCTGATTTCCTTTCTGTTGTGCATGTACTATAACACCATCCTTGCTTGGATACTCTGGTACCTTTTTCATTCGGTCGAGGAACCATTGCCATGGAAAAACTGTCCTTTAAACAACAATGGAACAGGTTAACAATATTTATTCATTTAATCAATCTATCAATTGGTGGTGAGTCAGGTAGATATTTTCTACCTTTGAATCTGTTAGGTCTGGGGAACACCTTTGCTGGCTAAGTTGCTTTCGTTGTCAACACTGATCCTTACTAGATTGTAAATAACCAGAATAGGCAGAATTTCGCTCTGACCAGAGATTGGGTGAGAGACCCACAATGCACCTTTGTGGGAAGACCCGCTGAATCATGTGGTAATCAGGCAGTGGTGAGGCCACCAGCAGGCCTCCCCTTGGAATCACCACCCCAGTGGTGAAGGTTCTGTCTGGCAGAGGCTGCTAGCCAATCAGAGGCTGGATGGCACGGTGGCACAGTGGTTATCACTGCTGCCTCACAGCGCCAGAGGCCCGGGTTCAATTCCGCCTCAGGCGACTGACTGTGTGGAGTTTGCACATTCTCCCCGTGTCTGCGTGGGTTTCCTCCGGGTGCTCTGGTTTCCTCCCACAGTCCAAAAATGGGCAGGTTAGGTGAATTAGCCATGCTAAATTGCCTGTAGTGTTAGGTGAAGGGGTAAATGTAGGGGAATGGGTCCAGGTGGGTTGCTCTTCGGAGGGTCGGTGTGGACTGTTGGGCTGAAGGGCCTGTTTCCACACTGTAAGTAATCTAATCTAATTTAAAAGCTCTTGTGCTCAGTAGCACCATGGTGACAGGAGAGCTCAGTCCCAGTAGCAGGCAGATAAGGCCCCAAGTGGTTCTCCATTGGCTTCTACAAGGGCCTTAATTGGTAGCAGAGCAGGAAGGTTGATGGTGGTGGGGAGGTTGCAGGCTCACTTGGTGCAGTGGTAGTGTCCTTAACTCTGAACCAGGAGACTTGGTTTCCAAGTCCCAGCCACTGCAGGTGTCATAACTTGTCTGAACAGGCTGAATAGAACAATATCTAAAAACATTGACTGGGGGCCTCTTCTGAAACAGTGGTAACATCCCTAATTCTGAGCCTCGAGGTCTGGGATACAGCCCCACCTGCTGTAGAGGCATTTTGTAATTTGCATGACCAGATTGATTCAAAATATCTCAAAAGGTTGACTGTGGGGCCCAGACGCTAACTCTGACTGTTGTAGGATTTACATATGGCATCACTAATAATTGCCCTCCCCAACTGTTAGTTTGCCCCCTGCAGGGGCAGAAGATTTTTGCCAATAGCTGAATTTTGTTTCCAAATCCTAATGTTAATTTTGCATATAGGTTTTACAAACACATTTGGTGTCCCCTCAGGTTGAGGAAGAATCCAGTCAACGTCTTTTAGCTGACAATGGTTTTAATAGAGTTGATTGTTCTTTCAGGAATGAGTCCAGAACAAAGGGCAAAATCTTAAACTAGTGCTGTGCCATTCAAAGTGAACTGAAAAACACTTTCCCACACACACAGATATCTGGAACTTTCTCCACCCAAAATTGAGACAAATGCTGAGTTAATTTAAATTTTGCAAACTGAGATAAATTGAACTTAGTTCAATGTGAATATCAAGAGAGGTATAGATCAACCATAAAATGGCCTGGAAGAGCAGGCTTGAGGGGCTGAATGGCCTGCTCTGTAAATATGTCAATATGTAAAGACATTTTGCAGGCTGATGGGAAAATGAAAGGTCAGTGGGGAATAATTGGATAATCTCGCTGAAAGTGCCTGTACAGGCGTGTTGTGCCAAATGGTCACCCTCTGGAATGGATGATTCAGTCATTTTTACATCAGTTATCACAGCTTTAAGATCTGTCAGAATGTAAAGTGTTCGTAAAATGAGATCTCGTATCTAACTTTAGTTGCATAATCCTGAACTCAAATTACATTCCTTTACTGGTAGGAAATTTTAAAAAGTCCTGCATGGAGGTTTAAACAAAAGGGTTGGATCAACGAAAGGTGAGTGACTCAAAGAAATAACCCATAAAATTAAAATGTTTGTAGAGGACTTGGTATCTTGTCCAAAACTATGAATGAGCACTGTCATTCCCAAGTATATATTCCAAGGCCCAGTAAAAATAACTGGCCCTTCTGCATTGACCTGGCCAAATAATTCACTTTGGCTCCTGATCATAATGAGGAGTGTTCTTTACCTCTGAACATAAAGCCTGGGTCAGCATTTCTTATGATATGATGTGGATATATCTTTGAGGATGCATATCTTAAACTACTGTCAATCTCCACCATCATCAAGACAATATGATAAAATTGCTCCATTGCTTGTTAGTCAGGCTGAAGCAGCAGTAATAGAGATCAGTTTTACTATACTCTCTTCCTGTGACTATTATCTGTGTACAGTCTTATCTTCAAAATAAAGAAACCATATTATAGTTTCACAATCCTTGTGTGTGAAGGATACATTTACAACTAAGAGAAGAATGAAACATGGTGGCAGGTTGTGATATCTGAAGATTTTTATTGCCTAAGTACACCATGTATAACATAGTGGCAATTTGTGCTGTCTGAAGATTTTTAATTTATAACTGCACCATCTGTAACATACTTGCTGTATCAATTGATTAAGCAGAATTAAGGCGGTAAGGACAAAGGTAAGGAGCTCGTGTGTAAGTGAAACGGCTATCATGCATCACTATGTGGAGTTAGAGTTAAAAATCACACAACACCAGGTTATAGTCCAACAGGTTTATCTGGAAGCACTAGCTTTTGGAGCGCTGCTCCTTCATCAGGTGGTTGTGCTTCCAAATAAACCTGTTGGACTATAACCTGGTGTTGTGTGATTTTTAACTTTGTACACTCCAGTCCAACACCAGCATCTCCAAATTATGTGGAGTTAATCTGGCATTTTTGTAGGGACTCTATACACTGTACCATCATTCTGAGGCAGCACTCCAGCCAGATTCACGCCTCTCTAGAAATGTTCAAATCTGCTAAAATAGACTTCCTGCAAAGGTTAAGCAAAAACAGAAACTAAACAGGTGACTCCACCTCTGGTCTCAGTTTAAAGAGAAATCATACTGCTGAACCAAAATAAACTGGGCTGGGAAGAAGAATCTACCCAATAGTTCCCAAACCATGGAAGAAGTCTGTAAAAATATCTTTTTTATTCGTTGTTTGCTTTAATTCTTCAATCCTGTGACTATTTTCTCACCAACTCACTGTTGCGTAGATAGGCCTCAGAGCTAAACTGAGTTAAGTGAAAGAACTCAACAGCACCATCATTGTAACCAAGAAGTAATCTATAACTAAATATGGCAGTGGCCACTAAAGGTACTGCAGCTCAGAGCGAATTTAAGTCCAACAAAGCTTGGCAAAGAATAGCGTGGCTGTCAAACGCTCCAGAAAGCATTTTTAAAATTTTGAAAACTGCTGCAAAATTACCACAAAATTTCCAATACTCAGACGGAAGTGTTGGATCAGATATCTAAATTTACTTTGTTTTGAAAGCATGCAGTCTGTGCTTTCTGACTTTATTATTTCAAAATCAGATAGAACAGAACATTAGAATTAAAATTACTACAGACAATCAATGTCTCCACTGACTGCATGCATCAGGTCTGTCTGCCTACCATCTTAAAAATCCAGAAAAGTTATTATCAACATTCAAAGATAACTACAAGTGAAATTTGACTTCAGAATACTCAGAATAGAGCATTTATTTCTGAGACACCTTAAAGGGGCCATTGACCATATTGTAAGTAGATGTAGAAACAAGGGGTTTTGTGTTCACAGCAGTAGAACTAGCTGACTGAACAATCAAGTTCATGATAGTAGTGGAAGTGACAATGACATTTTGGGTCCTCTCAAAGATTAAACTTTGGCAGCATTATTACAAAGTGGACATAATAAGAAGTTATAATAATGGATTGACAGTCTCCTGAAGAAAGGCTTAGTCCCGAAACGTCGATTCTCCTGCTCCTCGGATGCTGCCTGTGTTTTCCAGCACCACATTTTTCAACTCTGGTACTCCAGCATCTGCAGTCCTCACTTTCTCCTAGTCTCCAGAATGTGCCTAATTGTCCACCATTGATACATTGGCTAATGCAGGCAAGTTGTTAAGCAATGTGGGCAACGTGGCCTCATATATGAGTCCAGAAAATCTACTGTGTATGCAAAACAAGTGGCACCAGAAGACACTGGAGCTCTCAATACAGAAAACAAAGGTCAATCCAAGTGTTTCATGTTATGAGAAGCCACATCAAAATGTTAGGAGATACAGTATTCCAACCAATGAGGAGCACATGCCAAATATCATAACAACAATATCTAAAAATGTCTAGCAAAGTTATCCTGTCAGATGATAAGGATAATGAGATTATCCACACTCAAAGTGAGCCAAGATTTTGCATGTTGAACATTAAAGAATGTTTTAGCATAGTGGAACCAACAAATTATTTTGCCACTGTTCGGGAAGAGGTTTCCAGGACTGTGATTTGGAAGCAATGGTAAGCCATCTTCTGGCTTGGAGAGGATCTGGTGAGTGGTTGGATTCCCATACATCTTCTGTCCTTGTCCTGCTGGGTGGTAAAGGTCAAGACATTGGAAGATGCTGTTAAAGGAGTCTCGGCAAGTTGCTGATGTACATCTTTCTTCTAATGTATACTGCTGCCATTATGCAGTGCTGAGTAGAGTGATGGCATGTTTAAGCTTGTTGATGAGATGCTGATTAAATAAACTGCTTTATCCTGAATAGTACAGAGCTTCTTGAGGATTGTGGATTCACACACAGCGACATAAATGGAAAGTATCACATCACAATCCTGAATTGTGCCTTATAGATTGTAGACAGGAGGAGCCTTATTCACCACAGAATTCCCAGCCCTTGTAGTTAATTATATTAATATGAAGTCCACATCATTTTAAACCTACATCAAGAAGCAATGTTTCTGACTCCTTGTTTTTAGAGACTTCTACTCAAACTAATTCATATCTTTTGCAGGCTTTGTTGAAGAGTGCGAGCAGAGCACTCCAGTGGACTACTTCTGGTATAGAAACACTCTGAATATCAGTCCTGAAATTACTACAAAAGGAGAAGGCCAACTATGGTGGCTGGTTGTATGTCTTATTGCTGCTTGGCTGATTGTATACGCTTGTGTCATAAGAGGAATTGAAACTATGGGAAAGGTAAGTATTTTCAAAACACCATTTGAGTTTTGTTTTAATTCCTTCATGGGATGAGAATGTTGCTGGCTAGGCCTCCATTTAATGCCCATTACAATTTGGCCATGCGAAGGTGATGGTTGTTGTGTCTGATAATTGATCTGAAAAGGTTGCAATAGCTGTTCCTAACATTCTGGGTGGGGGTACAGTCAGTTGTTCAGTTGTTGTAGATTGTTTATTGGTTCTACAGTCTACGGCCAATGTAGTAAAGATCTAGTTAGTATCACTTAGGAGATAACACTTTCCCTTGCTAGTGTTAATGTGGTTAACCAGTCTTAAACCAATGCAACCTGTTGTCTAACTATTGTGTAGTAAATTATTTGTTAATCAAGTGTACCTCTTCTGGCAAAGCTCTATGAGTGGTTAATTTAGCACCACTTAAAATGAGAGAGTCCCTTAGATTATTCTTACAGAAGGCTTGGTGGCAGCAAATCAACTGACCGAATCAACACGGACATCTACTACAAACCTACCGACTCCCACAGCTACCTGGACTACACCTCCTCCCATCCTGCCCCCTGTAAAAACGCCATCCCATTCTCCCAATTCCTTCGTCTCCGCCGCATCTGCTCCCAGGAGGACCAGTTCAAAATACGTACAACACAGATGGCCTCCTTCTTCAAGGACCGCAATTTCCCCCCCGACGTGGTCGACGGTGCCCTCCACCGCATCTCCTCCACTTCCCGCTCCTCCGCCCTTGAGCCCCGCCCCTCCAACCGCCACCAGGACAGAACCCCACTGGTCCTCACCTACCACCCCACCAATCTCCATGTACAGCGCATCATCCGCCGTCACTTCCGCCACCTCCAAACAGACCCCAGCACCAAGGATATATTTCCCTCCCCTCCCCTATCAGCTTTCCGTAGAGACCACTCCCTCCGCGACTCCCTTGTCAGATCCACACCCCCCACCGACCCAACCACCACTCCCGGCACCTTCCCTTGCAACCGCAGGAGGTGCAACACTTGCGCCCACACCTCCCCCCTCACTTCTCTCCAAGGCCCCAAGGGAAACTTCCATATCCGCCACAGATTCACCTGCACCTCCACCCACATCATCTACTGCATCCGCTGCAGCCGGTGTGGCCTCCTCTATATTGGGGAGACAGGCCGCCTACTTGCGGAGCGATTCAGAGAGCACCTCTGGGCCACCCGGACGAACCAACCCAACCAACCTGTGGCACAGCATTTCAACTCCCCCTCCCACTCCACCGAGGATATGCAGGTCATTGGACTCATCCACCGCCAAACCACAACAACCCGACGGTCGGAGGAGGAGCGTCTTATCTTCCGACTGGGAACCCTCCAACCACAGGGGATGAACTTGGACTTCACCAGTTTCTTCATCCCCCCTCCCCCCACCTTGTCTCAGCCGGATCCTTCCAGCCCGGCACCGCCTTCCTGACCTGCAGTCTTCTTCTTGACCTCTCTGCCTCCACCCTACTCCGACCTATCACCCTCACCTTGACCTCTTTCCACCTATCACATTTCCAACTCCCCTCCTCCAAGTCCCTCCTCCCTACCTTTTATCTTCTCCTGCTGAACACTCTCTGCTCATTCCTGAAGAAGGGCCTGTGCCCGAAACGTCGAATCTCCTGTTCCCTGGATGCTGCCTGACCTGCTGTGCTGTTCCAGCAATAAAGTTTCAACTTTGATCTCCAGCATCTGCAGACCTCACTTTCTCCTGGCAGCAAATCTACCCAAAGGAAGTCCCAGTAGAATCAGATGTCAGTTGTGGATATAGAAACATGACATTTCTACAGTGTGAAAACAGGCCCTTCGAGCCAACAAGTCCACACTGACCATCTGAAGTGCATCCGACATGAACCCATCCCCCTACCCTATTATCCTACATTTACCCCTGATTAATGCGCCTAACCTACACATCCTGAACACTATGGGCAGTTTAGCACGGCCAATTCACCTAAACTACACATCTTTGGATGGTGGGAGGAACCCATGCAGACACAGGGAGAATGAGCAAACTCCACTCAGACAGTCCAAGGCTGGAATCGAGCCCTGGTTGCTGATGCTGTGATGTAGCAGTGCTAACCATTGAGCCACCCTGCCAACAACATAGTCAGCTGCCTTCTTGAACCGCTGCTGTCCTTGAGATGTAAGTATACTCACAGTGCTGTTGTGTGTGGTGTTGAGACTACTTCCAGGAATTTGTCCCAGTGACAGTGAAGGCATAGCAACAAAATTCCAATCAAGGATGGCATTTGGCTTGGAGAGTTTCTTGCAAGTGTTCTTGTGTTTATGCATCAGATCTCCTTTTCCTCCTATGTAGTTAGGGTTGCAGTTTTGGAAGGTGCAGTCAAAGGAGCCTTGGTGAATTGCTGCAGTACATCTTATAGATGGTACATACTGCAACCACTGTGCACTGTGGAACCAGAGATGTGCCCAAAGTGGCTTACACAACTGGATGCCATGATTAAGTGGTCACCCACTCTTCCCAAAATGTGAATAGGTTCAGTTTTGAGAGGCACAGCCAGGCATGATTCCAGCATTAACTTCAAAGATCAATAATCGAGCTCAAGTATTGGGAAAATGTTATCAATGATTCAAAACTTACTTCTTACTTATTGCAGGCGATCTACTTCACTGCAACTTTCCCTTACCTTGTACTTGTCATTCTCCTTGTACAAGGATTAACATTGCCTGGGGCCATTCATGGTTTGACCTACTTAATTACTCCAGATGTAAGTAGATATAATTGTTTTTAATGAGTGTCCGGGCTGCCTCAGGACATCTCTGTGATAAATTACATTCTATATGTATTCAGATGCAAAGCCAAGCATGCAGAATAACATGGCATTGAAAAACATCCCATATGAACAACGAAACCAGGTTCCTTTGTGTCAGAGTGCCAATCTGTTATACTCACATTACATTTACATCTCATTTTAAATAGATAGTGAACTTTTCTTTTGTAAGGTGTGAGTTCATTGACAGAGCAAAAGTGGAGGACTGTCCAAAGATCTAGTTACATTTCTGCTGTTTCTAAGCCCATCCCCTATGGGAGATCCTTGCTAAGTCTGTGTATCATGACAGAGGTTGTGGATTGCAAGGTAATGACAAAACAGAAGGGAGAGGTTAGGAGTAAAAAGAGGTTTCTCGAACTGGCAGAGAAGCAAGATGTGGCTCTGCTCAGGGATACTGTACACTATTAGTAATAGATAAGAGGAGAAGCAGAAAGGATGGGTATGAATAGGAGATGGTGAATGGCAAAGGCAAGAGGACTGGCTAGTAGTGAAGAAGGAACAGGGTGGAGAGCAAGGATAAGGAAGTCGACACGGCAATCAGATGAAAAAGAGGTCAGGTGAATATGACACAACTAAAGAATGTGATAATTGGATGGTATTAATAGTTATTGTGTAAAGAGCTAGCATGAATATGTAAATAAGATGTATATGATCCCATGACTACTGGGAACTGGTTCACTCTTGACTTCTCCCATTCTTAGTTAGCATTTAGCATGTTAAAGAAAAGACAATGCCCTCCTGCAGTCATGATCAGCCCCACTCCCAGATCAGCCCCACTCCCAGATCAGTCCCACTCCCAGACACACCCAAACGAGAACAGAATGAGAGGATAGGAAGAAGAGTTAAGGCAGAAATATGTTTGACATGTTTTAGGTGAAGAATCTGGAAGGAACAACTTGAAATATTTTTGAAGGAGATTATCAGCATTACCAAATAGTGAAGTTAGAGAACATCAAGATGAACAAAAGGCATTACTATGATCCCAGATAATGCTAGTACTGGACAGATCAGCTTCAGAGTAAAACCTGGCTTGATAGACCATAAGCTTTATTTTTGTAGTTTGGTTCCCGAGGTGATCAGTCCCTGAATATAGTCATATGAAGCTGCCAATCTATTTTTAACAAAAGAACATAAGTTTATTATAAAAAAGAAAATAACCCCATTTATAAAAGACAATTTTGGAAAGATCACATCATGAACAGCTAAAAGAGTCAGCCTTTTTTTATCCCAGCAATGTACTTTATAAATACTCAACACCAAAAAAGTACCATTTCTATCCTCACTGTTTAATGTCTTACTCAACTGAGGATGTCACAAGTATTTCTCTCTGTCTCTCCAAGACACACAAGCAGACCAACTCACTAGCTTATTTCTCTAAACTCTGTCCAATTGGACTAAAGCACAGCTTTATCCAAAAGGAAGCTAAGATCCTGATAAGCAATGAAATGTCATTAAGTGGGAGGGAGAAGGAGTCAGCCTTACAACAGTTGTATCTCTTTAGACCCTTTACATGCAAATCCGGTATAACAGGTAGCAATAATTTGGTCTGGTGTGTAAAATATGGAGGCAACTATACAATTCAAACTGCCCTTTGTAGACATTTTCACTATACTCAAGGTTGGTGTCCTCACATATGATGGACACTTCAAGTGAAAACTATAGACCATAACGTCATAAGATGTGGTAGTGGAAGTAGGCCGTTTGGTCTGCCTCAGTGGGGTCCTGGCTGATCTGATCATCCTCAGCTCTACTTTCCTATCTTTACCCCATAACCCTGAAATCCTTACTGATTAAAAATCTGTCTATCTCAGCCTTGAATACACTTAATGACCCAGTCTCAACAGCCCTCTGCGGTAAAGAATTCAATAGATTCAATACTCTCTGAGAGAAGAAATTCCTCCTCAATTCTGTCTTGAATATATGAAACCATATCCTGAGATTTTGCCCTCTGGTCCTCGACTCTCTCACAAGGGAAACAATCTTTCCACATCTACGCTGTCAAGTCCTCCTAAGAATTTCATATGTTTAAATGAGGCTGCCTGACATTCTTTCCAATTCCAATGAGTACAGGCCCAAACTACTCTACCTCTCTTCATCAGACATTTATTTGGAGTCCAGGTGAGACCATGTGTTCATATATCCATTGCTTTGTGCTGGTAAACTTTATCGTTTCAGTCACAAACCCCAGTAAGAAACTGCCTACAATTCAGACATCTGAAACTTGACAAACCATGACTAAGGTCTCCAGATGTATGCTTTTAATGTTTTATGTTTTGAGATTGTGATGAGTGTCCTTATTTACTGGGCATGTCACTGACCCAGAGGATTAGAAGAGCTACCATTAATGATAACAACTGATATTAATGACCGATGATTATTTCTAGCAAGTGCCTTTTGTATCTCATTCTATTTTGTTTTGTTCCAGCTGAAGGTTTTGACCCAGCCAAGAGTGTGGTTAGATGCAGCAACCCAGATATTTTTCTCGTTGTCTTTGGGTTTTGGAGGACTTATTGCATTCTCCAGCTATAACTCACCAAAGTAAGCATGAATGTAACAATGGTATTTCCTGTAATCAGCTCCTCAAGTAAAGGAACTTGCACACAAGGAAAGGAGAACTATTACAAGAATTAAAGACTTTCTCCGAGTTAACTTGGAGATCACACTGTGTCACATTAGCTTATCATGTTCGTGCCACTTTTATAGATTTCCATGTCTGTGAAAAAAGGCATTGCACACCAAGTAAGTTCATATAAATGAGTTAGATGCCCGTACATTAATATCTCACAATGTATAAGATTCCAACAATCTTTCAAGAAAGTGCCACCTGAGTGATTGTAAATCAAAGGGAGGCATCATGGTGTTGAAGACAAAACAAATGAGGAATCTTAGATGGGCTTTTTTAAAATGAGGCAGTTTCCCAGTGCAATATATCCCATCACAAGTGCCTTCATCACACCTCCAGCCTCCGGTGCAAGCTCTGCATTATTGATAATGTTTATCTGGCAGAGGACATATAGAAATTAAACTTGTAGATCACACCAAATTGTATGGACTTGAGCAAATCGAATTAAAGAGCAATTGGATTTACATTAATATGAATAAGTTGCATTTCAGTGTGACAACCTCAGGACGTACCAGTGCATTTCACTATCAGTTGTACATTGAAATGCAGCCACTGTTTAATATAAAAAGTGAAGTGACCAATTTCCCCATAGTAAGTTCCCATAAACACAATAAACAACTGGGGAATTCATGTTAATGTTTTTAGTTTGAGAGCTAAATACTGACTGTGATACTAGAAAAACTTCTTCATTTTCTGACTAATTGAGAAGATGGTCATTTGGTTCAAAGTCAGATTGACACGCTAGCCTGTATGTCATGCTCACATCTTTGGAGTGTAGTAAGAAACCAACACCTTCTGATTCAATGATGAGAGTTCTACCATTGAGTCACTGCAGTTTGGGATAGAAAGTCCAATTTTAGAAAATGACCTTACAATAGGTGTTTGAGCACTTGGGTGCACTCAATAATACCTTGGCCTATACTTAAGAATGAAGCAAATGGCAATAGAAGAAGATTATATGGCCCTTTGAGCCTGCTCCACCGTTCAACATGATTATGGTCAATCTTTGCCCTCAACTCTACTTCGCTGTCCACTCCCTTCATTTCCTGACATACTAGAAATCTCTCAAACAGAATATAGAATGAATGATATCAGCTGATCATAATAGAAAGCAACTTTTAGTCTGTTATTATTTTAACAGGACATTCATTCCAAATGGCAATAAGGAGTATATCATAATCTTAAATGGAAACCAAACTGAACAATTACTGTGATTTGCACCTATCACTATGACAACTCATACTCTGGACCAAGTCTAGAACTCTAGATCCCATTGAATGGACTTTGACTACTGAATTGATGAGATGAATAAACATAACAGTGACTAAACTACTTAATAGTTTGAATTATTCTCTCTAGAATTTGTGAGGCACAATTCAGGAATGTGGAATCAAAAGTAGAAATTGCTTGCAAAACTCAGCAAGTCTGGCAGCAGCTGTGGAAAGAAATCAGAGTTAATGTTTTGGGTCAGGTGAACCTTTCTCAGAATTGATAGTAGCTAGGAAAATGATTTATTTGCAGAGGATAGGGATGGGATTGGGGTAAAGAGTAAATGATAGGTGGGGATAGAGCCCAAAGAGAGAGAAGAGCAGTTGGACAAACAAAGGAATGGACAGCGATCTGGCTAGGAGGGTGAATAGCTGATAATGGACACTGTTTGTGGCTATCAATGGGTGCATTTAATAGCAGATGATGTGATAACAAAGCCTGGTGTGTGGAGGTCAGGGTAAGAATGTGGGAAAGCTGAAGCCCTAAAGTTATTGAACTCGATATTGATTCTAGAAGGCTATAATCCATCACACATCCATTGTCCACATTATGTCCACCATCAGCACATTGTGGCTGCAGTGTACACCATCTACAAGATGCACTGCAGTGACTTGCCAAGACTTCTTTCTCTGCACCTCTTAACCTTGTGACTTCTATTGTTTAAAAGGATAAGGACAGCAAGCAGTTGGGCACTCCGTCATCTCAAGGGTCCTTCCAAGTCATGAACCACCTTGACCTAGCACCACAACATTGTTCCTTCAATTTCCCTTGGTGAAATCCCTGGAACTCTCTTTCTGACAGCACTGTGAGTGTTCCTGCACCACATTGACTCCAGATGTTCAAGAAGGCAGCTCACCAAACACTTCTTACAGGCAATTTAGGAAGGACAACAAATGGTGGTGTCACCAGTAATGCCTATTGACCACAATGCATTAAAAACAATATTGACTGCTTTATCTTTCCTGGTTAGAAAGCAATTTCATGGTATAGACCAGACAGTCAATTGAATAGGAATGTCTTTGAATGCTGTCTGTCAGGTAGTTGTTTTGGTGAATGAATACACGTGGTAAAAAAGGACAGAAAATGGGTTACAAAAGATTAGGTGGATAGTTTCAAAAAATAATCTCTTCTGCTTTTCAGAAATGACTGTGAGGTGGATGCGGTAACAGTAGCTGTTATCAACAGCATTACATCGATTTTTGCTTCAGTCCCCATCTTCTGCATTCTTGGGTTTAAGGCAACCACCGCTTATTGGGATTGCTTAGATTCGTAAGTAAAATTCCACAACATACTTTCACGTTAATGTGTACTTTCACATTAAGCAAGCCAGTTTAATCAAAAATGTAATACTTCAGAACCTTACATATCAGACATTATATAAAATTATTATATTTCACTTTCATGCTAATGGGTATGTGCCTAAAATGCTATAGACTACATAGCAATGGGCTGACACTGGAAAGTGGGATTGGATTGGACTCTTGGACTGGAAGCTCTGAAAGTATAGGCACAATGGGCCAAATGGCATCTTTCTGTGCTGTAAATTTTCTGTGTTCCTAATTAAGGATGTTGTGAAACTTGAAATGGTTCAGGAAAGATTTACAAGGATGTTGCCAAGGTTTGAGGGTTTGTGCTATGGAGGGAGGCTGGGGCTGTTTCCCTGGCACGTCGGAGGCTGAAGGGTGACATTATAGAGGTTTATAAAATCATGGGGGGGGGGGGGCGCATGGATAAGATAAACAGACAAGGTCTTTTTCCTGCGGTTTCCAGAACTAGAGGGCATAGGTTTAGGGTGAGAGCAGAAAAATTTAAAAAGGACCTAAGGGGCAACTTTTTCACACAGAGGGTGGTGCGTGTATGGAATGAGCTGCCAGAGGAAGTGCTGGAGGCTGTCAACATTTAAAAGGCATCTGGATGGGTATATGAATTGGAAGGATTTAGAGAGGGACATGGGCCAAAAACTGGCAAATGGGACTAGATTAGGTTAGGATATCTGGTTGTCATGGACAAGTTGACTGAAAGATCTGTTTCCACACTGTACATCTGGATGATTCTATGACTCTAATACTTTTTTTTCTACCCTTAACCCTGAAGAACATTTGATGTCACAGCAGGATTTCCAGACTTAACACCTATAGTAGCCTTTAGGATCTTAAATTAATGTCCTGTTGGGTTCTTAAACTACGAACAGTTGAATTTCTGTGCAGCTTTTTTCAGATCGCTCACTATAACTTCAGTCAATGGACAAAATGGTGTCATGGGTGTAGTTTTGGAATATGGCTGATGATAGGGTACTAAAGCAGGACACTATGTCATTACTTAGCATTTTATGACCATTATAGATTTGGATTGAAAGGGCTGGAAGTTTATCCACTGCAAAGGAGTGACAATGCTAGGTTCAAGGCAGCCAAAGAAAACTGAAAAAGATACAGTGCTGAAATCCAGTCGCTATAAGTGTCATTGACAGATGATGACTTTATAAGAGCATGCTGGAAAGCAAACTTAGGGAACTCAGAAAGAAATAAATGAAAGGGATTTGCATTGAGTCAAGTGACAGCAACATAGGATTTTTAAAAGGCAGGGTAGGTTGGAGAAGATTGAAGGATTCAGGAAAGATTTTTCAGGGGAAGGTGATTAACACCAGTCTTGGCAAACTTACTTGACAGTGTCCAAATTATGGGCTCTCTGAGACAGAGCTCAGTGAGTTGAGTAACATGTTTTGTCTGACCAGATGGACTGGGAGGTGGGCTGAGGGATGAATCACATGTCCACAAGGTATGAGCTGATGGAGGTACTGTGAAATGATATAGTCATAAAGTCATAGCAATGTATAGCATGAAAACAGACCCTTCAGTCTAACTCATTCATGCCAATCAGATATCCCAATCTAATCTAGTCCCATTTGCCAGCACTTGGCCTACATCCCTCTAAACCCTTCCTATTCATATACCCCTCCAGATGCCTTTTCAATGTTGTCATTGTACCAGCCTCCACCACTTCCTCTGGCAGCTCGTTCCATACACACACCACTCTCTGTGTGAAAAAGTTGCTCCTTAGGTCCCTTTTATATCTATCTCTTCTCACCTTTGTTCTGCACTTTAGTTCTGGACTCTTCCACCCCTTTGCCTATTTACTCTATCCATACCCCTCATGATTTTATAAACCTCTATAAGGTCACCCCTCAGTCTCCGACGCTCCAGGGAAAATAGCCCCAGCTTACTCAACATCTCTCTATAGCTCAAATCCTCCAACCCTGGCAACATCTTTGTAAATATTTTCTGAGCCTGGAGGCAATGGAGTGGAGAAGGCTGAAGGACATACCAGATTGAGGGAGCAAACAGGCAACCGGTTAGTCAAATGGATGCTACAATCTCTGCAATGAAAAATCCATAAATTCCTCATCTCCAAAATCTTGGCCACGTCAGGCATCTTGATAGCAGTTCTATTTCTAAGAGAAAGATATCATTCATCAACAAGACAATGATCGATGTGTTTACCTGCTTTTTTATTACATCGATTATTTGTACTAAGTGAGTTGGTGGGGGATGGAAGGTGGGGACAAGGGTCTTGCTAGACTTCCAGCTGCTAAATCATTGAATGTTTGTGTCCTGACATTGATTTCTGTCCACAGCAATATACTGCTTATTTCAAATGAATTTGAAATTCAGGATGGAAATGTTACACGAGATAATTACTTTAGTTGGATGAATGGTCTAAATGTTACCCATCATGACAGAATCTTGGCACTTACTCTGAAAAGTTGTGTCCTGAAAGACTTTCTTGATCAGGTAATTGTATTCATTTTTCCTTAGCAACATTTTGCCTATGTTAAGTTTGTTTTATAAAATCTGAAACCCTGGAATCGGAAGTTAGAGAGGATTAACGCTTGTCTGTTCACATCACAGATTTTCACAACACAGGAGGAAGTAGAATAATCCAATCTGCCCCAAATCCTTTATAGAAACAAAAAGAGCTGTGGATGCTGTAAATCAGAGACAAAAACAGAAATTGCTGGAAAAGCTCAGCAGGTCTGGCAGCATCTGTGGAGAGAAATCAGAGTTAATGTTTCGGTTTCTGAGGGAGGATCACTCGACCCAAAATGTTAACTCTGATTTCTCTCCACAGATGCTGCCAGACCTGCTGAGCTTTTCTAACAATTTCTGTTTTTGTCTCTGAGCCCAAATCCTCTGCTGTTTCCCTAATGTCTCCACTTCAAGTGTTTATCTAATTCCTTTTTGATAGCTAATATAGCTTCCAATGTATTTTCAGGCAGTGCATTCAAATTTGTAATAACTTATTTTATAATAATAGTTTTCCTCATGTCATCTCTGGTTCTGTTGCCAATTATCTTAAACCTGATTACCTACCTTCTGGTATTGAAAACAATTTCTCCGATCACCTATCAAAATCCTTTCTGATTATGAATGCCTATGATGAATCTCCCATTAGCATTCTCTTCCCTAAGGAGAACAGTCCCTGTTTCTCTGCTTTCTCTGTGTAATTGAGGTCTTTGCTCCCTGGAACCACTTTAATAAATGTCCCCTGCAGCCTCTCTAAACCTTTGCCATGCTTTCTAAAGTTTGCTGTCAAAAATATTCAAGCAGGGGCCTAACCAGTGTGAAGACATTCCACAGAAGCCAGTATCCTATCACCAAGTCACCCTTCATTTACACCTGCATAGCATTTGACACTGATCCAGCTTCCTCCAAACCAGCCCTCAGAGTGTGCAGGATTGTCTGACACTCCTGTTTATATCTGTTAGTCAGGGCCCCCTGATTGGACCATAGAACATAGAACATTACAGCGCAGTATAGGCCCTTTGGCCCTTGATGTTGCGTCGACCTGTCATACCAATCTGAAGTCCATCTAGCCTACACTATTCCATGTATGTCCATATGCTTGACCAGATTAGTAGCCCCAGTCAGGGAACTCATATTCTGTGAGGGCCACCTGGCTGACCTTGTACCAATTATTACATGGTGTTTTATCAATATTTAGCCTAACGTACTTAATTTTTTACTTCCTGCCTCTATTTATAAAGCCAAGACTCCATTCGCCTTTCTTCTCTTACAGACTTTTCATCCTTATCTTGGCACCTTCTAAGAAATGCAGTCCCACATTTCTCTCTTTTTGCACCCCTTTAAGATTGGACCATTTATTTCACATGGCCTCTCTTTAATCTTGGTACCAAAATGAATCATGTTTCTCTGCACTAGTTCCTGATGAAGAGTCTGAAACGTTGTTTTCCTGCTTCTCGGATGCTGCTTGACCTGCTGTGCTTTTCCAGCACCACACTCTCAAAACTAAATTTAATCTGCCTTGTGTCTCCCCATTTCACTGGTGTTTCTACATCCACCTGAAATCTGTTACCAGCATTCTCATTGTTAATGAGTTTAGTACCTCATGAAAAGTTTGAAATTATGCTCTAGAGTTCAGATCAGTAATAGATAGCAAAATTATCCCAACGTAGAGAAACACACAACCTCTGGTCTATAAAGCAACTTTCACAATGACTTGCTACTTTATGTTCCTTTGCCAAATTCATATTCATGCAGCAATCCCCCCTTTTAACCCCATGGGTTTCTATTTTGCTAATGAGTCTATTAAAGACAAAGTCTATAATTTAATGAAACATCAGTTGGAAGTCCATGTACATAACAACAATTGCTCTGCCCTCATTAGTCTTCTCTACTACTTCACCAAACATTTAATCTGACTCATAGGATGGAACTTTGCTCACATCTTGCTGGTTGCAAGGAATTCACGTGAAACAGAAGAATTTCATCCCAATTCCAACTCAGACTGGTAAACAACTCGTGTGTCTTTGTTAGGTTAGAAGCGCAGGTGATGTGCGATGGCTGTGAACCATCAATGCAGAGCTCAGCTTTGAGTGAAATCAGTGGGCTAGAATACAAGAAAATATATTAAAAATGTGCTCCCAAGCAACAGCCACCCTCACCCTGAACACTTCACAAACGTAAATTCAGAATCAATTAACCTCCCTTTGTGTTGTACCATTGTGTGATTCTCTGATGATATCAAACAAACTGATGAACGTATTTGAACAGTTTGTACAAAATTTATCTTGTTAATATTTATCTCTTAATCATCTTCACAAATCAGATTATCTAGTCTTTATCCCTTTTTTGGGTTTGGGAGCTTGCTGTGCACAACATGGCTGCTGTGTCTCATGCATTATAATAGTAACCATAAGTCACTTCGTGTTGCATCAGCTGAAAAACACATTGGCTGTCCAGGAGTCATGGAAAGTGCATGTTAAATGCTAGTCTTTCTTGTCTGTTTAAAACAGAATAGCTAGGGCCTTGAAATTAGACTGTAACTAAGTCAAAGGTTCAGTCAATGTCATAAACCAGAAGGTCAAGCAATATAAATTATCATAACGAAATCATTAGGTTGCAACATCATATGCTTTGTATCTCTAGGACTTTTACCCTGCCTATTTTCCCTCAGTAAAAGGAACATTAGGCTATTATTAGTAACAGTCCTGACCCACATAGCAAGATACTCTCGTAATGCCATCCTTTGTAAAATATGTGTGTTCAAAACAACAGTTAGAGAGTCATTGTAGCAATCTATGAGATAGAGAAAGTAGGGAATGGGAGGAAAAGCATTGGGGAGAGAGAGGTTAGAGTTTGCCTCGTGCTTAACATGTAACTTGTCCATGTCAGTGAGCAAAACAGATGATGAGGTGCCAGCCTTCGCTCAGTGGAAGCTAACTACCTCTAAAGAAGGAGGTCATGGGTTCAAATTCCACTCTATAGCATTGCATCAAGTCTGACTATTCAATGCACTATTGAGGCAGTATTTCAAATGAGGTGTAGACAATTTTCTTTTTGAAAGGGTGTTTAAATAGTTGTGTTTGTTTGAGCCATGATAGGATCAAAGCCTTTGAAGAGATTTTTGCATTGCTTATGTTTGAATTATTTATTTTGACTGTTGTGAAATCATCCTAAAGATTTCCCAAGGATATTATGGAGCTGAAGAGCTCCTCGCATATGGAGTGAGTGCACATGGAGGGACATGGCTGTATAGAGGGCCATGATAAATGGGATGACTGTGAGAGATAAGAGCTTAACACTTTTGTGTAGAACAGGGCTGTTATATCAGAGACAGACCATTTAACCTCAACATCTACTCAACCCTGTTCCCACCTTGTGTATGCTTGTAGAAGAGGTGTTTCCTAACTTCAGCCTACCCAGATCACTCAAAACATTCTTAAGCAGGCAGCCCTAGACCTAACTTTGCAATTTGTTTCAGTAGGTGTACAGCGAAAATTTCCCGGAGTAAGATAGCTAGGTTGACAGACTAAAAATGTATTCACAAAATTACACAATGAAACCCAAAGAACAGAATAAATAACCCCTACAGAATTCAACCTATCCAGCTAGACTTAATTATGCTGTTCCGAATAGTCCCAATAAGCAAACTCCCTTTAAAAAACAGTATAAATGGAACAGGCAAAAGCACTCCTGGTCCCCCAAGCCCACTCACAGGATGACTGGGGCGGAAGGCGGAAAGAGAGAGTTTCCACACAATTCCCTGTTGAATTCCCAGCTCAAGATTAAACTAAAACTGCTCAGCTCAGCTAGACAGGTCGTTATACAGGTCACTTCAAAAGCATGACCGCTTTGGCCTGAAGTCTCATCTGTTTACATATAAACAAAAGGCTCCTCAAAATCCTTTTCATCTCTGTGCCAAAACCGTCCAGCCCAGTTTAGATTTGACACAGGCACTTGACCCTCAAATTTATCTCAAGGTGTTTGTGGAACTTTGTTGTGTACAACCTGGCTGTGATGTTTCCACAGCACCTACACTTCAAAAGTACCTTGCCTTTAGATTGTTTGAGACCTTCTGAAATCTAGAAAAGTGCTGCTTGACTGCATCATTTTCATTCCCCCTGACAACAAAAAGGTAGGGCTGGGTTTTAATACTGTTTAGCAGAGGGTCAAAGAGGAGGAGCAGAATAAACAGTGTGAGAAACAAGGCCTAACGATGAGGTGAAGATTGGAATTATATCAGTGTTGTAAATGTTTGGGTGCAGTTTGGGGGCAGAGAATTTGAAGGAATATTACTGAATGGCTAACCTGTGAATAGAAGCGAGCGTTATGGGAAGTTATTTCCACACAGTATCATTATGGGCTTTAGTATTAACCCGTAAAAATGTGTGAGTTGGAGTTGAGTGATGGGTAGCAACAAGGAAAGGTTCAAACTCAACCTCAACCTGCCTTCAACACACCCATTCCACCTTTCATAGGAATGTTCAAGATAATCCATCCACTCTCAGGAGGCAGGTTAGATATTTACGTGTTATGATAACGCTGGGAACCACGTATTAAATCAGTTTTACTGTTGAGTGGCCATGTTTCCCAGGCCTTGGGAAATCTGGCAACTGAAGAGAGGCATGGAGCATTTTGGGGAAAGGATGAATCATACAATCCCTACTGTGTGGAAGCAGGCTATTGAGTCCACTACGGCCTTCCAAAAGGCATTCCACACAGCCTCACCATCCTACCCTAACTCTGTAACCCTGCATTTCCCATGGCCAACCCACCTACCCTGCATATCCCTGCACACTATGAGCAATTTAGCAGACAGTTATCTGAGGCTGGAATCGAACCGTGGTCCCTAGCGCAGTGAGGCAGCAGTGCTAGCCACTGAGTCACCATGCTGCCCCTAACCTGATGAGAGGGAATCTGGTGATGTGCCCCAGTCATCCTGTGAGTGGGCTTGGGGGACCAGGAGTGCTTTTGCCCGGATTACCAAGTATCATGCCTGAAATCAAACACCCCATCCATTTCATTCCCTTCCCTCTCACTTTAGGATTGAGGACTATGCCCATTGGAAATGTAGCTATCTCTGGGATCAGGGATTGGATGCCATGCAATATCACTTCATTCAATCAGATCTGCAACCCTTCACCTTGACCCAGCTCAAGTCTCTTCCTTACCTGGTCCTACAGCTATGGTCAGATCCAGAGCATTCCTCAGTGAGGGGAGGATGAGGCAACCATAAGCTGACAAGTAAAGTCAAGGAAAGCATAAAAAAGAATGTGGTGAAGCTTAGTAGGATGTCAGAGGATTGGGAAGCCTTTATAAACCAGCAGAGGACAATTAAAAAAGCAATAAGTAAGAGAGAAGATGAAATATGAAGGCAAGCTAGCTAGTAATATAAAAGAAAAGAGCAAGAGGTTTTATTAGTTACATAAATGAAAAGAGAGAGATAAGAGAAGAGCAAGAGTTCTTATTGGACTGTGTGAAAGTAAGGCTGGAGGCATAGTACTGGGGAGCAAAGAAGTGACAGAGGAACTGAATAGGTACTTCACAACAGTCTTCATGGTGGAAGGCACCAGTAACATACCAAAACTTCAAAACAATCAGAGGGCAGAGGTGAATGTGGTAGCCATCACTAAGGAGAAGGTGCTAGGGAAGCTGAAAGTTCTGAAGATGGATAAATCACCTGGACCGGATAGACTATATCTCAGGGTTCTGAAGGAGCTAGCTGAGCAGATTGTGGAGGCATTAAGTGGTGATCTTTCAAGAATCACTGAAGTCAGGGTGGGTTCCAGAAGACTGGAAAATGGCTAATGTTTAAGAAGGGAAGTGGGCAGAAGCTGGGAAACTATAGGCCTGTTAGCCTGACCTTACTGCATAATCTTATTAAGGATAAGATTATGCAGTACTTAAAGTACATGGTAAAATAGAGCAGAGTCAGCATGGTTTCATCAAGGGGAGGTCATGCCTGACAAATCTGTTAGAATTCTTTGAGGAGGTAATGAGTACGTTAGATAATGGAGAGTCAGTGGATGGATCTAATTGGATTTCTCAAAGGGTTTTGACAAGATGCCAGACAGGAGACTGTTAAATAAAATGAAAGCCATGATATTAGGGGCAAGGTACTTGCATGGACAGAAGATTGGCTAACTGGCAGAATGAAGAGAGTGGGGAAAAAGGGGTCTTTTTCAGATGGTAGCCATTGACTTGGGGAGCTCTGCACACGTCACTGATGGGACCACAATTATTCACGTTACACATTAATGATCTGAATGACCTGAGGGCATTGTTGCTATGGTTGCAGATAACACAAAGATAAATGGATCGACAGGTGGTGTTGAGGAAGTGGGGAGGTTGCGGAAGGACGTAGACAGGCTAGGAGAGCAAGAGGTTGCAGATAGAATACAATTTGGGAAAGTGTGAGGTTATGCACTTTGGCAGACTATTTCCTAAAAAGAGAAAGACTTCAGAAATATTAGGCACAACCAGAGACTGGTTTCAGGATTCTCTCAAGGCTAACATGCAGATTCAGCTAGCAATTAGGAAGGCAGATGCAATATGTATTCAGTTTGAGAGAGCAAGAATACAAGAGCAGAGATGTACTGCTGAAGATGTATAAGGCTCTGGTCAGACCACACTTGGAATATTGTGAGCAATTTTAGGCCCCATACCTAAGGAAGGATGTGTTGGCATTGGAGGGGATCCAGAGGAGGTTCACAAGAATGATCCCAGGAATACAGGGCTTATCATATGAGGAGTGGTTGAGGACTCAAGGTCTATACTCGGAGTTTAGAAGGATGAGAGGGGATCTCATTAAAACTTACAAAATATTGAAAGGCCTGGAGAAGACTTGGAGAAGATATCTCCATTAGTAGGAGAGACAAGGACCCAAAATGAAGGGATAACCCTTCAGAACGGAAATGAGGAAGAATTTCTTCAGCCAAAGGGTGGTTATTCTGTGGAATTTATTGCCACTAAAAGCTGTGAAGGTGATGTCATTGAGTGTATTGAAGATAGAGATAGATGGATTCTTGATTAGTAAGAGGATCAAGTACTATGGGGAAAAGGCAAGAGAATGAGGTTGAGAAATAATTGAATGGTGGAGTAGACCTAATGGGCTGAATGGCCTAATTTTGCTCCTATGCTCTGATAGCATAGATCCAAATGTATTAACTAGGGTGGCCTCTGGATAAGGCATATAGTGAAAAAATGCTGAATCCCAATAAAGTGTCAGAGCTCCTTCTCTCCAGAAATGCAAACATCATAAGAATTTAGTTAAAATAAGGTGTGCAGCAATAGCTCCATGATATCAGAGGGATATTGAAGAATACTGTGCAGGCGTATGCACAGACTGCTGTGAAGAAATGCAAAGATAAACTTTGTTTTCTTGCTTTATTAAAGCCAAAGTAGATGACAGCAACCCTTTCAAAGCTGAACTGCTATATGTCTTAGTGCAGCGGGTTCCCAAACAGTGGGTCATGACCCCTAATGGGATCACATGACTGAATTGTGCTGTTGCTAAGCAGCAACATAGATTAGGATCTGAACAAAAACAGCGGCAAGGCCCCTCTAAATCCTTGGGTGTCTCTTTAGTGCCTGTGGCCTAGTGGACAGGCCTAATTGCTTTAGTAATAAATAAAGGCCAGGGAAAGGTAGATTTTTGTTCAGCAAACAAAACCTTGCAGTTTAAAAAATTCTCACCATGTTGAACTTGTCCTTCCATGTCTCCACTCCCCACAGCAGCTGAAGCTAACTCCTGACCAGGGGCCATGCAAAGTCTGGGACATTAAACGAGTGTTGCACTTGGGAAATAGTTTGTCTTAGAGCAAGGAACAACCAAAGCTTGTTGTCAATCATTGTTCTTGTTGATTTGTTCATGCAAGATACAAAAAGTTTGATATTATCTTTCTTCCTTTTCTTGTACAGAGTACGTCTGGTACTGGCCTTGCCTTTATAGTTTTTACTGAAGCAATTGTTCGAATGCCTGTATCCCAGGTATGGGCGGTTCTGTTTTTCGTCATGCTATTCAACCTGGGCCTGTCTTCCATGCTTGGCAATGTAGTGGGCATTCTTACTTCATTGTTAGATCTAAAGATATTCCCAAAATGTGTTCCCAAAGAAATTATTTCAGGTAATTGGTTATTCTTACTGCACAATTTACATGGGGAGTGTTGCCTGTAAAACCATTCAACGACATTATGATGCAATCTCTGCCCTAATCATGTAGTGTTGCTCGTTTCCAACATGTGGGGAGATGTTCCAGGGGTTCATTAAGATCCCCTGCCATGTTTCTTTATTGTCTGTTAAACTGGAATAATCTACAGGCCCTTTCAATATTTCATGGAACTCAGTACAGGTCAACTTCACACAACATTTTTTAAGTTTGGATTCATTCTAATGTCTTTCTTCTGAACCTTTTCCACGGCCTCTATTTAACCCACATTGTGAGGAACCCCAGCTGGACACTGTACTCCAGTATTCTAACCAGAGGCCTGTGTCATGACAGAATGCTCTCCTTTGGTTCATCATGAATGACTTTCACACTCTCTTAACTTTAATTCCAACATCTCCATCTGTATTCATGAATCTTTGGAATGACCTGTGCATTATAAAACCTAGTTCTTTGTATGAGAAGTGATTTTCTTTTACACAATCCATTTTGTGCATTTCCAAAGGTCCCTTCTTGTTCCCATGGTATCCCTTAGAATCCCTTCAAACATCTTCCCAGAGGAAGAGGGAGAACTGATGCCATTGTAGTTCCTTGGCTGTAATTTGACCTCTTTCTTAAATATCGGAATAACATATGCTGGCCACCTGTCCACAGGAATTCTCCCTGACCTCTGTTGAAGATATAGGCCGAAGACACACAGGGCATTTAGCAAACCTGCCACAATCTGTGTATGAATGTGAACCTATCTCCTCCTACAGTATCTTCCTGTCAACCTACATGTTGCTGAATGGTCTTATTTCTGACAGAGCTGAAATATTCTCACTTTCACCATGAGCATTATCTATTTTGATAGAGGGTTCTTATTTAAACTTATGGTCAACTTTGCCTTCTTCCATTGCTGCCAATTACCTCATATGTGAGAGCAATCTCAAACCCACTCCATATTAGGATTCACAAATTACATCCATCTTGACAGCTGACTGCTCAAGGGAATGTGGTCAGGTCCAACATGGTCTTACACATCAAAACGTGTGACACAGATGCACTTTCATTCATGAAATAATGCTTAGGAAGTATACAGCCTTGTGATCTCCCTCTCCCTTGCCCCTTTCCCTTTTCACCACTCCATCTCACTGCTGAAGACCAACCGTCAGGCCACAGCTAATGAGGAGAAGGGACTTGACATTAATGGCCTTCAAAGGGACGGACTCCTTGTAGAGGCCTGGCAGGCCAACAGTTACTGAAGCCTGAGGCCTAGTTTCACGCCGCTCTTGGGCCTTTATGTTGAGGTGAAAAATACCTTCAACTTCCTGAAGATTTTTCTCATCAGCAAAATTACAATACTGTTCACTTTAACCAGCATTTCTATCACAATCCAACCAGTGCAAATCTTCCTCTTACCCAGAGGAGGGTGGGGAAGTGTCCAGCTGTTCTCTACATTCCTAAAAAGTTATAACTCAGCTACAATGACTCCTTAGGGATGAACTTCAACCATGGAAACCATTTATGTCATTTTTCGAGCTTTTTCACTGAAGTTTCACAGAATTGTGAGGGTAAAGAAGGAGGCCATTCGGCCCATCAACTCTGCACTGACTCTTCCCATAACTCTGCCACCGTTTCCATTTAAAATTAACATTCGATGTCCTCAACAGAATGTGCCTCCAGCACAATTCCAGACCCTAACTACTTGATGCATGAAAAACCTTGCAATTGCTTCATTTCGAAAGCACTTTAGAATTGTTGACTTTCTGCTTCTCAATCCATTTAACATGGAGGAAACACTCACACAGGTTAACCCTGTACATTTTTTAAACAATTAGTTGTTCTGCTACTTCAAGAACATCACTAAGAAAATGTTTCGGCAATGTATGTTCTAATCAACTCTTGTTTTTATGTCTTCTTTAGCCATAATATGCCTGATATGCTTTTCAGTAGCACTTACTTTCACAACAGCATCTGGGAGTTACTGGCTGACAATTTTTGACAATTATGGAACTGCTCTGCCTCTTCTGATCGTTGCCTTCTTTGAGCTGATTGGGGTGATTTATGTTTATGGGTTTCATAAGTAAGTAACAAACCTACTTGTCACCATTTACTACTTATTTCAGACAATGTTTCCAAACAGTGATCTTTAATTTTTTTAAAATCGGAAATGTCTATTTTATCCCATTCCCCTTAAACAGCTCTCGCTGGAATAAATGTCACAATAATATCATTTAACTATCAGTTGCTTAAACCTTGTTAACTTCTGAAGCCTTTGATTCATCCAACAGTAGGTTGTTAGGAATGTCACACTGTAACATACCCTCCTTCTAAGCAGGAGAAAGTGAGAACTGCAGATGCTAGAGATCAGAGTTGAGAGTATGGTGCTGGAAAAGCACAGCAGATCAGGCAGCATCCAAGGAGCAGGAGACTCGACGTTACGAGCATAAGCCTTTCATCAGGAAGTTTCCTAATGAAGAACGTTTCCTGATGAAGGGTTTATGCCCAAAACCTCAATTTTCCTGCTCCTTGGATGCTACCTGACCTGTGTGCTTTTCCAGCACTATGCTAATCTTGACTTTTAAAATTAGGTTTCACCTTTTCAGGACAGAGATGAGGAGTGTGTTTCTCTTCTCTGAGAGGGTTGTGATATTTGGAATCTTCTCTCTCTCTCAAGGAGGCAGGGTCATCAAATATTTTTAATGCAGGGTTTAAAGAGTTCTGTTAGCCAAGGGAAACAAAGATTATTGGGAGTTGATGGGAATGTGGAATTCAAAACACAGACATATCAAGTCATGATCTTATTGACCAGCAGAGCAGACTCAAGGGGTGGAATGGCCTTTGCCTGTTGCTAATCTGCATGCAAAGGTCTCATTTGTATATTTAAATACATGAATCCTTGGCCTTTTCTGCTCTAAGGAAAATAACAGCCCTAGCTTCTCCAGTCTATCAATGACAGCAATCCCTTACACCTGGATCCATAGTTTCTCCAGGACATCCTTCCTAAAGTTTGGTGCCCACTATTGGGCTCCAGCCTGGGCTAAACTGATGTTTTATATGAGCTTAACCTAATTTTCAGGCTTTTGTACTCTCTACCTTGACTTATAAGGGCCAAAAAACCATTGGCTTTATTAACTGCTTTATGAAACTCTCCTGGTGTCCTCAATAGGTTATGTATAAACAGTCTGAGCTCTCTGTAATCCAGCAACCACTTTCACGTTGTACCATTTATAATCACAGAGCTGTACAGCACAGAAACACACCCACCAGTCCAACTTGTCCATGCCAACCAGATATCCTAAATTAATCTGTTCCCATTTGCCAGCACTTGGCCCATATCCCTCTCAACCCTTCGTATGCATATACTCATCCAGACGCCTTTTAAACATTGTAATTGTACCAGCCTCTACCACTTCCTCTGGCAGCTCATTCCATGCATTCCTTCTGCATGAAAAAGTTGCCCCTTAGATCCCTTTTAAATCTTTCCCCTCTCACCTTAAACGTACGTTCTCTAGTTTTGGACTCCCAGGCCTTGGGAAAAGACCCTGGCTATTCACCCTATCCTCGTGATTTTATAAATCTCTATAAGTTCACCCCTCAACCTTCGATGCTATAGGGAAAACAGCCCCAGTCTATTCAGCTGCTCCTTATAGCTCAAACTCTCCAATGCTGGCAACATCCTTGTAAATCTTTCAAGTTGAACATCTCTCCAAAGCAGGGAGTCCAAAATGTTTCCATTATCTCTCTTAAACACTTTTCTGCACTGAGTTTCATCTTCCATGTATCCATCCATCCCATTAGCCAATGGGTTTTATTAGCATTCTCCTCAGTGTTTACTCCACTTTCGAGTTGTATGCCATCTCCCAATATCACAACATGTCCTCGACTTCCAAGTCCAACTCATTGATCAATATCAGAAACAGCAGTGGTCCTGGTATTGAATCGCAGGGAGACAGAGTATATGCCTCCACTGACTGTTAAACAACCATTCACCACAACTCTCTGTTTCCTATTTCTTTGCCAATTTGTCAACTCATTCTTCTATTTTTCCTTTTATCCCGTTGACTTCAGCTTTGCTAACAAGCTTGATGTTTGATTGTTTTACCAAATACCTTTAGAAATCAATATCTGCTCCTCTGCCCACATCTCCTAATCAAAAAAAAACTCTATTTAGTTCATCAGACACAATTTCTCCTCAACAAATCCACACTGGTTATCATTTACAAGTCCATGATCATCAACAGGCCGGATTCTCATTTCTAAAAACTTCCCTTACCACTTCCATTAAAATTATTGGCCAGTTTCTTCCATTTCTCAAACAGTTGCAATTTTAAAACTATTTGGCAGCATTTTGTATCCACAAAGGATTGGAGGCTTGCCTCCAGCTTTCTGTAATTTTGGCCAATAACCTCCCTCAGAAGACAAGGATGCATCCCATAAAATAAGTGACAAATAATGGTTTCCCAGGATGATTATTGCAGATTAAACTGCTGGCCCAATCATCTAAGAATCACAACACTCTCTCCTCCTCGTAGCTCATATTTTCCAGCCGTGGCATTGAGACATACAAGGCTCTAGAATACCTACAGTGCAGAAAGAGGCCATTTGGCTCATCAAATCTGCATTGACCCTCCGAAGAGCATCCCAACCAGACCCATGCAGGATGACTATCCCCATAACTCAGTGTTTCCAATGGCTACCTCACCTAGCCTGCACATTGCTGGATACTACAAGGGTGGCTCGGTGGTTAGCACTGCTGCCTCACAGCGCCAGGGACCCAGGTTCGATTCCAGCCTTGGGAAAATCTCTTTGTGGAGTTTGCACATTCTCCCTGTGTCTGCGTGGATCTCCTTTGGGTGCTTCAGTGTGCTCCCATAGTCCAAAGATGTGCAGGTCAGGTGAATTGGCCATGGGAAATTGCCCATAGTGTTCGGTGCATTAGGCAGAAGGAATGGGTCTGGATGGGTTACTCTTTGGAGGGTCGGTGTGGACTTGTTTCCACACTGTAGGGATTCTAATCTTAAAAAAATTTGCCATAGTCAATCCACCTAACCTGCACATCCTTGGGAGGAAACCAAGCGCAAAATGAAACTTACATAACCACGGGGAGAACATGTAAACTCCACAATGACAGTCACCCAAGGATGGAATCAAACCCAGGTCCTTGACACTAGGAGGCAGTAGTGCTAACCACTGAGCCATCATGCCACGCTAAATTCTGAAGGCGTTTGACTAATCAGATGCTGAGTGATTGTGTCTGCTGGTTGAGAGAATCGAAAACAAATGGAATGGTCCCTGGAGAAGGGGTTAATCATTTAGAACTGAGATGAAGAGAAATGAATTCACTCAAAGTGTGCATCTTTGGAATTCTCCACCATTGAGTATATTGAAGAGGTTGAGACAGACAGAGTTTTGGTCTCTCAGAGAATCAAAAAATACTGGGAGTAAGCAAGAAATTAGAGGTGAAGTCAGCCATGATGATACTGAATGACAGAAGAAGTTCAACAGGCCGGATGGTCTACTCCTCCTCCTATTGCTTACATTGTTGTGTCCTTTCTCTCCTGAAACTAAATCAACCAATGTTGGTAATGTGGGTTACTCCTCACCGTGCAGGTAATTGCAAACAAACACTGTATCTCACTCAATTGGCTACGTTGGATTATCAAATGTACAAAGAGAGAACAGAATAAGCCATTTATTTGAAATTGTACTAAACATGTCGGGAAAATTAAACCCTCTCTCTTTTCAGATTCTGTGATGATTTGGAGTTTATGACTGGTCGACGACCGAACTTTTACTTTCAAGTGACCTGGAGATTTATCAGCCCTTTACTGTTGCTTTCAGTCTTTGTGGCCTTTGTTGCAATTGAAGTTCAATCTCACCTGTCGTATGAGGCCTGGGATCCTAATTACGTACGTACCTTGCATATTGAAATACAGCCTGAGTATTTTATTTAATATCTCCAAGAAAACTTTCTTCTTGTCTTTATTGATCAGTGCATTGAGTATAAGAGTTAGGATGCCATGTTGCGGCTGTACAGGACGTTGGTGAGGCTACGTTTGGAATACTATGTTCAATTCTGGTCTCCCTCCTAGCGGAAGGATGTTGTTAAAAGGGTTCAGAAAAGATTTACAAGGGTGTTGCCGGGGTTGGAGGTTGAGCTATAGGGAGAGCTCAGCATTTAAAAGCAGCTAATGAAGGGGAGAGTTACAGTCATAGAGATGTGCAGCATGGAAACAGATCCTTTGGTCCAACCCGTCCATGCCAACCAGGTACCCTAAATTAATCTAGTCCCATTTACCAGCACGTGGCCCATATCTCTCTAAACCCTTCCTATTGATATACCATACAGGTGACTTTTAAATGCTGTAATTGTGCCAGCCTCCACCACTTCCTCTGGCAGTTCATTCCATTCACGCACCACCCTCTGCATGAAAAAGTTGTTCCTTAGGTCCCTTTTAAAACTTTCCCCTCTCACTTTAAACCGACACCATCTAGTTTTGGACTCCCTGACCCTGGGGAAAAGACCTTTGCTGTTCACCCGAGCTATGCACAACCATCTGATGAAGGAGCAGTGTTCTGAAAGCTAGTGCTTCCAATTAAACCTGTTGAAGTATAACCTGGTGTTGTGTGATTTTTAACTTTGCACACCACAGTCCAACACCGCATCTCTAAATCATGATTTTATAAACCTTTATAAGGTCACCCCCTCAGCCTCTGACACTCCAGAGAAAATAACCTCAGCCGAATCATCCTATCCCTATAGCTCAAACCCTCCAATCCTGCCAATACCCTTGTCAATCTTTTCTGAACCCTTGACGTTTAACAGCATCCTTCCCATAGCAGAGAGACCAGAATTGAATGTGGTAATCCAAATGGGAGAGGGTCAGGGTCTCAAATTCTGGCCAGTCCCTCAGAGGTGATTGAAGGGTCTGCCATCATTAAGGACATGGGGAAGGACAGAAAGAGGGGAAAGACAACAAATGGATTAAGACTTCAAGTAGTTGTGTAGGGAAACGTCAGATTGCTGATTCAACAAGTTTAATGAGATCATAGGTTACATTAAGTGAACCACTGAATTGAAAAACAGGTCAATGCCTGCAGTAGTAATGAGGGGGAATTGTCTGAAAATTTTCAGAAATTGGGGCAATTGTAGATCCCAGTCCTGTGTGAGTCAGGGGTTCTCCTGGGAGGTGGCCAGTTGGGTCACTGTCCTGTTACAAACAACAAGCAGGTTCCAAGATCGAGGGCTGAGAGAGGGAGGGACTGTGGTAATGGCCAGATGAAAGCAGAGAGAGAGAGAGAGAGAGAGAGAATGCACTGGTAAGGCAGAAAGGCAAGCATTCAAAAATGGAGGCTTGTCTCAGAATTGAAAATTCAGAAGAGGCACATCCATTAGTGACACAATATTGACAGGCATCCCTTCCACAGGAATGCTGAAGGCCAGGCTGTGGTCTTTGCATTCATGTGGCTTGAAGCCTACTCCCAGGAAGCCACCTCCCTGTTCCTGATGACTCGCCATTTTTGGGGAGAGGGTGGGCAGTAGGGGTTGGGGGTGGGCTGTCCTGATAGTGGAGCATCTTTGCTCCAAGTGGGCAGCTTGGTGGCATAGTGGGGGGGTTAGCACTGCTGCCCCATAGCAGCAGGGATCCAGGTTCGATTCTACGTGCAGTTTGCATAATCTCCTCGTATCTGTGTGGGTTTCCTCCCACAGTCCAAAGATGCACAGGTTGGATGGATTGGCCATGCTGAATTGCAGGTCAGGTGGGGTAGCCATAGGAAATGCAGGGTTCCAGGGATAGGGGACAGAGTTGGGTCTAAGTGTGATGCTCCCTTGAGGGCCGGTGTGGACTTGATGGGTCAAATGGCTTGCTTCTAAACTATACAGATTCTATGATTCTAAGTAAGTCCTTGACTGTTCCTAATTAATTAGAATGCCAATCAGATCAAGATCCCCCGTTCTTAAGAACACAGCAGTGGAAAGACTGTACGCATCGAGTTCCAATCTGATTGAAGATAATGTAAGTGATCTAAAAAGGAGAAATCCTAGCTTCAGAGAATATATGGTCATTTTGTGAAGCAAACTAATAACAATGGCTCGTGTTCAATTCCTAAAGCAGCTGAGGTTACCATGAAGAATTCTCCTCAACCCCTCCCTCACCTGAGGCATGGTGACCCCCCTGGTTGAACTGCCACCAGTCATCTCTCTCTATGAGACAGCAGCCCTGTGGTCTGGAAAGATTATGGCAATTTGACCTTTATTTGGAAAGAAATCAGAGGTATTTAATGACAAGATGGAGTAACCCCAGTTTTTAACCTTGGTTATTGTACCTTGACCTCAGTGGAGTCTGATTGTGGTGTCTAAAATAAGTAGGGGATTAGCATGCAAATGGTGAATAATTCTTACAGGCACTAGAGGGGTAAGGGGTCATGATTAAAATTCCAACTACACCAGTGATAAAACAAATTCTAAAGAAAAACGAATCTTCAGATGAGGACTCGAGAATAAATTGACAGGATGAGGGGAATGAGAATGGGCGAGCTGCTCTTGCAGAGAGGGAGGACAGATATGATGGGTCAACTGGCCTTTTTTATTGCAGTTACCTTCTGTGATTCTATACTGAGTGGGAAGGCTGTAGATGCAAATAACCGAGATTTGAAATGTGCGAAGGAATTGAGGGACATGAGGAAAGGTCAGGGCATTGAGCTTAAAAGAAAGAATGGCCAAGGTTAACAATTAGCTTGCTGTTTCTGACAAAGTAACGTTTTTCAAAAATACATGAACGCTTTACTAATTATTTATGTTAAACCAACAGGTGGAGTTCCCAAAGAAGGAAGAAAAGGAATACACGGGTTGGGTGGAATTTATCTGTGCTTTCTTGGTCATACTGTCCTCTATATTTATTCCACTCACTGCACTTTATCACCTCATCAGACTTAAGCTAAGGAGGCACAAGCAAAGAACACAGAATCCCTTTGACAATCTTGCTTTTCAACTATAAGAGATTTGCGAGTCTATGGAAGCTACAATTTGCATTTATGCTCCTTTATACAATTGAGAAGGTACTTTCCTGCTAAGTAATAAACACTATTCAACACTCTCATAAACTCTTGTGTACTCCCCTGACAAAGATGCAATCACAGCTTGTCCTTTTCCATTAACTTTGCTCTAGAGGCAAAGTCTAGAAGTCTTGAGGGAACTCCATCTAGATCATTACTTTCTACAGAGACAGGAAGAACACTTCCACATTTTTATCCTCAAATCTTGCAGTGTTTGGACTATTTTGAACATTTTCTTGGCACAAAATTGAGCTTCCATCCAGGATTCTCTATGTTTGTCCTTGCCATAGCTTTGAGGCTAATCTCTGCTCACTTTAACTTCTTCCTCTTTCTCTCTGGCTTCAACCTCCAGCTCCATTTTTCTTAGTGCTGTTATTTTTTTTAAAATTTGATTTATTATTATCACATGTACTGAGATACAGCAAAAAGTTTTGTGTGCTAACCAGACAAAGCCTACCTCACTTAAGTATATCAGGGTTACAGAATAGAATGCAGAATAAAGTGTTACAGCTACAGGGAAGGTGCAGAGAAAGATCAACGCCAATAAATGAGAGGTCCAATCAAAAGTCTAATAATAATGGGGAAGAAGCTTTTCTTGAATCTGATGGTGTATGTGTTCGAACCTTGTTTATATTCTGCCTGATGGAAGAGAATACACCCAGGCTGGGAAGGGTCTTTGATTATGTTGGCTGCTTTCCCAAGGCAACAGGAAGTGCAGATGGAATCAATGGATGGAAGGCTAGTTTTCGTGATGGACTGGATTGCATTCACAACTCTCTGTAGTTTCTTGTGGTCTTGGGTGGAGCAGTTGCCTTACCAAGCTGTGATGCAACTAGATGGAATGCTTTCTATGGTGTGTTCTCCCTTCTCTTCTTTCCTAAGCTTCCCATTATAGCTTCCTAATTTCCTTATCGTAGTGATTCAACTCTACCTGTTCCCTCACACTACCAACCTCAGTTCCATTGCTTCACTTGGACTCTAGTTGCTCTGCCACTTGTGTTTTTGTTGGGATTGCTAACCCTATATCTCATGCAGCTTTTGACACATCCTTTCTATTTTGTCCCTTCAGTGTATCAACAAAGATTTCTGTTAGTTCCAAGCTGGCTTAGATACTTCCATTTCTGTGGCCATTTCATACATCAAAAAACTCAGTGCCAGAAGTTTCTACTTTCCAGACAGTAGTTCCTGTGTCACTTTTGATGTCGAACTGTTCCATATCACAGACAAGGGCCCCCTTGTCATGAATCAACAACATGACAACCACCAAATGGAGAACCGCAGGACCATAACACATGATGAAAGTATTTTGAAGTTATTGCAATAACGTCTTCCAGTTGACCAGTCCCTCAATTTGCTGCCCCTGAGCTTTACTTATCATAAAGACTTCTGACACTGGATGTAGGTTTGCTCGCTGAGCTGAAAGGTTCATTTCCAGACGTTTCGTTACCTTACTAGGTAACCTCTTCAGTGGACCTCATGCAAAGCCTTGTGATACTGTCTTATGTAAAACTGCAATAACTATTTATTACTAACAAAACATCCTTTACAAAATTCTAAGGACTGTAATGATACAAACGCTTAAAACCACTAACTACCTGGACTAATACCTCAAAATCCCCCTTTTCCCCTAAGCTGGCAGTTAAACCTGGTTAGTAGTGGAGGTAAGATATTGGGTTAAAAATGGGGAGAGAGAGTGAGAGAAAGGTGGAAAGGTTCACTCAGAGTATTTGGATCTCAGGATAGCTGTGCCCACCTGATGCCTGATGAAGTTAAGCTCAAAATGTTGATCCTCCCGCTCTGCAGATGCTGCCTGACCTGCTGTGCTTTTCCAGCACCCCACTTTCTCCACAGGGCTGTAAAGTTTGCCTTAACGACTGCACCCCCTTGCTTTTCCCTGCATATTACCTCTCTTTTTAGTGGCTGTTTGTTTCTGTACCTGTTGCGAGACTATAGGATTCAACTCCCTCTCAGTTTTGGTCGGCTGTGACCAATCATGGCTGATCCTGATCTGTATGGATTCCTCCTCTCCCCAAGGAAGTGTCCCCCCAAGTGGGGGAGGGGGAAGCAACTGAATCATGAACCTTTTGCAGAATCCCAGTCTGTTCTGATAAACATTTAGAAAATTAATATCAAATGTCAGTTACAGAATGAAATGTTAGAACGAACAGATTGGGATATAACAATGCACAGCATTGACACTAACGTCAGGTGACATCGAGCAGCCAATGTAATGATGGCAGTCTCCCACCTCTCAGATTAGGTTAGAGTTACCCTTGATTTCTCTTCACTTTGTACAATCATAAGTTGGATTTTATTCATTTTTGTTCACCTTGGTTTAAACCTATCTTTCCAAATCTTTTAAAGGATTGCAAGCATTCCATTCAGGCCTATTCTTCCATTCAGTAAGCTCATAGTCGGTCTGTGACTCCATATCCCTTAATACCTTTGCTTAACAGAGATCAAACAATCGTAACTTTAAATTCAATAATTGATTTAGCAACCATCCGTTTGTAGGAGAGTTCACATCTTTTACACAGTATGGAGATATATTTCCTGATTTCATGCCTGAAAGGCCTGGTTCTAATTTCTAAGACTAAACCCCCACTAATAAATTTGTGTCACCTCACTTCATTATTTCACCCTTAGCCTTCAGCTCAAAATATGTCAGTGTTTAATTTTGGAGAAGTTCCAGTACTTCAGTTTTAGCTTTGTCATAGTGCTTGGAATGTGGATATGGATAGATTCATATATCTCACTGCCTAATGCTCCTAAAATCAATCATGATTAAATAATGTTCAATTCAAGTTAACATTTATTCCTTTGCTTTAAAGTATGTTTTTAATAAGACTGTGCTCAAAATGAATTATGATTAAACAGTTTTCATTTCATGTTAATTGTTTTAATTTTTTAAAAATGCTAATATTTTCAGAAGGATATGTTGGTCCTACTGTTTTCAATTTTAAAGAATAAATTGCTCTCTTTGTAAAGTGGTGTCTGGAGTTTGAAATATTTCAGGATTATTCAGAATGTAAATGGTAGCTGTGAAGAAAACTCCTACTCCTGGCTTCATGGTAATTACTCAATATATGAAGAGGGAAAAAAAAGCTGTCCTTTTGATATTGGTCAATTTACAAACAGTAAAATACAGAAGACAGGTTATAACAATACAGACTGCTATTCTTGTTCCATTTGCCAGTGTAGCCTCAGTCAGCAGCACCCATTAACTTATTTTTAATAAACAGGGTGAAACATTAAAGAGAGTCACCTTCCAGATGATAGAAGCTGCAAAATGCAATCAAACGAAAGGATTCCGATGGGCTTTCCTGAAAGATCACACAAGTGTGCTTGTTCTTACACTGGTCCAGAGGGATTTCATTTTTCTTTTAATTTTGTCCCAGTCATGATCCAGGCATGATCATTTTCTTTTAAATTTCAAAAATATATTTTATTCATAATTTATAAGTAAATATAACAATTACAAAACAAGCTCATACAGACTTGGCAGAAAATGCATTGGAATTTTGACATTCCTCCTTCAATCCAGTTGCAATAATAAAAGGCATTTACAAAACATGAAAGGAAACTCTACATTCCCAATTAAGGCTATGAGGGGATCTCGAAAGGCAACAGACCCTCACTATAATTTGGCAGAAAGATCTTCGACGGTGGTTTTTCTCCGCTGTGCTTTGGTGGCAGATTCCTCAAGCTTTGATGTATCCCTCAGGATATAGTCCCGCATCATGTCCTGTTTCCAGGTGTAGAGGGGGATTATTCTTTGGTTTCTCCTCCAGGCTGGGGAGATGAAGCTCCACCCCCTGGCCACACTCTCTCTGATGAGGGTGACAATAGCCCTGTCCCTCTAAGCATCCTCTACAAGTGACTGGGGTGGGTCCAAAACTGAGGTATGTCACTCTCCTTCAGACATATGAAAGAAATACCTATGAACTCTGTAGCAGGAGCTGTTAACTTCACATCTGTTTAAATTGCATTCATCTGCACATAGTAAGCTTGACATTACCATAGCTGTTTGCGGGAGCATACTAGACACAAACTGTAGTTCCAGTGGTCCCCAGTATCACAGCTGCCTTTACGCCCACCTCCAACCACCTACTGCACATTCAGCTACCATCTCCCCAGCCTCACCCCCCCCCCCCCCCCCCCTCCCTCCCTTTTATCTCTTCACCCCCAAGGCTCCCAGCCTCATTCCAGATGAAGGGCTCCAGCCCGAAATGTCAATTTTCCTGCTCCTCGGATGCTGCCTGACCTGCTGTGCTTTTCCAGCAACACACTCTCAACCCAGTATCTTAGGGGCCTGTTTTCAGCCCATTTGATTCACTCCACGTGATATCAATAAATGGTTGGAGACACTGCAAAGGCTATGGAATCTGACAACACTCCAGCAACAGTACTGAAGACATGTGCTCCAGAACTTGCCACACCCTCGGTTGTGCTGTTTCAGTAGTTATAACACTGGCACCTACCCCATAATGTGGAAGATTGCCCAGTTATGTCCTGTACACAAAAAGCAGGACAAATCCAACCCAGCTAATTACCACCCCATCAGTCTACTCTCAATATCAGTAAAGTGATGGAAGGTGTCATCAACAGTGCTATCAAGCAGCACCTGCTCAGTGACATCCAGTTTGGGTTCCGCCAGGGCCACTCAGCTGCTGACCTCATTACAGCCTTGATTCAAACATGGACAAAAGAGCGGAATTCTAAAGATGAGGTCAGAGTGATAGCCCATGACAAAAAGGTTGCATTTGATCAATTGTGGTATTAAGGAGCCCTGGCAAAACTGGAATCAATGGGTATCGGGGGCAAACTCTCTGCTAGTTGGAGCCATACCCAGCACACAGGAAGATGACCGTGGTTGTTGGAGGTCAGTCATCTCAGCTCCAGGACATCTCTGCAGGAGGTCCTCAAGTTAGTGTCTTGGCCTGATCATCTTCAGCTGCTTCATCAATGACCTTCCTTGCATCATAAGGTCAGAAGTGGGGCTGTTCGCCAACGACTGCACAGTGTTCAGCACAATTCGCGACTCCTCAAGTACTGAAACAGTTCATATTCAAATGCAGAAAGACCAGGACAATGTCCAGGCTTGGGCTGAAAAGTGATAAGTAACATTTGTGCCACACAAATCCCACTCAAATGACCATTTCCAATGAGAAACAGTCTTTCACCCCATGATATTCAGTGGCTGGAATGGGACTATTTGGCCCCACCCTTTTGGCGCTGATCATTTGGCCCTGCCGTTTTGGCTCTAAACTATTTTGGTGCTCATTACTTTGGCGCTGAGCTGTTTTGGTGCCAATTCAGAATAAAAAAAGTCTTGTAGAGCCCGTAAGAAATTTGTTTTTATTGCATTGTAAGAAATAAATCTAATTCTTAAAACGAATTTCGACAATTTGCTACATTTATCAAACACATACAGATAACCATCGTGTGAAAAGTTTGGTTTGTCTCTCTTGTTTTTAGCAATTTCTGGTATAGGCTCTACAAGAAAATAGAAAGAAAATTGTATTACAGCTTTCCAATGTGAAGATGGAAGGGCTTAAGTATCAAGGCAGTAGATGAGTATTAACAATTGTTAAATGAGAAAATGATTACAAAACGAGATTTGAATCTACAGCGGGTCATTACAGCTTTGACTATCAACTCTTGCTAGTTGAGAAAATTACATCGGGTCGTTAGTCATCCTCTCTTCTTTAACCAAACAAGACATTTTTTTATTCCGAATTGGCGCCAAAACAGCTCAGCGCCAAAGTAATGAGCGTCAAAACAGTTTAGAGCCAAAACGGTGGGGCCAAATGATCGGCGCCAAAAGGGCAGTGCCAAAACGTACCCGACCCTTCAGCGGCGTAACCATCAATGAATCCCCCATTATCAACACCCTAGGAATTACCACTGACCAGAAACTGAACTGGACCAGCCATATCATTTAGTGGCTATAAGTGCAATTAGAGACAAGAAATCCTGCAATGAGTAACTCACTGCCCAAAGTCTGCCCACCACCTACAACGAACAAGTCAGGTATATGATGGAATACTCCCCACTTGCCTGGATGGGATCAGCTCCCACAACATTCAAAAAGCTTGACATCATCCAGGACAAAGCAGCCCGCTTGATTAGCACCATATCCACAAGCATCCACTTCCTCCACTGCTACAAGATGCATGGAGGAAATTCACCAAAGATCCTTAGACAGCATCTTCCAAACCCATGACCACTTCCATCAAGAAAGACAAGGGCAGCAGGTTCATGGGAAAACCATCACCTGCAGATTCCCCTCCAAGCCATTCACCAACCTGGCTTGGAAATATATCGCCATTCCCCCACTGCCACTTGGTCAAAATCCTGGAATTCCCTCCCTCATGTCATTGTGGGTCAGACTACATTACGTGTTGAGTAGTTCATGAAGGTAGTTCATGAACACCTTCTCAAGGGGAAGGGCAATAAATAATGGCTCAGCCAGCAACACCCACATCCCACAAGTGAGTAAAACAAATACAGGTGGTAAACTGACTTCAAAATGCAAGTGAACCCAAAGAGTCAAATGAAGTGATAAACGTGTAAAATTATTCATCCATGATAGAACCTTCAATTCAATACTTCAATTTGTTTTTCTTTCCTCCCTTACTGCATACCTCTCTCACTCTTGCCAATAGCTCCTTCTCCATTGAGCTATTCAATTCCCTCCTGTGGGAATGATGGGACATTTTCCAACATTACAGGTGATATATATCAATATGGAATAAAAATTAAAAGAACTGTGGATGCTGTAAATCAGACACAAAAATAGAAACTGTTGGAAAAGCTCAGTTGGTCTGGCAGCATCAGCAGAGAGAAATTGGGGTCACTCGACCCGAAACGTTACCTCTGATTTCTCTCCACAGATGCTGCCAGACCTGCTGAGCTTTTCCAGCAATTTTTATTTCTGTACAATAACATGGAAATTACAAGATAAAGCAATGGTCACAATCCCATTTAATTTCTGGTTTCATGAGAAGAAAATACATCAAATTTATCAAGACCTGTAAAGTCTGTTTCATCAGAAAAAGGCTTTGAAGACAACCTGATTGTGGGAACTAATCAAATTTTACCAGCGATGACAATTTACTTCCCACAGTTGAAGTTGACAAAGAATTCTGGGTTAATGTGATGTGGGAAAGTTTCAAAAGTGTAGTGCTCATTCACTATATATCTCATACAGAGTTGTGTGACCTTTTGTGACCGCCAATTACTGGTAAAGGTCACACATTTCCACCAGTGTTTGAGGACAGTAATCGTGACATTTTCACCCACAAAGTGCATGGTACTCTCACTCTACAGCTGAAATCCAGGAGCACCACACTTTCTCTCACACAGAGTGCTATCAATTCTTCGACTTTATCTTCAAAACTGATCAACGACCAACTGCTGTTT
Organism: Chiloscyllium plagiosum; assembly: GCF_037043375.1. Lineage (NCBI taxonomy): Eukaryota > Metazoa > Chordata > Chondrichthyes > Orectolobiformes > Hemiscylliidae > Chiloscyllium > Chiloscyllium plagiosum. The sequence goes on from NW_028270172.1 coordinate 18,296,085, forward strand.
ATGCCGGTGACTGTTTTGCTCTTAACCTTTCGTACTGGTAACTGTTATCATTGTCAAGTAATAAATGTCAATATCTCAGTGGATGACTTTAAAGACTGTGACACAATTGAAAAGGTTACCCAAATCATTAACTGAGGTTCAACCCAGAGCTATGATTATTCCCAAAATAACTCATCCATATTCCAAAAAGGAAAGAAAGCAGTGTTAAATTTACTAAAAGTTCTTTCTTCCTTCTGCTGGACTCTGGGGGTGCGTAACCGATGGCAATGGCAAACATTGGTTACACTATTTACTGGTCACGCCCCTGTAACTCAGCTATACTATGGTGGCCTAGGAGGGCAACCTCTCTGTAAACATACCTCATGCACGTTCAAAACAAAGATAAACAACTCAAGTGCCATTGGTTAAGGCCTTGTATAAGAGAGGCGAGTTCAGGCTGTATCTATATTTGTTATCAGCTAACCTGGCATTCACTGGAATGCTGCCATGCTTTAATAAGGAAGGTGGTGGAAGATCCATCAGTAATGCTTTTACAAACTGCTGACATGTATTCCAAAGGGCATTGCTCTGTAATGCCACGAGATGTGCTTTTTGTCTGATGCCAATTTATTGAAATCCAGCCATTTGGCCCGCTCAAGCTTGGCTGACTAAATGGAAGTTAACCCCTAATGACTGTGAGCAAACTAACCACAAAAGGGGAGGCAACAGCCTAGTGGTATTATCGTAGGAGTGATAACCCAGAGATGCTGGTAATGTTCTGGGGACCTGGGTTCAAGTCCTGCCAAGGTAGATGGTGGAATTTGAAATCAAAAAATATCTGCAATTAGGAGTTTAATGATGATCATGAGTTAGTTCTCAGGAAAAATCTATTTGGCTCATTAATGCCCTCTCGGGAAGGAAACTGCAATCCTTATTTGGTCTATAAGTGACCCCAGATACATAATAATGTGGTTGACACTTAACTGCACTCTGGGCAATTAGGAATGGGCAATAAATGCTGGCTTGGAACGTGATGCCCAAATTCTATGAATGAATAGAAAAGTAGGTTACATGTTTTCTTTACTGATAAGCTTGTAACATTGATATTTTTCTGCAAATGTCACCACTTACCAATGTTATGAGGGAAAACAAAAATCAATGAGTACAATGCAAATTTTAAAATACGGATGATGGGAGAGTCTCTTCTGGTGATCTTGGGATCCAGATAACAGCGTATAAACTGCTAAAGTTACTGTCGAGATATTAGTTATAACAGTTCAATTTTTTGGTTGACTTCTTCCAGTATTTCCACTTTCAGCATTTCCATATGCCAGTATTTCCTAGTAATGGGAATGAGAAAAAGGGGTATGAAGTATTGAAAAAGTAAGTGCGTATTTCATGAATCAACACTTCAGCAACATGTCAGTCGAGCAATTTTTGTTGCTTTCTAATGCAAAGCATATTGGAGAGGAGCATCAGATGCATAGAGGACTGGGAGATACAAAGGGAAGAAACAGTGGGTCAGAAATTAGCGGGATCAGACAGTGGAGGGAAAATCACTGGATGGAGCAGGATGGATTAGGAGCCAATGGGCGTTAAAAAGATGGAGCATGCTAAATCCCGTTGGTCAGCTGGAGGTATGAATCACCACATGGCTTACAATACAGTGACAACAAAAGGGACATTGGCTCAAGGAAGTGGAGGATTGGAAATGAAAAAGTGTGGTTGCAATGTATTGGGGAAATATAGGGAAGCAAAAAAGGAATAAAAAATGAGTGTTGGCGACTATGACATTACCACTGATTGTTATTAAAGCCCATCTGGTTCACTAATGCTCTTTAGGGAAGGAAATCTGCCGTCCTCTCCTGGTCTGGCCTACACGTGACTCCAGGCCCAAAGCAATGTGGTAGACTTTTAACTACTCTGTGAAATGACCTAACAAACTACTCCATTCAAGGATAATTAGGAATGGGTAACAAATACCAGCCTTGCCAGGGGACAGCCATATCACACATGGAAAGTAATAAACTTTTAAAAATGGGATTCTTGACTTTATAAACAGAAATATTGAGGTCAAAAGCAGGGATGTTATAAAATACTTTTTTAAAAATTAGGTGTCAGCTGTGTCCAAATCTGGGCACCACTTTTCAGAAAAATATCAAAGTTTTGGGAAGAGAGAAGATGCTAAGACATTGTCTTTCTCAAGCAAAGAAAAGTCTATGGAGATTTTAATAGGAGGTGTTTAAACGATGAAAGGTTATGACAGAGTAAATTATGATCCAATGTTTGCAGTGGTGGAGTTATTTATAGTGAACACAGAGTTTGTTTCATTTGTTAGAGAACTAGAAGTATGAAGAGTTGTATCATATTTAAATAATTAGAATGCGCCTGAAAAACACTCAATATGAATGTTTCAGAAGGAAATTGGATATACACTCAGAGGGAGCAAGTGAGAGCTGGAACAAGGGAGTGTGACTAATTGTACAACTTTTGCCAAGAGCTAATGCAGGCATGCAGGGCTAAAGCTGCTAAACTCTGTGGCTTTACCACTCAAATTAGAGACAAATGAACATTCTGATGCTGTTTACCAGTTTCGCTTCAATCCAAGATGGCTGCAAAATCTTGATGAAGAGCTGGGTGGGTTATAGACTGCAGCAGCTGGACTGTGTTGGGAGGTAGAATTTGCTGCAACTTAGCCCTGCCTTAAAGTGAAAACAAGACATTTAAAATATGCTTCTGTCCCAACCCCCATCAAAATGCATCACTTTGCAACACCCTTGACTAAATGGCATCTGTCATTTGTCTGCCCATTTCACCTTGGTCTGGAGCGTAATACTAATCTCCTCACAGCTCACTCTTCCAAGCTTTATGCCATCTGGTAATCCTTACAATGTCCTTGTATATTCGATTGTAGTCATTGAGATGGAACAAGAACAGCCATGATCTGAGTACCTGTGCTGGACCTTTGAGGAATACCAATGCGCACGTTCCTCTAGTCTGGGAAACTTCATATTCACGCTGTTCTTTGCCTTCTACAGAATTCAACCTTTCGGACATTCTGATATTCCTGACATGCAGCTTCACCAAACCCCTTACGAAAATTCACCCACATCATCCGCATTAAGCCTCCCTCTTGCCTGGTCAGAAATCTCAATCGGATTAATTAAATATCATTCCCCTTTAAAAGAAAATCACACTGGCATTCTTTAAATTCATCAACACTCATCCACGTGGCTCTTAATTCTGTCCTGAATTATTGTTTCTCAAAGTCTCCCCACCACTTTCATTAAACTAAGTGACCTCCAGGAGCAGGACTTATCCTTAAAATCCTTCCTGAACAAGGATGTAGCATCTACAATTCGCCAATCCTCCCCAAATCTAACTCCACAATGTGAATCTTTACTTCCTATGGCACCTGTACTGGTATCAACGTGATATAACCTAGCCTGTCTACAACATCTGCTTTATCAATTTTTAGCCTATCCAATATCCAACAACTCCTCTTCGATAATGTCCACTTCTCTAGATGCAAACTCCTCACTTTGTACCTCGGTCACACCACTGCTTTCATGTGCAGGGCTGCAATTGGCTCCACCCTATCTCTCACTATTCTTCTAATGTTTTTGATTCCCTTTTCACGTTGGGGTGGTGGGTTGGTTTAGCTCAGTCGGCTAGACAATTGGTTCGTGATACAGAGTGACACCAACAGTATGGGGGTTCATTTCCCGCGATGGCTACCATGAAGGATTCTCCTTCTCAATCTCTCCCCTCACCTGAGACACAGTGTCTGTCAGGTCAAACCACCACCTGCTGTCTCTTTCTACTGAGAGAGCAACCCTACGGTCTGGTAAGACTATGCCGACTTTATTGACACACAACTGTTCTGGTCAGGCTAACATGTGAATGAAAAAGTCAAATCTGCGTACCTTTAACTGGAGCTTCTTTAAGGTGGGAATATTAGGAACCACACTCCAGAAGAATGGTAGCGAATGACGGTCATTACAATGTCTATCTTGAGGTAGGAAGTACAGTATCGAGAATAACAAAATATTTTAATTTCACTAACAACAAATCTACCAGAGGGGCTATGTGAAAGGAGGTAACTGGGTATGGATATTACTTTCGCACTTTACCCATTTGCCCAAAAGAGAATTTTTAAGCTTGTGCTACTCTTCCCAGTAATAGGCACACCCAAAGCCACACCGAGGCTCTGATGAAATATGAAATTTGTCCTCAGTGCAGTATCAACTCTCTTGGTTTATGACTGCGTTGTTTTATTGGCTGGGAGTTAACAGCTCCTTCTCTTTACCCCCCACCCTTACAAGCCATGACAAAATGTGCATTGCCCATCCCCAAGTGAAGAGTGGTCTTATGTCTCAAGGGGCACAAATGGCCCAACAGCGGGGGAGGGGTGCCAGCAGAAATGCCGCCGCTGGGTAAATGCCAGCGGTGACTGCCTCCGGATGTCAGATTCCAGCCACAGTGTCAGAATTCGAGGCAGCCTTGGGGATGTACTCCTGGGAGAGTGGTGACGACCAGTGATAAATTGTAAGAGAAAAAAACCCAGAACTTTACAGAGCACACAGAAGCTGTTCAACCCATCATCTCTCACTCCAGCCAAAAACAGGGCAATTCAGGCCCATTCCATTCTCCAGCTCTGCTTGGTTAGAGTACTTCAGCTGCACCTACTTTTGAAATGACAATCTACCACCTTTTCAGTTACTGAATTTCAGACACCCACTACCCTCCGAGTCTAAATATTTCTAACCCTCCCCCAACTTTCTGTTTATTCCTTTCAAGCTTTGCTTCCTGGGCAGTGGCCTGTGTGCTGACTGAAATAGGTCCATCCTATACACACACTCATCTGATTTTATGCTTCAATTAACTCTCCCCTCGGTTTCTTTTGTTTTGAAGACAGCAATCCCAGACTGTCCAAACTTTCTTTCTAGCTCGTGTTCTCTACTATTGGCAACATTCTTGGAAGTTTCCTCTGCACCCTCTCTTAGTAGGATCACATCCTTCTTGTAATGTGGAGACCAGGACTGCTTGCAACTCTCCAACACTGGCTTAATTTTTTTGTTAAACTAGCTCCAGTATCACCTCCCAGTCTCGGGAAATCACTTCACTCTTTTGTCCTACCACCTTTGGCGATATGTGGATGCGTACCCAAAGTCCCTCTATCTGTCAATACTTCCCTGAATCCTACTGTGGTTGGATAAGGTGGTCAAGAAGGCATACAGCATGCTTGGCTTCAACGGCTGGGTCATCAAATATAAAAGTTGACAAGTTATGTTACAGCTGTACAAAACCTTAGTTAGGCCACATTTGGAATATTGCATGTAGTTCTGGTCGCTACATTATCAGAAGGACGTAGAAGGTGAGGTGGTTTACCAGGATGTTGCCTGGTCTGGAGGGTTTTAGTTATGAGGAGAGGTTTGATAAACCTGGATTGTTTTTACTGGAAAGGTGAAGGCTCAGGGGTGACCTGAAAGAGGTCTACAAAACTGTGAGAGGCATAGATAGGGTGGATTGTCAGAGGCTTTTTCCCAGGGTGGAAAGGTGAACTACAGGAGGGCACAGGTTCAAGGTGAGAGGGGGAAGGTTTAAGGGAAAGGTGCAAGGAAAATGTTTCACCCAGAGGATGGTGGGTGCTCTGGGACACACTGCCAATAGAGGTGGTGGAAACAGGCACGTTAACAACATTTAACGTATATTTTGATTGACACATGAATGGGAGGTGAACAAAGGGATAGAAACCACACATGGGCAGTATGTAATGGGTCTAAATAAGGATTAGAATCAGCACAGGCTTGGTGGGCCTGTTCCTTTGCTGCACTGAATTACATTTCTTGTGTACTCACTTGCCTTGCTTGTCCTGCCCAAAGTGTTCAGAATTGTCCTCTTGCTATGTTCCTGACCAGCTGCTCTGATCTTTACTTGTGGTGTACAGCTGTCTTTGGCACCAGTGACCACACTGTTCATATTTGGTATCATGCCTCAAATGGTCTCAATCGTGTCGCCTACATTCAAGTCTAAATCCTTGACTGACCACGAAAACCCAGGGACTGAGCATTGAGCCCGACAGAATCCATTGGGAGCAGATGCCAGGCCACAAAAAAAATCCATTGAGCATTCCCCTTTGCCTTCTGTCACTGAGCTTGCTACTACTTTACCCAACTGTGTCCAATTCTTCACATATAATTATCCACGGAAAGCAGCCAGTTTTAGAGAGTTAGACTGTCCACCTCGTGCAACCATTAGAAACTGTTAAGAACCCACAGGAATAGAACAGAATCCCCACAGTGTGGAAATAGGCTATTTGGCACTCAAAGACCACACCGACCCTCCAAAGAGCATCCCACCCAGACCCACCCTCCTACCCTGTTCCTGTAACCCTGCATTTCCAACCTGGCCTGTATATCCCTGCACACTACAGGACAATTTAACGTGGCCAATCTACCTAACCTGCAGATCTTTGGACTCAGGCAGGAAACCCATGCAGTACAAACTCTACACAGACTGCCGCCTCAGGCTGGAATTGAACCCGGGTCCCTGATACTGTGAGGCTGCAGTGCTAATCACTGTGCCATCCCTAAGTATAGATCACAGACACTGCATAATGTGACTGTCTCTTCAGTAAAAACAGATGCCACCTGCATCCATTAATCATGGCATATTACATACGTGTGCATAGAGACAACAATCAAACACAGAACTGGATTAGGTCATGCACCCTGTTCCTCAATTCTGTATACCTACCTCCTCCTGGTCCTGTATACCCACCTTTCACCCCCTTGCTTAGCAACCCTCTCAAAAATATTCAAGGACACTGCTTGCACCACCTTTTCAGGACAATAAAAAGAGTTCCAAAGACTCATGACTCTCAGAGATAAAATATTGTTCCTCATCTCATCTTTGTCCTAAATGGGCAACCCCTGATATTTAAGCAGTGGCCCCTAGTTCCAGATTTTTCCAGAACAGTTTGGGAAAAGGAAGCATCCTCTCCACGCCCACCCAGTTAAGGTGTCTCAGGATCTTATTTGTTTCAATCATGTCATCTCTTCATCTGCTAAACTCCAGTGGATCTAGATTAGAGTGGTGCTGGAAAAGCACAGCAGGTCAGGCAGCATCCGAGGGGCAGGAAAATGAACATTTCAGGCAAAAGGCCTTCATCAGGAATGATTCCTGATGAAGGGCTTTTGCCCGAAACGTCGATTTTCCTGCTCCTCGAATGCTGCCTGACCTGTTGTGCTTTTCCAGCACCACTCTAATCTTAACTCTAATCCCAAGCATCTGCAGTACCGACTACTGTCCAGTGGATCTAAACCTAGCCTGTCCAACCGCTCCTCAAAAGAACAACCCAGGCATTCATCTAGTGAACCTTCTCTGAACTACTTCCTGTGCATTTACACCCTCTCTTAAATAAGACCAACACTGTGCACAATAAAGTCATGACAGTCCCAGAGGATTGCATTCTCATTAGAGAGAGAGAGATGACTGTTGGCAGTTTAACCTGAGGGTCACCACGGCTCATTTAGGGGCAAAGTTGACAAGGTGGGGTCTTCATATGACCTCAGTGGGTGTAGGAATTGAACTGACACTGTAGCTGTCACTCTGCATCGCAAAGCAGCCATCCAGCCAACTAAGCTAACCAACCCAGGACTCCCGATGTGATGTAGAAACTGTAAGAGTGTACCATGTGTGGTGTAAAAGGCTGGCTCCAAATGTTGCTCACTCTATCCTCTTTTAAGCAGCAGCAGCAGCACTGTAGGAAGGCACTGCAACATACATTTTCAAGGTTACTGATCGCTGCAAAGATAGAACTTCTTAAACATCTCTCAGCGTTAACTTTTGAACAAAGAAAATTACAACACAAGAACAGGTCCTTTGGCCCTCCAGGCCTGCGCTGATTCAGATTCTCTATCTAAACAGGTCACCTATTTCCTAAGGATCTGTATCCCTCTGCTCCCTGCCCATTCATGTATCTGTCTAAATACATCTTAAAAGACGCTATCATGCCCGCCTCTACCACCTCCGCTGGCAACGCATTCCAGGCACCCACCACTCTGCATAAAGAACCTTCCACGCATATCTCCCCTAAACCTTTCCCCTCTCACCTTAAACTCATGCCATCTAGTAATTGAGTCCCCCACTCTGGGAAAAAGTTTCTTGCTATCCACCCTGTCTCTCCTGATGAAGGGCTTATGCCCGAAACGTTGATTCTCCGGCTCCTCAGATACTGCCTGACCTGGTGTGTTTTTCCAGCACCACCCTCTCGACTCTGAGCTCCAGCATCTGCAATCCTCACTTTCTCCTCCCTGTCTATACCTCTCATGGTTTTGTAGACCTCAATCAGATCCCCTCTCAACCTCCATCTTTCTAATGAAAATAATCCTAAACTACTCAACCTCTCTTCATAGCTAGCCCCCTCAAAGAACAAAGAAAAAAGGTAATAAATCCTAAAAAAAAGAAATAAAATGCATGATCAAAACTGGAAAACAAATTTGCCAGTTTGATGAAGAAGTTAAATATGTAGTTAGGACAGAGAAACAAACAAAAGGATGGAGACAGCAAGGAAGAGCATACAATGCTTCATTGTAAGATGAAGGCTTGCTGGAGGTTTTCAGCCAGTTAATTTGTGGAAATTTCCAGCCCTGTATTGAGACCGCACTTGTTATTGGAGAAGGAAGTACACAGAGAAATGTTTAACTCAACTGATGTCACAAAAAAGGAAATTAGGTGCTATCTCACTTCCTCAGTAAGTAAACTCACAAACATCTTTACTGAATTAAATGCAGCAAAATGAAGCTTAATTGTCAGTCGAAACAGAGCATTTAATTCTAATGATAAGTAAACATCAGTCTCAATACACGAACAACAGACTGGATTAAGAGTTGAGTTAGCAACTTCCTGATGAAGGCCTTATGCCTGAAACGTCGATTCTCCTGCTCCTTGGATACTGCCTGACCTGCTGTGCTTTTCCAGCAATACACTCTCAACTCTGATCTCCAGCATCTGCAGTCCTCACTTTCTCTCTTCAGTCTCAATATGCGTACAACAGACTGGATTAAAGGTTGAGATAGCAACTTCTCTACAAACACAATAGGTTGGGTTTCATTAGATACATCAATACTTTTTAATCCTTCTGTGGGCCAGCATTTTGTGCCCATCATCAGATGTCATCTAGAAGGTGGTACTGAACCACCCTCGTGAACCAGTCAAACTCATCTGGTGACCTACCTACCCAGAAGAGCCATTATAGAAACCATTGACACTGTACGTCTCCTGTACCTGACTCTCTCACTGCCTCCCCCCTACCATCCCTCTATCTAGTGAATTCCACTTCAAACATATTTTTAAAACAGCTAGAGAAACAAGGAAACTTCATCCTGCACATCAAACTTTGCACTGACAGTTTATACTCAGATATAGCCCTTCCTTTCCTCAATACTCAGGCACTGTGAACCACTGCTTTTCAGTTTGATTTTAAAATGTGGGACATCATAACTTCCAAGTCATTTTTAAAAGAGTGAGCCATTTGGCACATGCTCTCATCCAGATAATCACAACAGAGCTCCAGTCACCAGTCTCTGCCTCAGCTTCCAACCCCCTTGGCACATGATATGTGTGCGCAGTGTGTGTGTGTGTTTGGTGTGTATGGTGTGTGTATGTGTTTGTGCACGCGTGCATGGTCTCTTTGTAAGTGTGCCTCTGTGTGCGTAAGTGTGTTTGTGTGTAAGTGTGTGTGAATGTATACATGTGTGTGTTTGCGTGTTATGGACTTTAGGCTTGGTTCAGCAGTGAGTGGGATATTTATTTATGCTCACATTTGGCAGTACAGCCTGTGGGATTACAGCAGTCTACAGAGACAAGATGGAAGCCAGACTTGCCTCCAACCCAGCAGCCACCTGCTCTCCATCTCCTGCCAACGTGTGGACCCTGACCCTGTTTTGATGTTCCGTCCTTGCCAACTTGAGGGGCATTTTTGCAGTTTCTGCCACTCCCATACTCTCCAAAAAATACCTTTTTAGCTGGAAAACACTTTGCCAAGTTCAGTGGTCATGAAAACCACCATCATAATAAATACAGGCTTCCTTTCTTTCACACAGAATTGACTATTTATGGACGCACCAGTCTATTATCATTTTATAAACTTTTAACAGTTGAACTTTGGGGTTACATATTCACAACTTTCTGATTTATCTTGCTCTCTCTACTAAGCTTCTCAAATCTAGGTTGTGTTCAAAATTATGGAAATTTCCCACTCACCCCCAAGTGTTTAAGGACTCTCACAGCCTTCCTTTGGCACGCAAGATGCTAACACTGAGATGAAACCAGTGAAAAACAATTTAGAAAGAGAATTTAAAAACAGGTCTAAAAGAAAACCTCATACAAGGAACAAACAAATGATTTAGGAGATGTACTTCATGTTTTATTTTGTATGCCAAGATTGACTACACAACTCAGTCATATCTCTAGTGCTTATTAGTTTTATTATATGGCCTTTCTCAATTACTCTCTATCTGCCCTATCAGTTTCAAACAAGGCAGCCTGTAGTATTTAATGGATTTCCGATGTCACTCAGACATTTTGTAAATAATACTGCGCGCACACACTGCTTTCACCCAGGAGTGTCTAATTTAGTGCGAAACTTGATCATTTAGATCATGCCCATCATATTTTCCAAATGACAGCTGAGAAATACTATGCAAAGGCAATCTGCTGCCTAAACAGTCAGTGTGAATGCTTCATCAAACGATACTTATAGATCGGCTAGCTCAGTTGACTGGATGGCTGGTTTTACACAGAGTGACACCACACTGGCGGGGCGGAGATATGATGAAGGACTCTCGTTTTCAACCTCTCCCCTTGCCTGAAGTGCGTTGACCCTCAGGTTAAACCACTACCAGATGTCGCTATCTCTCTAAAGAGTGCAGCCCCATGGTCCAGTTGGACTGTAGCAATTTCATCTTTACTTACAGCTTCTCAGAGGTCGTAGTAAACACTTGTAAACTGCCTTGTGATTGGACAATTTCACGGTGAAAGCTTGGTAGCAAAGCCAATGAGCAGCTTCATAAGGAAAAGGACCAGCAGCATCTCTGAATCCTAGAGATATCCCTGGGAAAAAATTGTAGATCACATAAATTCTAATAAATACATCATTTATGTAAGTGATTTAGATGAGAACATGGTTTGTAAGTTTACAGAAGACACCAAAATTGGTGGCATAGTGGATAGTGAAGAAGGTTTTCGAAAATTACAAATGGCTTTTGATTAAATGGGTAAATGGGCTGAAAAATGCCAGATGGAGTTTAACCTTGATAAATGTGAGGTACAGTAAACAGGGGTAGGGGCTTATACAATTAATGGTAGACCCTGGGTAGTGTCAAGGGCTTTTGCCCGAAACGTCGATTTCGCTGCTCCTTGGATGCTGCCTGAACTGCTGTACTCTTCCAGCACCACTAATCCAGAGTCTGGTTTCCAGCATCTGCAGTCTTTGTTTTTACCTAGTGTCATAGAGCAGAGAGACCTAGGGGTTCAGGTACATAATTCTTTAACGTTTGCATCACATAAAGAAGGATGATTAAAAAGACATCTAGCATGCTTGCCGTCATTGCTCAGTCCTTTTCAGTATAGGACTTGGCAAGTCATGTTGAGATTGTACTTGACATTGGTGAGGCCTTTTCATCGAATCCCCACAAAGTGGAAGCAGGCCATTTGACCCATCGAGTCCACACTGACCCTTCAAAGAGAATCCCAGCCAGACCCACCTCCCTCCAACCCTGCATTTCCCATGGTCAATTGACCTTCCCAGCACATCTTTGGCCTGTGAGAGGAAACCCACGCAGACATGGAAAGAATGTGAAACTCCACACTTTGTCTGTCCAAATAGAGACGGCTTTTTAAAGTGCAGTGTTACGCACAGTAACATATACTCTTCCCATATTAGGGAAAAACCGAGGATTCTGTGCTGGCCTACTTAACGGCCATCTCCCCACCTTCCACCATCACTGAAGATTGAAGACTAACCTCGGTTTTTAGCTTTCAGTATGGAGTAGCAACAAACAGCCATTTCAGAGATGACCTCAAGAAAGAACGAAGGGTTGTCTCTTACTCTTTGGCCAAATGGGAGTCGCAGAACACAAGCATGGAATCTATAAGCAATGAAAATAATCATAGTGTGTTTCCTTTTCGCAACTTTCATTCATGAAAGAAAGATGGCTTCGATTATTTTGGCTATAGTTTACTATGCCACAGAGAGATCTCAATATATTAACTGTTCATGGGACATGGACAGCATTTATTGCCCTTCCATAACTGCCCTGGAGAAAGTGGTGGTGAGCTGCCTTCTCAAACTGCCGCAGTTCAATTGCTCAAGGAAAGTCCCAATGCTTTTGGGAGGCGGGGTGGGGTTCCAGGAATTTGACTCATTGGTATTTAAGCAGTGACAGCGATATGGTTCCAAGCCAGGTTGGAGAGTGGTTTGGAGGGGAACTTGCATGTGGTGGTATTACCATGTATCTGTTGCCGTTGTCCTTCTAGGTGATATCAGTTAAAATGTTTGGAAAAGTGCTGCCTCAGGAGCCTTGATAAGATTAGATTAGATTAGATTTTTAGATTAGATTACTTTACAGTGTGGAAACAGGCCCTTCAGCCCAACAAGTCCACACCGACCCGCCGAAGCGTAACCCACCCATACCCCTACATTTACCCCTTACCTAACACTACGGGCAATTTAGCATGGCCAATTCACCTGACCTGCACATCTTTGGATTGTGGGAGGAAACCGGAGCACCTGGAGGAAACCCACGCAGACACGGGGAGAACGTGCAAACTCCACACAGTCAGTCGCCTGAGGCGGGAATTGAACCCGGGTCTCTGGCGCTGCGAGGCAGCAGTGCTAACCACTGTGCCACCGTGCTGCCCACTGCAGCGCATCATGTAGATGGTACACAGTGCTGCAACTGAGCATCAGTTGTAAAAAGGAATGAATATTGAACATGGTAGATGGGATGCCAATAAAGCAGGCTGTTTTGCATTCTGGACTGTGCAAGACTTTGAGTTTTGTTGAAGGTGCACCCATCCAGGCATGGAGAGTAATCCATCACACTTCAAACTTGTGCCTTTGTAGACAACAGACAGGGAGAGGGGAGATTGGAGTCCCTGGCTGTGGAATTCCTAGCCTCTGAGCTGACCTTGTAGACACAGTATTTATACAGCTATCTGGTCCAGTAGAATTTCTGGTCATAAGAACATGGAGCAGGTGTAGGTAATTCAGCCCCTCGAGTCTGCTCCCTCACCCAGTATAATCAAGGCTGATCTCAGTTCGGCTTCAACTCCACTTTCCTGCCTGCTCCCGGTAACCCTTTAACCCCTTAATAATTAAAAACCTGTCTACCTCCCCCTTAGACTTACTCAATGCCCCGGCATATACCGCACTCTGGAGCAGTGAATTCCATAGATTCCCAACTCGCCACCATTAAAGGCATATAAATGGTCATTGCATAAGCATATGGACAATAATGGAATAGTGTAGGTTAGATGGGCTTTAGATTGGTTTCGCAGGTCAGCACAACCATCAATGGGGAGGAAGGGCTTGTACTGCACTGTAATGTTCTATGTTCTTTGACCGAAGTAATTTCTCTTTACATCTGCTTTAAATCTGATACCCCCAATTCTAAAACTATGGCCTCTGATTCTAGATTGCCCCACATGTGGAAATATTCGCTCTAGGTCTACTTTGTCAATTCTTTTTAACAACGTATATCCCTCAAATAGACCTCAAGTAGTAACTCACATGGCGTTGATGGTGCAAAATTCAGCATTGGTAATGTCACTGAATGTCAAGGTGAGAAGGTTAGAATCTCTCATTTGAGAAAGTCAATGCCTGGCATAGACATTACTTATCATTTAGCAGCCCAATCCCAGATGTTGTCCGTAGCTTGCTTTATAACGACACAGACTGTTTTGGTTTCTGTGCAGTCATGAATGCTAGTGAGCATTGTGCAATCAGTGAGCAATACATTTTCAATCTTCAGACGGAGGCAAGGTCACTGATAGCAGAGCCCAGGACACCGCCCTAAGGATCTCCTACTGTAACGTTTGACTTCCGATTATGCACAACTATGTTTGTGCATAATGTATGACTCTGAAGTGCAACAGTTATTTTGGGTGCAAACGTGAGCATTCAGTGCACAGTGGAATTCTGCAAACTGAATTAGACTTGTAGCAGCATGATAAGTTTGTACAACCAGTTAAAGGCAGACTTTGGTCTTTCATAGGACCTTTCAGATGCTTACGGAGGCCTTCATAATCAATTAATTACTTTTTGCAGCAATACTTAAGAAAATAATTTCCTGTTCCATTTAGATAACAGATGAGGATCAATAAAGCACTTCACAAAAACAATGGAGCTATACCATCAATGAATAAATTCCACCCGATTAATTGCAGGTGAAAGGCTCCCAAAATATATTGAGCATCAGAATGGTACACAAAGTACATTTCACCTCCCCTAGAAGGGGAATGAGGTTAACTGTGAAGTACAGAGGTATTGTACTGCCACAGAACATCAGAAAGGCATTTTGTTGTCGCACTGGGGGATGAAGAAGTAATTGCAAGAAGTTATCAGGGTCAAAGAGTCTTAGAACATCTATACTGAAAAAAAATCCGATTAAAGTCCCTCTCATTAACCCTGTAGAGGGAAGTTAAACTCCAGTAAATATTAATTGTGCTGTCAAATCTTGGGATCCAAGATCTTGTGAGCGGCACAGTGGTTAGCACTGCTGCCTCACAGCGCCAGAGACCCGGGTTCAATTCCCACCTCAGGCGACTGACTGTGTGGAGTTTGCACGTTCTCCCCGTGTCTGCGTGGGTTTCCTCCGGGTGCTCCGGTTTCCTCAGGTTTCCTCAGGTGAACTGGCCATGCTAAATTGCCCGTAGTGTTAGGTAAGGGGTAAATGTAGGGGTATGGGTGGGTTGCGCTTTGGCGGGGCAGTGTGGACTTGTTGGGCTGAAGGGCCTGTTTCCACACTCCTAGTTAACGTAGATACCTCAACAGAGCTGAATGCTAGGTCAGTACTTACTGATCTATCAGAAGTAGTGTGTTTATCATAAAGTATCTGTGCTTTTGTAATTGGTACCCATGTTAATGGAAACATTCAGTATCATTGGTCCAATGTCTGCAGCTGGCCATAATAAGTGTGAATGGTGCAACAATGCATACGAATAAAGTAAAATTCATTCTATAATAGAATCTAACCATTGACATTCAATGTCAATACAATCACCGAATCCCCCACTGTCAACATCCTGGGGTTTAGCACTGACCAGGAGCTTAACTGGACCAGGCATATACAGATGGTGGCTCCAAGAACAGAGAAGAGACTGGGAATTCTGCAATGTGTGAATTACAGTTTATCAATAATCTCTACTTGCCTGGTTGTGTAGCTCCAACATTGCAGAAGCCCAACACCGTACAGGGCAAAGCAACCTGCTTTCTCTTCCTAAGAGAATTGCATGTGTTACTATACCACAGAAACCAAAATGGTTCAAGAGGGTAGCTCTCCACCACCTACCCAGGGTAATCAGGATTGGGAAATAATTGCTGGACATCCAACATTCCCTCTAATTATTTCCGCTGCTGCCCATGTGGGTCTCTGAGGTCCATGTGTGGCAGTTGCTTCTGAAACCGGATGTTGATACTGGGAATGGCGTCAGTTTGTCAACTGATCTGTGCAAAACTGCAGCTAAACAGCTTAGAGGAAACATCATCCACATGCCATTAAAAAAAATATTTCTTTGTACAAGCTGAAGGCAACAGAAAGAAGTCTTAAGGTGGACTGCAAAGCATCAAAAATACTTGGTCTACTTTGTTTTCAATGATTTCCCATCAGTGGCTGGTATTAGAATGCAAATTTAGCCAGTTGTTCAATAGAATACAAGATTTGACTGAGTAATACTGACATGAGTGGCTTTATGTTTTTCGCAAAATAAATAAACAAGTTAATTTATGATACAGCTTTTTAAAGTAAAACAAATTAATTAGCAGGTCAACATAACTAATCAACTATGCGTGCATTGTTTTCTTTTCAGACATCTGAATTAAGATCCAATTGTAGCAAATTATTCCGTTACACAAAAGGCCTACCTAACAACAGAAGTGTGCCTATTATGCAGTAAGGAAGTGTTTATACTTTATGAATGTTTACACCCAATGGAGGAAAGACTTTGTTTACAACGTCTGTTTAACAAAACAACCTTCACCAAAGTCCTGCTCCTCCAACTCACTGGCAATCTATCCAATCAACACATTGATTTTACAAAATCAGGGTCTGAAAAATGCTGCAAGTCAATCTTGATACAACTAAAAAACTATGAATGCCCATGAAAATTGTAAAATCAATGAAAAACCGTATGATGAGTCCTGAGTGAATTTGATGCTGTTTGAGTAATGCGCTATTCCTGGTATCATTCTAAACATTAACAAAGTTCAAGTGAATTATCAGGGAAGCTATCAAGGCTGTTAAATTGTTAACCACTAATATGTTTTTTTATAGGGTTATAAAATGTTAATCAACAACACACTTACTGCTATGGACTAAAATGTTAACTAACTGGTCATAGCACTAGGATCAAAGTCAACTTTATTTGATATGAGACTAATGTTGTGTGTTCTACCATCCACATCTTCTGGTTCTTTAGGGGTTACATGATCTAGTGGGTATGTGAGGGCAGATTCCCTCTGGTCTAATGTAGAGTCTTGTCCTGTAAACAAGATGTAAAGCTGTTGCAGAGATGCATTACACTGCAGGTTGTAAGAACAAGCTCTTTGTTACCACAGAACTATTGGGAGGACATAGCACCAGGGTTGACTCACATGAGATCCTATTTTACTCTCTTACCAAGTCAACATGACATTATTACAATGGCTGGTGCCTACTGGGCTCAATCAAGTATTAAACCTTTCAGATTCTTCCAGACACAAATACATCTCTCCCCTCCCCACAAGACCTGAAGAAAAAAAGAGCAGAATAGACCGTTCAACCCCTCAAGCCTGCTCCAGCATTCAATAGGATCATGGCTGATCAGGACACACCATCCCCACATCTCCAAGTGTGATTTTTTTCTGGCTAACTTTTAGGATTATACATTCATTCCAGTGCTATGATGGTGTTAAAATGGAATATCAAATTTTAACTTTTCAAGGGCTAAGCAAAGATGAAACATGAACCTGAACTGGCTACAGAGGTCTAACTGAGGCAGATTTCAAGAGATCCACGCGGAACAAACAAAATTGTCGACCCTGAAATTGCCATTTTTATTTAAAGACGTCAAAACCAGACAACTCAGTCAGCATCACGAAATTCTCGTTTTCTATTTTACTTCATAATTTTGGGAGGCTCAGCTTGGGAGAGTAGTGGAGCTATATTCAGGAATATAGACTGACTATATTTCAACAGTTGTTTCTAAGCAGCAGGGCAGAGAGAAGAGAAAATTAATTTGTGACAACAAAGGTTGGTACTCTCTCTCTCTTCCTACCTGTTCCTGTCATCATCTCAGAATTCAGCGAAAAAGCAAACAACCATTCATTGAGAACTCAAAGAAATCAACAGATTCCACTATTGCTGAGGATACAAGTCAATCATTAAACAACTGTGGTCCCAAATTAAGAATGGACTACATCAAGGATTTGAGGAACTGTTTATCTGGGTGACCTTCGTCTGTTCCAGACCAGCTCGCTCTTAAACTTACTGCTTGTACAGGTGTTTGATTGGAAAAGGCATTTGATTAATTTGTTGGAGCTCTTTGAGGATGTTGTTAATAAAATTTATAAAGGGAAGTTGATGGATATTAAACAGAAAACAAAGAACTGCAAACGCTGGAAATCTGAATCAAAAACAGAAATTGCTGGAGAAATTCAGCAGGTCTGGCAGCATCTGTGGAGAGAAAGCAGAGTTCACTCTTCATGTCCAGTGACCCTTCTTGAGAACTGAATGTAGCCAGGAAAAGGAAAAGAAAAAGAAAAGGTCTGGCAGCATCTGTAAACAGAAATCAGAACTGAGGGAGGGTCACCAGACCCAAAACAGTAACTCTGATTTCTCTGCACAAATACTGCCAGACCTGCTGAGCTTTTTCAGCAACTTCTGTTTTTGCTTCTGATTTACAGCATCCACAGTTCTTTTGGTTTTTATGTAGCCAGGAAAAGGTTGGTGTATACTCTGAAAATGGGAAGAGAGAATTCATAGTTGTGAAATATGTATAGGGTTTCTAGTTTTTGGTGCTAATGAGTTGCATGCAGCATATTTCCAACCTCACTAGACCATGCAGTTGAATTTGTATAGCTTGAACAGTTTATCTTCAATAGCCAATGCCTGCTATCTGATAATGTTGTGATACTTACTCCTAAGTCTAAACTTGTAATTCATGGAGGAGGGTCAGCTCACCAAAATCTTTAGCCTGGATCATTTATTTCCTTCAACAAAATTTGGATTTGTCTTGTACTGGAGACTGTCCAATCTCAGTTAACTCTTTGTGTGGGCAGTTGTTCAGTTTTTTGCTTTTCTGTGGTTATGTCCCACTTCAACATATTTTATAAGAGTGATCTAATGCTGCACATTAAAAGCATTTGGTTTAAGTAACTAGACACTGTTCACTCCTGTGAGTTCTCTTTGCTGCACAGTGTTGGCAAGGACTCGAAGTGTTCTAGCCACTGCATTGTCTTAGCATGTGTATCTCTTGTGATTCTGTACTGTAAGAATTAAATGGCTTCTGAAAATCTCTTCGATGAAGTTTGATCTGTTTTCCCTTAGGATTAATTAGTATTGCTTTCCTCACCACCCGAAATCGGGTTTTGTCAAAAGTTATGTCTTCTTTGTACTGTAATAAATCTGACAAAGACTCATGAGCAATGCTCACAACAATTCCATCTATTATGAATTCTGACTTTGAATGAATATTGTAGAACTTCTCCAGTAATTCATGGAAGGAATTAAAAATGTTATCTATGGGTACACCTGTACGTTTCTATTAAATGTTGCTTTTTCAAGACTTTTATTAATTCTGAAGTTGAAATAATTGTCAAAGGCTCTCAGTACCTCTTTGAACATGTCTTTTGCTTCTTTTACCCCTTAGAGAGCCATAACATAATCTGTTCTACTCCCAATTCTGTAGAGAAGTGTATTTACTTGTTCAGCTTCTGAATTATTATCAAGTTTAGATGGTAAATAATGATTTTTTCCAGAATGCTCAATTTGCATTCTATTTGGTCCACTCTGAAATTGAACCTTATGGTCTAAATTATTTCTGCTGCCATTAATCCATAACTACGTACTTCAACCTCTTTGAAAAGTTTTAATTCTTCAGTAATTGTGATTCTCCCATGCTGTGTTGCTGTTCTGGAAGGTTTCCCTACACTTTACAGCTTTAGAAGAGAACTCTGCATGTTTTTTTTCTTATTTGTTCACAGGATGTGTGCATTGCTGGTGCAGCTAGCAGTTATTACCCAGCATGCATTACCCTAGGAAAAATGGCTGGAAGCTGCCTTCTTAAACTGCTGCTGTACCTTAAGTAAAAGTAAGCACAAAGCTGTAAGAAAAGGAGTTCAAAGACTTGGACTCAGCTACTTTCAAGAAACAGTAACAGAGTTCCAGGTCAGGACACTGTCTCGCTTAGGGTAGTATTAAAGACAGAAAAATCTGGAGAAACTCAGCAGGTCTGGCAGCATCTGTGCAGACAGAAGCAGAGTTAGCACTTTGAGTTCAGTTTCAAAACAGAACAGTCCTGAAGAGGAAACACATCACACATCATGCATGGCATAGTGGAAAGGTCAATGAGGGCGCGCGGCGGCTAATGGACAGTGAACAGGTTGTGTGTTGGGGGGGGGTGTGGAATGGACATTGAGGGCGTATGGGGGGGGGGAATGGACAGTGAACGGGGTGTGTGTGGGGCGGGGGGTGGAATGGACAGTGAAGGGGTGCGAGTGGGGTGGAAAGGCCAGTAAGGGCGCGTGGGGGGCTGGAATGTACAGCGAATGGTGTGAGGCAGGGGATGGAATGGACAGTGAGGGTGTGGAGCGGGGGTTGGAATGGACAGGGAATGCGGGGAAATGGACAAGGAAGGGGATGTGCGCGGGGGTGTGGTGGAACGGGCAGTAAAGGGTGTAGGGTGGGGGGAATGGACAGTAAGGGGTGTGGGGCGAGAGGAATGGACAGTGAGGGTGTGTGGGGTGGGAAGGGTAGAATGGACAGCGATGACAATAGGGAGGTGGATGGACCGTAAGGGTGTGTGGGGAGAGAGGCTTCAATTTGAGAGATGAGGCCAGGGCAGGATGTATTCCTGCGCTCAGCAGGTCACAAGGATATCTCTGCCAGTAACATGTGGGAGCAGCAGTGGGAAGTGGCATTAATTGCTAACTCAGAGATTATTGACTGAGTTCCACTTTACTTTTATCAGAAAGCAATGTGTTTTCACTTCCCAAAGTGGAATGTTTTAGAAGTGCACATGAAAATAGCGCCCCATGTGTTTTACATAAATGAATGAGGGGCGAACTTATAGAAACATAAAAAATTATGAAGGGAATAGATAGGATAGAAGCAGAGAGGGTGTTTCCACTCAGGCGGTGTGAAACTAGAACCAGGATGCATAACCTCAAAATAACCTCAGATCTGGGACTAAGTTGAGGAGGAACTCAGTGAATGTTTTAAGGCAAAGATAAATAGATTTTTGAACAGTTAAGAAATTAAGAGTTGTGGTGAGGGCGGGTAAGTGGAGCTAAGTCCATGAAAAGATCAGCCATGATTCCACATCCCCCCCCATGATTTTAATAATGATCTTAGTAAAACGCCAGAACAGGCTCGATAGGCCAGATGGCCTACTCTTGCTCTTGTTTCTTATAAACTAATTCAACACATCACCTTGTTGGTGCAGTGAAGGACTGGATCATACACAGCATCCAAATCATTCTAACTTGGAAGATCTTGGGTTGAGGAGCAGTGAATAGACATATTTCATTTTTAAAACTTTACAAAGACAAGACATGAAACCAAACTTGAAACTCAGATAAACTCAAGGCCATGTACAGTCTTTTTTTTGTTAATCATCTAACATTCCAAATCATATGCCCCTTTGTGATGTGATGTTATAAACTACCCAAAAATAACCAACTGATACACAAGTTTTTGGAAAGTACCTGTAAGCCTGGAGAAGGAATATCTTGTAGACGTTGATGGTAACTGTTCTCAGTGTACTAACCTGCAGAAATTATAAATATGTCTGAGCTGATCATCAATTTTATACTTGTCTATACAATACACAATAGCCACCTCCCCCATCCCAAGTCTGTAGCAACAATTCAAGGTATGTTAATCTCTGGGCAGATACACTATATAAAAAGTCAAAAAGAATAGAACTAGGTTTGTTTCGCCTTACACAGCAGGAAGAAACTATCATCAGGTTTCGTTTCTGCTAATAACAAAGTGCAGGTACACAATCCTTTATCCGAAATCCTTGTAGCCAGCTGTTTTTCGGATTTCAGAATAAATGACATTTTCACAGTGAAATGTTTTCAAAATTACCAAACAGCAGACCCATGTGTGACAAGTACAAGCACTGAGACACAACTGATACCTGCCAGTGCTGGGCCACGCCGACACATCACATCTGAATGATGTGGGTTGAGTGGGTGTGGAGTTGGGTCACTTTTTCGCACACCAAACAACCTTGTTATACAGAAAAAAACTTCACAATAAAAACTTCAGATTTCGGAGCTTTTCGGATGTCAGAATTTCAGATAATGGATTGTGTACCTGTACAGAAAGCCAAAATAGTTTTACAATTGTGTTTTACCATTACATTAAATAATTATCTTGAAGTTATTTCAAATCAAAACATTTTAGCTACCCAGCAGTTTGTAGCAGCAGTGCAGTGATGTTCGTTTTCACTTGTGTGAAATCGGATGAACCAAAGGTTCTACTTTGGGCTTTTTTGACATTGTAACATCATAGATAAGCTGATGTGACAGTGAAGATCGCAGAAACAATTGCAGATCTCTCTGCGTGCAATGCAGAACAAGTGAGCAGCTTAACTTGTGAAGAGGAACTTTGGACAACAAAAAAACAAAGAAAGAGAGGTCCTGATATCGAATTGTGGGCGATCACTTTCAACTACAAACTCTTCTTATGAATTTCTCATCTCTTAACTCTTGTTACCTTTGAGAACAATACTGTATAATCTTGCAAATGGTTCATTAATTTTGTTGAAGTTACCAATTGCCCAACAAGCACATGTCTGATTGGATCTGTCAGATGGAGAGACTCAATCTTATTGCAGGTTGCAAGGCCATCTGGTTAGACTGAAAACATTCATTTGAATGTTTGGACAGCAACACGAAGCATTTTACCACGCATTCCCTATTTCCACAGTAACAGCGATCCAGTCAGGAATCTCTGCCCGATGTTGGGCAGTGTCCAATTTGTTTAGACTCCAACCAGTGTACCTAGTTCTGAAAGCTGCCTACTCTCTGCCCTACAACAAAGTTCCCCAGCCCACTAACACTGTTAGAGCTTTGTTAGAAACCTCTCTTCCACCAGTCAGCAGCTGGGGCTCCACCTTCTCCACAAGCTTCCGATGTTCCTGGTCAAATTATGGATCGGGCCTTCGGCATCATTGCACTCTGCTGATAGACTGCACCTCCCTACAGATCAGGGCGAGTGGGGAGGGAAACCCCTTACGAGTGGCAGTGAAACCCCAGCGGGAAGACTCTCAGGTGACAGGGGAGAAAGCAGAAATTGGAAGATGAACCATGATCATATTAAAACAGCAGAGTAGGCTCAAAGGGTTGAATGGCCCACTCCCGTTCCTACCTTCTTTGTATCACTGTCTGCAGCTCCAACAATCCTTCAACCAACAGCCAGCCTGTTGCTATGATGATGGTTGACCAGACTAAGTTATCATTGGCCCAGGTGCTGCTGTCAGGCTCCTTTGGGCCTGAGCTTCGAGACATTGATCTCTTCAAAAAAAAAGTTCAGGGTTGGAGGGTTTGAGCTACAGGGAGAGGCTGAATAAGCTGGGGCTGTTTTCCCTGGAGCATCGGAGGCAGAGGGGTGACCGTACAGAGGTTTATAAAATCACGAGGGGCATGGATAGAGTAAATAACCAAGGTCTTTTCCCTGGGGTGGGGGAGTCCAGAACTAGAGGGCATAGGTTTAGGGTGAGAGGGGAAAGACATAAAACGGACCTAAGGGACAACCTTTTCACGCAGAGGGTGCTGTATGTATAGAGTGAGCTGCCAGAGGAATGAGGGAGGCTGGTACAATTACAGCATTTAAAAGGCATCTGGATGGACATACGAATAGGAAGGGTTTACAGGGATATGGGCAAAATGCTGGCAAATGGGACTAGATTAGGTTAGGATATATGGTCAGCATGGATGAATTCAACCAAAGGTTCTGTTTCTGTGCGGTACATCTGTATGACCCTACGATATGATGTCCTCCCAACTACTATCACCCAGTGTTGTGGGTTTATCATGGAAGTCGTGAATATGACATAACCAACAGCAGCTATAAATGCCAATTAGATCCTGAACAAACAGAGGAACCCAAATCACCTTTATACATCGGCCCTTTTACAACTGAAGCTTTGGAGAGAGAGGGATGATCCAAAACAGAAGTAGATGCACTTCAGGAATGAACAGGAAGCAAAGCTGCCTCCTAAGTTTTTGGGCCTAAACACAATCGTTTGAGCAGCAAATAGGTAGGTCTCCAGCTGAATACTGACCTCTGTCTGTCTTACTCACGTGACGCACTATTGATGTTCATGGATGTGACAGATACAGAATTGAGAGTGTGTTGCTGGAAAAGCACAGCAGATGAGGCAGCATCCGAGGAGAAGGAAAATCAACGTTTCAGGCTGGAGCCCTTCATCAGATACAGAATCCACCAAGTCCTCATCAAGTGCAATAGCAGGGAAGTGTGGCTCATGGGAAAAAGAGATTCACTTGTAATCTATACACTCTGTAAGGAACATCACCGCTCACCTCCAGATCCAGGAACATGTGGTGACACTTCAACTTCAAGACAGTCAGTAGCTTCCTCCTCAGATTCTTCCCAGCTTCCGAACTGCAGTTGAAGGTCATGCTTGACCTGATGGAGGTATTTGCATAGCTAAATTTCAAAGAAATGAAATTACTTCCACAGCATAGAATACTGGCTATCATATAGTAAAACAGACGTGGTGCCAGAACCTTTTACCCTATTTTCAATTCCTGGTAATTTTGCATAATTAAGTGATTTTTAGTTATTCTTGACTTTTTGAAAGTTAAATAACAAATTTTATTTCATTTATTCCTCAACTAAAAGGTTTTAATCTCAAAAAAAAAATGCAAAAGGGAGTGCCTTCTTCAACATGGAGTGGTCAGTAAAGCTCGTATTTCTTTAGGTTAAAAGTCAAACACATTATTTTCATGACGTTATGTTTTTGCTGGTTCAATATTTAATGGCTGTCTTTCATGATGGGATGATGGGAGACATGTGATGGCTATTGGTTGCTGCTGCAAGTTACCCCTTTTATTGTGACGTCCCACTGAAACCTTGCTCGACAACACCAGCAGGGTGGTAGTGGCAGTCACCGGTACTGCAACTACCCAAGGCTCAGCCCAGAGATCCAGGCCGAGGTGAATGATGGTGAAAGGAGGATTTGCAGGAGAGAGGGGAAAGTGTACAGCCCACACAATTTGCAGAGCGCCTGCAAAGTCAGGCATATCATGCAAAATTCAAGAACCAGCCTTATTATTTTTCATACTGATGCGCCTCAGAGGATACCTTTTGAGGAGGAAGACACCTGGGCAATTCACTCTGTACAACAACAACTTGAAGTTTAGATAGTGCCTTTGAAGTAGTGAAGAATCCCAAGTCGTTTTACAGGGGCATTACCAAGTGATTTCCCATTGAGCCACATAGAAACATAAAACCTGCAGCCGGCCATTTAGCCCAGCAAGCTTGCTTCACCACAAAATCATTTCAAAGGTAAGGAGGGTGCGAAGAGATGAAGGGTTTTTAAGAGGACAAGTTTTTAAAAATTCATTCACAGGATGAGGTTATCACTAGGCCAACATTTATTGCCCATCCCTAATTGCCTGCAATTAACAGTCAGCCTATGGGTGTGGAATCACACATAAGGATGGCAATTTCCTTCCCTAAAGGGCTTTAGTGAACCAGATGGGATTTTGTCAAGAGTCAACATTCATGGTCATCATTAGACCCTCAATTCCACATTTTTATTGAATTCAAATTCCAACACCTGACATGGTGGGATTTGAACCAGGATCAATAGTCCAGCAACAATACCACTACGCCATCACTTCCCCAACAAGTGACAGAAATTCTTCTGTTGAGGCACTAGGCAGCTGAATGTATGACTGTCAATGTAGCAGTGGATAACAGGGAAGAGTTAGGAAAGCAGAACATGATATATCCCCTCCCACCAACTCCAAAAAAGAACTCTTTATTAAAATCCAAACAGCTCTTGAACAAAGCAGTTACTTTCACCTCTGAAATATGGTCACTTTGCAGATGGAGGACTTGTACATCAGAACTTAAGAAATCAAGCTTAAATCAGCATAGAGCCTTTTAACCAAAGTCCTAGCACAGAGATAAGGGAAATCATTACCAGCACACTCAACACAGCAATAGTTGACAAAGTAATCATTGTTTACACTGAGATGTCCTATTAAGTTTCAAGGATCATTCAGTTCTCCCTCTAGGCTAAACATTAAAAGGATATTGATAACACAAAGAGGTGAGACCACACAACCAGATGAGGCAAAGAGAAAACTGCCAGTTCTTACCAACTTTAAACTTTTTTTTGAGTATCTAGGAATATATGCTTTGTGAGATAACTCAGGGCTGTTTTGAAGTTTGGGGGGAATCACTTCTCCAAAGCCTGATTCAATTAGGAGTGCTTTTCAGTAAGGAAGCAGGGATACTGAGTAAGACAACACAACACACCCGGCACACAGCAAGATGACAGCATGACACAGCATTGGAATGTGCAAACCTGTCCCCTCCCACATTAGCAGGAAGCTTCTTGTGACCCTGAGCCAAAGAGTGCTGAGTCAGGTATTCCAGCAGGTGAATGATAGAACATGTATCTCAGCAAATCAGGCAATTTACTAACAGAAGGACAAAAATTGTTATCTTGCATGTATTTTTGGGTACAGCAGGGATCTAACCTTAGAGCAAGACTAATGAATCTATTCACAAATCAGCAGTACCTGGTTTGACCCAGGGTTATAGTTGAGGCACCAGCTTCACCACGTTCATGTCTGAGATTAGATTAGATTAGATTACTTACAGTGTGGAAACAGGCCCTTCGGCCCAACAAGTCCACACCGCTCCGCCGAAGCGCAACCCACCCATACCCCTGCATTTACCCCTTACCTAACACTACGGGCAATTTAGCATGGCCAATTTACCTGACCAGCACATCTTTGGACTGTGGGAGGAAACCGGAGCACCCGGAGGAAACCCACGCAGACATGGGGAAAACGTGCAAACTCCACACAGTCAGTCGCCTGAGGCGGGAATTGAACCCGGGTCTCTGGCGCTGTGAGGCAGCAGTGCTAACCACTGTGCCACCGTGCCGCCCATAAACCAATGACAAAGTAATAGCTAATAACCTGATGGTCAAACATTCTTTCAGAGAAAAAGGTAAATCTGCCTATTGACATTTATAGAGGGAGAGTTTAGAGAGAGATACATTGTTTTCTACAGTTATTGGGCTGGCTGTTTCTCAACTGATTATGTATCATAACCGACAGTGATAGACACCGACTTCCTTTTTGGAATCACCTGGTCTGGGTTGGACTGTTGGCGGAAGTTGCAGATGCTGGAGATCAGAGTGGTGCTGGAAAAGCACAGCAGGTCAGGCAGCATCTGAGGGGCAGGAAAATTGACGTTTCGGGTATAAGCCCTTCATCAGGAATTCCTTCAGGCCCTTTATCAGCCCTTCATTCCTGATGAAGGGTTTTTGCCCGAAATGTTGATTTTCCTGCTCCTCGGATGCTGCCTGACCTGCTGTATATTTCCAGCACCAGTCTAACCTTGACTGTATTGGACTGTTGTTATGTCAGAATCTAAATGAATTTGCATTGTTGTGCCACCTTGTTTGACCTGAACTGGTACTGGAGTTTAAAAGGAGGCAACTTGTATAAGACTCTGGTGCAGCCGCATCTGGAGTATTGTGTGCAGTTTTGGTCGCCATACTATAGGAAGGATGTGGAGGCACTGGAACGGGTGCAGAGGAGGTTTACCAGGATGTTGCCTGGTATGGCAGGAAGATCGTATGAGGAAAGGCTGAGGCACTTGGGGCTGTTTTCATTGGAGAAAAGAAGATTTAGGGGTGACTTGATAGAGGTGTACAAGATGATTAGGGGTTTAGATAGGGTTGACCATAAGAACCTTTTTCCACGTATGAAGTCAGCTATTACGAGGTGGCATAGCTTTAAATTAAGGGGTGGTAGGTATAGGACAGATGTTAGGGGTAGATTCTTTACTCAGCGAGTCGTGAGTTCATGGAATGCCCTGCCAGTAGCAGTGGTGGACTCTCCCTCATTATGGGCATTTAAGCGGGCATTGGATAGGCATATGGAGGATAGTGGGCTAGTGTAGGTTAGGTGGGCTTGGATCGGCGCAACATTGAGGGCCGAAGGGACTGTACTGCGCTGTATTCTTCTATGTTCTATTTATGTTCTATAACATATGCAACCCCTGAGGAGTCCTAACAAGGTGAATGTTTCCCCTGTGGGAGACTCTAGGACTCAGGGTCACTGCTTAAATATCAGAGGCTACCCATTTAACACAGAGAGGAGGGAAAGAGATTTCTCACAGAGGTTCAGGAGTCTTTGGAATGCTCCTGTTCAAAAGGCGATGCATGCAGGAATCTTTGAACTTCCTTAATAGTAAAAGGCATGGGTAGATAGATTCTTGGTGAGCAAGGGTGTGAAAGGTTATCAGGGGAGGCAGCAATGTGGAATAACCAGATCAACTATGATCTTGCTGAATGGCTACCTTCAGCTCCTTGTTCATATGTTCCTACTTCTGTCTGTGACACGTGGGAGATTGTGAATACTGCCTCCTTGGAGATGCTGCTATGTATTAACAAGACAGGACAGTTATTGACACAATGTTCTGAAACATTGAGCAAGTTAAGGACAGAGCTGAATAGTGTCTCATTACTGCAGCAGTGTGCCGAGGTGGAGCGGACTGGAGGCTTGGAGTGGAGCAGGATAGTTATTGGACTGGGGGGCCTGGCGGGGACGGTCAGACCGCGTGAACGCTGAGTTGCTGTAATGTAATGTCTACTTGAAATTCTTTACAGGACTGTAATGTCAACCCTTTAACTATGTTGTAACGACAGCTTATTTCTAACTTTTTTTTAGATAATGTAAGTAATACTCTAAGTTTTCTTTTTAATTCCTATTTTGTATCCAGGATTTATACCGAGGTACTCATATCTAAGATGGTGCCATTAAAGGCAGCCATTGTAAAGACTTTTCGCTATACTCCTATACTGGAGTACACATGACAATAAAGGATATTCTATTCTATCCTAGAAGTAGCCATTGGAATTTTAACTGGGACTTCTTCACTGAAGAAATATTGTGTATAAATAGTACATAACCACGTATTTTAAAGATGAATCCAGCATATAAATGTGTGTACCACTTCCACACGAATTTTCCAATTTATACCATTACTTGTTCATATTCTGAAATGATATTTATCTGACAAACCAACTTGGTAAAGAAGCAACACTCAATTAAAATCTCTGGACAAGAGCAACCGGCTGACAAGGAGCATGAGCAAATAAAGAAACTGCTGTTCAAAGAACAAAGCTCAAAGAAAATTTACAATCCAAAACAAGCCCTCCAAGCCTGAGCCGATCCAAATGTACTGTATAAACCTGTCGGTCAATTCCTAAGCATCTGTATCCCTCTGCTCCCCACCTACTCATGCATTTATCCAGACACATCTTAAATGAATCTACCGTGCCTGCATCTATCTTGTCTGTTGGTAACGAGTTCCAAACGCCCACCACCCTCTGTGTGAAGTACTTGCCACGTGTATCCCCCTTAAACTTTCCACCTCTCACCTTGAAAGTGTGACCTCTCGTTATTGAATCCTTCACCCTGGGAAAACGTTTGTCTCAATCCATCTTGACTAAACCCTTCATGATTCTGTAAACCTCAATCAGGTCCCCCCTCAATCTCCTTTTCTCTAATGAAGATAAACCTAACCTACTCAACCTCTTCATAGCTAGCACCTTCCATACCAGGCAACATCCTCGTCAATCTTCTCTGCACCCTCTCCAAAGCATCCACATCCTTTTGGTAATGTGGCTACCAGAACTGTATACAATATTCTAAATGCGGCCGAATAAATGTCTTGCACAATTTTAACATGACCTGCCAGCTCTTATATTCAATAACCCAATGAGGGCAAGCATACTATACCTTCTTGACCACTCTATCCACCTGTGCAGCAACCTTCAGGGTACAATGGACCTGCACTCCCAGATTTCTCTGCCCATCAACTTTTCCCAGGCTCTTCCTTTCATTGTATAGTTCGCTCTAGAATTAGACTTGTTGAAATGTATCACCTCACATTTGTCTGGATTGAAAGCCATCTGCCACTTTTCCGCCCAACTCTCCAGTCTATCTAGAAGTTTGGTCTCCCCCTTTAAAATTACATTCTCCATATCCCTTCTGAACTTAGAGGAACAGCCAGTTGCTCTTTAATTCACTTTTAGTAACTGCCAACAAGAATTTACTCCAAGAGGGCTCGACCCCCACCACTCCTTTCTGAGTTGCTGCTCAGACCCTGCTCCCAACTATACGGCTAAAATAGTTAACTTCTGCTTTCCCTCGAAGTCTTGCAAGGGAACTGTGCTTGTGTGACCAGGCGCGTGTGAAAGAAAACATCTCCTACCTGGAATAGTCACAATACACTTCAAGTGTCTGTGTATCGAAGAGCAGACCACACCAAGGAAAGAGAGAATGTTCCGGCAATGACGTGATTTTGCTGCAGCCCGGAAGGTCCTCATCAAGAGCAAAGTTGACCTCTGTTTTATGGGGGCTTATGAAACAGCCGTACTCTGGGATTCCTGCTGCCAGTATTCTGGACCGTTAAGAAACATAAATGAACACTTGTTCTGTCTGAGTTCTCTAAAGCACTAGCTCAAAGCAACAGAAAACAGTGTAGTACTTCCTGTATTAGCAGTCAGTCTGCCTCAGTTGATGGCTCTGTTGTCTCTGATATGCAAAGTTTCAGGTTCAAATCGAGCAGGGATTAAGGCTGACACACTATTACAACGCTGAAGGAGTGCTGCACTGTCAGAGGCTTTATCTGTTGGATGAGGTCCTCTTAGGTGGGTGTAGATGACCCCATATCAATATTTCTAAGAATAGACAATAGGTGCAGGAGTAGGCCATTCTGCCCTTCGAGCCTGCACCACCATTCATAATGATCATGGCTGATCATCCTCAATCAGTATCCTGTTCCTGCCTTATCTCCATAACCCTTGATTCCACTATCCTTGAGAACTCTATCCAACTCTTTCTTAAACGAATCCAGAGACTGGGCCTCCACTGCCTTCTGGGGCAGAGTATTCCACACACCCACCACTCTCTGGGTGAAGACATTTCTCCTCATCTCTGTCCTAAATGGTCTACCCCTTATTTTTAAGCTGTGTCCTCTGGTTCAGGACTCATCCATCAGCGGAAACATGTTTCCTGCCTCCAGAACGTCCAATCCTTTAATAATCTTATACGGCTCAATCAGATCCCCTCTCAGTCTTTTAAACTCAAGGGTATACAAGCCCAGTCACTCCAATCTTTCAACATAAGATAGTCCCGCCATTCCAGGAATTGACCTCGTGAACCTATGCTGCACTCCCTCAATAGCCAGAATGTCTTTCCTCAAATTTGGAGACCAGAACTGCACACAATATTCCAGGTGCGGTCTCACCAGGGCCCTGTACAGCTGCAGAAGAACCTCTTTGCTTCTATACTCAATCCCTCTTGTTATGAAGGCCAGCATGCTATTAGCCTTCTTCACTACCTGCTGTACTGCATGCTTACCTTCATTGACTGGTGTACAAAAACACCCTGTTCTCTTTGTACTGCCTCTTCACCTAACTTGACTCCATTGAGGTAGTAATCTGCCTTCCTGTTCTTGCCACCAAAGTGGATAACCATACATTTATCCACATTAAACTGCATCTGCCATGCATCTGACCACTCACCTAAGCTGTCCAGGTCACCCTGTAATCTCCTAACATCCTCCTCACATTTCACCCTGCCACCCAGCTTTGTATCATCAGCAAATTTGCTAATGTTACCATTAATACCATCTTCTATATCATTAATATATATTGTAAAAAGCTGCGGTCCCAGCACTGATCCCTGCGGTACCCCACTGGTCACCGCCTGCCATTCCGAAATGGAGCCGTTTATCACTACTGTTTCCTGGCAGCCAACCAATTTTTAATCCAAGAAGAGGAGGAAGTTATCCTCTGGCCAATATTTATTGCTCAATGCAACATTCAAGTCAGATTAAAAGGTCACTCACAAATTGCTGTTTGTGGGAGCGTGCTGTGTGCAAACTAGCATCATCTTTCCTCAATTAAAATGTTTCAGAAGTATTTATTTCATTGGCTGTAAAATATTTCGAGATGTTAAGCAATCGTGAAAGGCTTTACAGAGGAACCTTGATTTTCCGGCATTTGATTATCCAAATATCAGATTATCTGGCAAGATTGCAAGGTCACAATGCTTGTTGGCTAAACTATGTTATCCGTCATTCGATTATCCGGAATTCGATTAACCGATGAAATACTCCCTGCCTGTGTCCTTCGGATAATCAAGGCTCCTCTGTAAACAATGAAAGTAATTTTTCCCCACTTCACGAAACACACACAATAGCAGGATGAAATTCCCTGGTGTAGTGGAACACTAAAGTGTCAATGTGAACTTCTATTCATAATCCATTCCCTGAAGGAAGGCTTAAACCCTCTCAGCAACAAAAGCTCATATTTATAATGTATCGTTGAAATGGTTAGAAGGATTTCTTGCTGCAATTGTACAGGGCCTTGGTGAGACTACACCTGGAATACTGAATGCAGCTTTGGTCTCCCTATCTGAGGAAGAATGTTTCTTCTATAGAGGGAATGCAGTAAAGACTGTTTTCTGGGATGGCAGAACTTTTTTAGATTAGATTACTTTACAGTGTGGAAACAGGCCCTTCGGCCCAACAAGTCCACACCGACCCGCCGAAGCGCAACCCATCCAGACCCATTCCCCTACATTTACCCCTGCACCTAACACTACGGGCAATTTAGCATGGCCAATTCACCTGACCTGCACATTTTTGGACTGTGGGAGGAAACCGGAGCACCCGGAGGAAACCCACGCAGACACGGGGAGAATGTGCAAACTCCAGACAGTCAGTCGCCTGAGGCCGGAATTGAACCCGGGTCTCTGGCGCTGTGAGGCAGCAGTGCTAACCACTGTGCCACTGTGCCTCTCTATACTGAGGTATAGAGAGAAGTTAAATCGATTAGGATTATATTTGGGGTTAAGAAGGAATACGGGAATCTCACAAAAACCCATAACGTTCTAGCAGTACACAGAAAGGACGTTTCTGAATGTAAGCCCAGAACCAGAGGGTCACAGTCTAAGGAAGCAGGGTAAACCCCATTTAGGATTGGGATGAGGAGAAACTTCTTCACCCAGAGAGAGATGAGTTTATGGAATTTTCTCTCACAGAAAACAGGTGAGGTCAAAACATTGTGCGATTTCGAGAAGGAGTTGGATCTAATACTTGGAGCTAAAAGGATCAAAGGATGTGGGGAAAAGTGGAAAATGCTAATTTGAGTTGGATCAGCCATGATAGTAATGAATGGAGCAGCAGGCCTGAAGGGCTGAATGGACTACTCCTACTCCTATTTTTACATTTCTATGTTTAAACACTCAAATGGGGATAATTCAACACAACACTTAGGGACATATACGAGGACCAGTTACCAAGAGTTTGATTAAGGAGGTAGATTTTACAGGGTGACTTAAAAGGAACAGAGGAGGAAAAAGACAGAGAGAGGACATTCTAGACCTTTGTAATAAAGATATGAAAGCTATTGGTGGAGGGATAGACATCAGAGCAGTTCAAGAGGTCAAGATTGGACAGATGTGGAGATCCCAGGGTGCTATCAGATTGGAGAAAGTCACAGAAACAGGAGAGGCCATGGAAGGGTTTGAAAACAAGGGTGAACCTTTTAAAAACTGTATTGAATAAAGTGTCCTGTCAAAGATACCATAACAAAATGGTGGATATGACATTCCACTACATTGTCTTGTTATACTGAGAATGCTGAGCAAGGAAGTGGAAATTTCTGTTCCCATTGGTGGGCCATCTTGCTCCATCTGACATACCTTAGGAAGTTCTTGGCACACTCTAAGTGCGGAGTAACCAGCAAGAAGTCATCAACCAATCGCAACATCAACCTGAAGAAAAGAAACATTCCGATCAATCATTGTACGAAAAGTCATAACCTAACCGAAAACAAAACAGCTTTTTATAGCAAGTGATGAGCAACGTGGTAAACATTTTAAACTTACCAGCTAATTAAAAACGTGCTATCACTTACCCATCCTCCTGAATCCCACTGAGGAGTTTCTTGTCCATGTCACCATAGCACAAACTGCACAGCAAGGTGGAGAGGAGAGAGCCCTGAGGGATCCCACAACACTGAGTGTAATATCTGCAAACAGAGACACCAGATTGCTTTCTTTTTTTGAGTATGCATTACAAATAAGTTTCTCTTTACAAAAATCTCTGTATACGATCAGAAACAATCTTTGGACTTTAGTTCAACTGCTTCTGACACAAATTTAATTCAACTCCCAAGAAATGCCTTTGCAGTTTTTGAAAGAACATGAGAGAAGTATTAGTGAGGCACATCATGTGCTCATGCAGCACATTAGCTAAGATTAGATTAGATTAGATTACTTACAGTGTGGAAACAGGCCCTTCGGCCCAACAAGTCCACACCGACCCGCCGAAGCGCAACCCACCCATACCCCTACATCCACCCCTTTAACCAAACACTACGGGCAATTTAGCATGGCCAATTCACCTGACCCGCACATCTTTGGACTGTGGGAGGAAACCGGAGCACCCGGAGGAAACCCACGCAGACACGGGGAGAATGTGCAAACTCCACACAGTCAGTCGCCTGAGTCGGGAATTGAACCCGGGTCTACAGGCGCTGTGAGGCAGCAGTGCTAACCACTGGGCCACCGTGCTGCTGAATGGAAAACTCTGAACATGGCTTCCTGTGTCAAGTAAGCACATTGTAAGTGTAGGCGAAAGTGAGTACTGCAGATGCTGGAAATCAGAGTCAAGATTACAGTGGTGTTGGAAAAGCACACAGGTCAGGCAGCAACTGAGGTGCAGGAAGAGCCCTGATAAAGGACTTTCGCCCAAAATGTCGATTTTCCTGCTCCTCGGATGCTGCCTGACCTGCTGTGCTTTTCCAGCAGCACTTCAATCTTGACATTGTAAGTGTGTCACTTGTTACTGACAAAAACGGCAAGCACTCAATGGGAATGGTAAATCCACATATTTATCATGGGCAAAAGTTGGGCAAAGGTTCCATTCCCAACAGTTAAGTAATTATCATTTATTCCAGTCCAGCAATTAATCTGACTCAAAATTCTTCCATCTGGCAGAAGGTACGGAAGCTTGAACACTCGCACCAACAGTTTTAGGAACAGCTGCTTCTCATCCGTTATTAGACTGATGAATGGACTCTCTAACTTCAAATAATGTTGATCTTGCTTCGTGCATCTCCTGTGGAGTATGCCTCACTCTGTCTTAGCACCCTATGACCTGTATGTCCTAGCTTGCTATGATCTAGCAAAGTTTTTCACTGTACTTTCGGTACATGTGAACACAATAAATAAATCAAATCAAAACTTGATTTGACCTAACAGGATCCAGTAATTGATGTATGTAGTATTGATCTGGGAAGGTGGAGGTCTGTTAGCACAGTTGGCTGGACAGTGTGGGCTCATATCCCCGCACCAGCTGAAGTGACCATGAAGAACTCTCCTTCTCAACCTCTCAGATTACCTAGTGTGGTGACCCACAGGTTAAACCACCACCAGTTGAGAGAGCAAGACTATGGTAACTTTACATTACCTTTATATAGCTCTTTCAGTATTGACCTGCATGGCTCATTATCTAACTAGTCATGTTAACCAAAATTCTCTTGTTCCGGTCAAAACATGGACTGTCACTTGTATTTGAACTCATCTCTTTCATACATGTTGGCAGGATTAGTGTCTTCTGCCCAATATTTGTGCAAACCCTGGTAACATTCCACACTGACTGGGAGTGAACTAAAAGTAGTGTTTTTAGTGCGAAC
The DNA here is from genome assembly GCF_037043375.1 of Chiloscyllium plagiosum. Taxonomy (NCBI): domain Eukaryota; kingdom Metazoa; phylum Chordata; class Chondrichthyes; order Orectolobiformes; family Hemiscylliidae; genus Chiloscyllium; species Chiloscyllium plagiosum. The sequence goes on from NW_028270172.1 coordinate 18,331,548, forward strand.
AGCTCATTCCCATTTACTAACGGTGCAATAGTCCACAGACATGGTGCAGTGTACAGTATCTGTAAAGATTTCTCAGCGTGGTTATGAGGTGAAGATGTGAAAGTACGCATATAATTCTCGTGACTGTAGTTCCAGAAAATGCTCTGGGGCTGAAATGTTTAGCCTCAAAGCACTTGCAGTAATCCAAAGTATAATTGCATGCAAACTTAGTAAAGTTGTTTCACTCAGAGACAGCGAGAACCGAGTAAATTGGAGCATTTTGATAACTAATAAAGTGGAAGATGTGAGCCTTCTCAATGCAATCTCAGATATGGCTTTTACAAGTCATATGTTTGAGACAGATCATGTGGCAGGACACAGACCCCATCTGCTGGTCACTGTAAAATTTACTTCAGTGAAAATAAATCCTTCTGCAGACTTGTATTTCTTGTATGGTTGTGGAGATAACTTATTAGTTCTCAATGAAAGATTCCAAGAATATGCTGCTTACTTATCCCCAATTCTGATGGTGCTGTTCTCAATCATTTGCTTGAAGTAATCGAACACATGTCCAGAGCTTTCATTCAATATCAGACCCTGAAAAGAACACAAGAACACATCCAATAAAAGATTATAAACCTCACCAATGCATCAAGATTCTCATTTCAGTCTATCATTAATACATCTCAAGGAGGATTATTATTATTGGATTTTCCAAAATAGATGGATGGATAGAAATTTAGAGACACGCAGTAATTATATTTTGGAACACATAGTAGTAGCCCCACTACTGAGTCAAAAAGTGTGGTGCTGGAAAAGGACAGCCAGTCAGGAATGTCATTCCTGATGAAGAGTTTATGTTTAAAACATCAACTCTCCTGCTCCTCGGATGCTGATCTCCTGCATCTGCAGTTACCACTTCCACCCACTACTGAGTCAGGAATTCCCAGCTCAAGTCCCACTCCTGTATGTGCTGGCAGTGGAAAGTGTATTTTTAACAAGGTCAAACAGATTAATGATCAGGTTGGAAATCACTCTCATGCACCCACAGCAGACATTAAGAGTGATGAAGTCATGCTTCACGTGGAGCAATACTCTTCATTCTACAGACTAGCGCCTTGCTCCAGAAAAATCCAGCAACAGAAACAGAAAAGCAAGTGCTTTGTTTGACTCGTACATCACTTTGTGTGAGAACAGCATATGAGAATACAGTTATGCCTATGGCACAATCTCATAAAAAAGAACAGGTTTGATACGTTTATGAACTCTTCCGAGCTCAATCCAATAATGTACCCTATTGTCAATGTTTCTAAAAATGGAACAACAAAGAAAGAAGCATAACCCTCATCTTTAACAATCCCGGAGGCAAAAAAGAAACAAGACAAGGATTAACATAAGAGGTATAGTTACTAAGTTTGCAGATGACACCAAAATTGGAGGTGTAGTGGACAGCGAAGAAGACTACCTTAGAGTACAACAGGATCTTCATCAGATGGGCCCATGTGCTGAGGAGTAGCAGATGGAGTTTAATTTCGATAAATGTGAGGTGCTGTATTTTGGAAGAGCAAATCAGAGCAGGACGTATACACTTAATGGTAAGGTCCTGGGGAGCATTGCTGAACAAAAAGACCTTGGAGTGCAGGTTCATAGATCCTTAAAAGTAGAGTCATAGGTAGATAGGATAGTGAAGGCGACATTTGGTATGCTTTTCTTTATTGGTCAAAGTATTGAGTACAGGAGTTGGGAGGTCATGTTACAGCTATACAGGAAATTGGTTAGGACACTGTTGGAATATTGTGTGCAATTCTGGTCTCCTTCCTATCGGAAAGATGTTGTGAAACTTGAAAGGGTTCAGAAAAGATTTAAAAGGATGTTGCCAGGGTTGGAGGATTTTAACTACAAGTAGAGTTTTCCCTGGAGCATCGGAGACTGAGAGGTGACCTTATAGAAGTTTATAAAATCTTGAGGGGCATGGAGAGAATAAAATCTTTTCCCTAGGGCAGGGGAGTCCAAAACTAGAGGGCATAGGTTTAAAGTGAGAAGGGAAAGATTTAAAAGGGACCTAAGGGGCAACTTTCTCATGCAGAGGGTGGTCAGTGTATGGAATGAGCTGCCAGAGGATGCGGAAGAGGCTGGTAAATTTGCAGTATTTAAAAGGCATCTGGATGGTTATATGTATAGGAAGGGTTTCAAGGGCTGTGGGCCAAGTGCTTGCAAATGGGACTAGATTAGATTAGAGTATCTGGGCAGCATGAACGAGTTGGACCAAAGTGTCTATTTCAGTGCTGTACATCTCTATGACTCTGCGACTCTGTGATTGCACAATACTATTTAGATAAGTACATAGGTAAGAAATGCTTGGAGGGAGATGGGCCAAGTGCAGGCAGGTGGGACTAGTTTAGTTTGGGATTATAGTTGGCATGGACTGTTTGGACCGAAGAGTCTGTTTCCGTGCTGTATGACTCTCTCGTCATTGACTTGTCTCACCTGTTCAACTAGGATAGTGTCTTGCAGTGAGGTTTCCTGCTGTAGATGGGACACAAATTCCTTCATGTTTGGTAACAGATCCTTCATTGTGGAAACCTGAATACAATAATATGTGATGATGAAAAAAATGGAGCTAAGCAATCCTGAAAAGATACACAAAAGCTGCGATAGTAAGACAGGTAGGTAATGGAATAAAACACTAACTCAGGGTGACAGCACTGTTAGAAAGCAGGAGGTCAGCAGGCAGAGCACAGAATCAATATTCAATTTGATAGATCAGATATTTCAAATAGGTGAAAATTCTTATGATTAATGAACTCATTTGTAAAAATGTGATAATGCCATGGGAATTTGCTTCTGAAAATATGACAAAACCAATCAGATATAGGGTCACAGATTTGCAAAAAGACAAGAAGCTAAGACATTTTCATGAGAGCGGAAGTGGGGATCTGAATATATGCAAAATGTAAATAACAGACAAGAAAATTAAAAAGTAAGTTATGAAAGAGCTCTTTACATAGTGGAATCCTTAGTCATGAACTATCATTGAGTAAGGGGGAGAGACAATGGCCAAGTGTTATTATCACTTGACTATTAATCCAGAGACTCACGGAATGTTGTGGGGACCGGAGTTCAAATCGCGCCACGGCAGATGGTTGAATTTGAATTCAATAAAAATTTGGAATTAAGTGTCTAATGATGACCATGAGTCAATTATCAGAAAAAACCCATCTGGTTCACTAACACCCTTTAGGGACGGAAACTGCTGGCCAACATGTGACTCCAGATCCACAGTAATGTGTTTGACTCTCAACTGCATTCTGGGTAATAAGGGGTGGGCAATAAATGCTGGCCTAGCCAGAGTCACCTCTATCCCTTGAATGATTAAAAAGGAAGTTCAGATGAGCTATTTTAAAAAGAGAATTAGATGTCCACTTGCAAAAAGATTTATTAAATGGATTTGAGATACAAATAGAAGTTTGGGAGTAAATCAAAGGAAACTAAATTACTCATTTAGACAAAAACATATGCACACGTTTCATAAAATCACAGAATCTCTACAGTTTAGAAAGAGGCCATTGGGTCCATTGAGTCTGCATCAACCCTCTGAACAACATATCACTCAGACCCAACCCCCACAACCCCCCTCCCCAACCACCCCACCACCACCAGTAATCTCACACTACCATGGCCAATCCACCTGACCTGCACACCTTTGGACTGTGGCAAGAAACCAGACCACCCGGAGGAAACCTACACAGACACGGGGAGAATGTGCAAACGCCAAACAATCGCCCAAGGCTGGAATCGAACCCAGGTTCCTGGCACTTTGAGGCAGCAGGGCTAACCATTTTATGAGCTGTTATTGTCTGCATGATTCCACAGCCACCTTTCCTGTAACTAGGCACACCTCCCCTCCTCACTGATCCAATCCAGTCTCACAATTCATTGGATCACCTGCTGAAACTTTTCCAGTGACTGCCACAAGCATCATGTAGGAAGCTGGCAAATAATGTGGACACTTTCGAAAAACAAAAATAATCCTTTTAAGGTTCAAAATTCATTTTAGCTTAAGATACCACATTCATACAAACCTCAAAACATATTCAAGGATATGCAATTTACCAATAATCCCCATTATTTTCAAGCAGCCATTTCCAGTCATCAGCTAATGCCCATACACAGAAGCAAACCTGTACCTGGTTTTTGAATGATTTTTGAATCTGTCCACTGGAATCCACCCAAACCTTGGTGTAACGGCGGATGCAGTAACTTTCTTGTACTCTGGGATTCAGTATTCCCGAAATCACTTCCATTAATTTTGCGTGAGGAATGGTGTCATAGGCACCAGTAACATCCGCCTGAGAAAAGAATTGTTTTATGTTTAATTCTCCAGTGCAACTTTCCAACTGGCCATCCAGCCTGGATTAGAATCACACAATCTCTATAGTTTAGAAAGAGGCCATTCGGCCCATTGAGTCTGCATCAACCCTCTGAACAATATCCCACCCAGATCCAGCCTCCAACCCCACCCCCATCCCCCAACCCAGCTCTATCTCCATAATCCCACACTACCACAGCCAATCCACCTAACCTGCACACCTTTGGACTGTGGGAGGAAACCAGAGCACCTGGAGGAAACCCACACAGACACAGAAAGCACTGAGGCTGTGTAAGATAAACGTATAATCTGGATGGATAATTCAATGCAGCACTGAGTCAATCCTGCATTGTCAGCGATGCCTCTCCTTCGGGCAGGTGCTCACCAAAAATCACATCTGTTGGTTGGCTGGACATATAGGTTCCTCTGGCATTACTCACAGGGTAGCAGGGCATTTTCCTCAATCCCTGTCCAACATGTCCTTCATGTGTCAACAAATTAGATTAATGGACAGTGACTTCATTTGTCATCCACACACAAGGCAACTGCCAGATTGGACTATAAAACAACAGGCTTACAAAAACAATTCATTGGCTTTGGCTTGAATTTCCAGCAAGTACAGTGGCACATGGATAGAATTTCATCCTTGCTTCTTTTTACTGCTTTCCTATCATGCAGCTAAGAGTAATTTCTTTATTTAACGTTATACTGAACTATCAAAAGGGACACCATTGAGATGCTTGCAGGTACAGGACCTCAAATCCAACAGCCTCAGGACGGAGGTCATGCTGGATCTCAGAGCTGTCCAGATTTCGGTCAGACACTGTGGGCCGTGGGCTGTTCAGGTCAAGCCAGGTCGGTTGGGGTCAAGGGTCACTAGCAGAACAATATAGAGAGTAGCAGACGAAGCTGGTAATTCAGCCTCACCAAAGTATCTAGTTAGGCTTCTTTTATTTTAGGCTTATTCAAGTAAAATTAATGCATGAAAGCTTGTAACAACATCCAGTTTTCAGACACCACAGGGTTTCTGGGAGCTATATTGTAATGGGAACACACTGAGGTTGTAAGTAGAAGAACAGACTTCAGTGGTTAGCACTGCTGCCTCACAGCGCCAGAGACCCGGGTTCAATTCCTGCCTCAGGCGACTGACTGTGTGGAGTTTGCACGTTCTCCCTGTGTCTGCGTGGGTTTCCTCCGGGTGCTCCGGTTTCCTCCCACGGTCCAAAGATGTGCAAGTCAGGTGAATTGGCCATGCTAAATTGTCCGTAGTGTTAGGTAAGGGGTAAATGTAGGGGTGTGGGTGGCTTGTGCTTCGGCGGGTCGGTGTGGACTTGTTAAAAAAAATTATTTTGTGGGTGGCACGGTGGCACAGTGGTTAGCACTGCTGCCTCACAGCGCCAGAGACCCGGGTTCAATTCCCGCCTCAGGCAACTGACTGTCTGGAGTTTGCACGTTCTCGCCGTGTCTGTGTGGGTTTCCTCCGGGTGCTCCGGTTTCCTCCCACAGTCCAAAGATGTGCAGGTCAGGTGAATTGGCCATGCTAAATTGGTAAGGGGTAAATGTGGAGGTATGGGTGGGTTGCGCTTCGGCGGGGCAGTGTGGACTTGTTGGGCCGAAGGGCCTGTTTCCACACTATAAGTAATCTAATCTATCTAATCTAAAACAGACAAACAGTGCGCTGAAGCCTCACAAACTGCAGGAGGAAAAGTCAAAGGGGGTAAGAAACTCCAAGTATCGGAGGACCAGGGGATGACGCACAGGCTTTGGTCCCAATACCGTAAGCATTCCGGATAGGACTGTTGTGAATGACAGGTTTACAAAAGAACAAAAGAGGACAAGTCATGCCAATAAAATTAGAACATAGCGGGGATGAAGCCAACAGCCACAACAAATGACATTAATACAGCACCTTTAATGTCAGGAAACATCCTGAGGTGTTTCACAAGAGGGTCAGCAACAAAATCTCACACTGAGCTACGTAAGGAGATTGGGTGCAGGTGGATTTTGAGAAGTGTCTTATCGGAGGAAAGGGAGACAGGGAGGCAGAGAGAACGTAGGAGAGTCCTCAGAACCTTGGGGCCTATGCATCTGAAGGCATGGCTACCGGTGATCCAGCAACTGTCATTGGGAATTTACAAAACAGCTGGATTACAGGAGCTGGGATATTTTGGATGGTTGTGAGTTGGAAGAGGTGACAGAAACTGGGAGTGACGAGGGTGTTCCAGCCAGAGCTTTGCTGTCCTCAGGAGCAAGTACAGTGTTCACAGGAACATAAAAAATAGGTGCAGGAGCAGGCCATTCGGCCCTTCAAGCCTGCACCATCATTCAATACAATCATGACTGATCATGCAATCTCAGTACCCCTTTCCCAGTATCTTGCCATACCCCATGATCCCTTTACCTGTAAGGGCCACGTCCAGCTCCCTCTTGAATATATCTAACAAACTCGTCCCAATAGCTTCCTATAGGAGAGGGTACCACAGACTTACAACTGAGTGCAGAAATTCTTCCTCATTTCACGGCTTACCTCTTATTCTTAGTTAAAGATCACACAACACCAGGTTATAGCGATGCTCCGAAAGCTAGTGTGCTTCCAATTAAACCTGTTGGACTATAACCTGGTGTTGGGTGATTTTTAACTTTGTACACCCCAGTCCAACACCGGCATCTCCAAATATTGACTCTTATTCTTAGACTGAGACGCCTAGTTCTGGTCTTCCCCAACATCGGAACAGTCTTCCCACATCTAGCATGTCTGATCCCATCAGGATTTTACTTGTTTCCATGAGGTCCGCCCTCATTCTACTAAATTCCAGCGAGTACAAGCCCAGTCCATCCAGTCTTTCCTTGTATATCAGAGTTGAGAGTGTGGTGCTGGAAAAACACAGCAGGTCAGGCAGCATCCGATGAGGAGAATCGGGAATGATGAAGGGCTTATGCCCAAAACGTCGATTCTCCTGTTCCTCGGATGCTGCCTGGCCTGCTGTGCATTTCCAGTGTCACAGTTTTCGACTCTGATCTCCAGCATCTTCAGTCCTCAGCTCCTCCTTTCCCAAGTACTGCAGAGATTTGTGCTTTTCAGAGAATTCACAGCTGTTCAGACAAACAGAAGCTTCTATCAACGGACAAATTGTGCTTCTTTCTACAGCGTTGGATGTGGGACCCCTCCAAAATCAGAGGCGGCAATGTCAAGAGATGAAGCAAGAGGGAACGTGGAATTCAGGGTGGAGAACTGGAATGTCCTTTGAGCCTGTTCCATCCCTCAGTGGCTTAATGTCATCCTCCCACTTTGGTTTTGTAACCCTTCATCCCTTTTGGAATGGATTATGCAACAAGGTTGAGTACAAGTTAAATAACACATCAGTAGCTGCCATTAATGGAAAGTCTGCAGTACATTGTCCTTTACGACTTCAGGTTTTAAGGAATTTTTTTCTTTTTTAATGAGAGATTTCAATTTATGCACACTTTGAATGGTTTACAGAGGAACCTCAATTATCCGAACAGCAGGGGCAGGGAGTATTTTGCTCGGATACTTGAATGTTCAGATAATGGAATTCCGGATAACATGGTTTAGCCAAGCACTGGGACCTTGCGACCTTGTCTGGATAATCTGAAATTCGGATAATCAAATGCCAGATCATCAAGGTTCCTCTGTAAATATTAACTCAGCTAAAATGCAGTACACATTAACAATCTGGTGTCTTGAGCTATGTGCATGATTCCAAGTTTCTACATGTCCTTCAGAAAGATATGAATCCTGTGGTTGCCATTACGGTGTTGTGATGGATGCAAAGGATCATGAGATACTCTTTGACGAACAGCTGGGATTTCTCCTGTTGTTCTGGCCAGTCTTTTTGCCTCAATGGAAAACAGACTAACTGGTCAATAATCTCACTGCGGTTTCAAAATATCAGCTGTAAGTTCCTGCACAGCAATGGACTGCACTTGGAAATTGATTGTGAGGAGTTCTTGAGCATTCTCAGAAAGTGAATAAGTTGTTACACAAATGCAATTAATTCTTAAAGGGGGAAAGAGAGGGAGAACAGAATGGAGACTGGAGAGTTTAGAAAAGCATTGCTACTCCTTTTGGATGGAGAGAAAATTCTTAAAATGATTTTTAAAAACTATTACTACTAATTGACAAATGCTACTTAGGTCATAAGAATGTCAAAAATTAGTTAGAATCATTGTATATAAGGGATTAATTACTTCTTTTTAAAGCATTCACCAGCAAAAATGGGTGGATTCAATTTGAGGTTGGATGTTTTCTCAGGTATCCTCAGAAACAGTACTAAAACTGGTCAGATTTATAAATGATTGCAGACTATAATACCCGCTCTGGTCTCAGCTCATCTACTGTTGAAACTCTGAACGCTGCCTTTGTTACACCCAGATTTGACTGTTCCAAAGCACCTCTGGCCAGATTCCCACCCAACAGTAAACTTGAGCTCACCGAGGACTCCCTCCCTGCAGGCAGACACACAGCATCTTGGGTTTGCTCATCTATCACTCGCACACTTGCTGTGCTTGGCTCCCAGTCAGGCAGTCCCTCAATTTTTAAAAATCTCAACGCGGTTTACAAATCATTCCACAGTTCCCTCCTCCCTTCCTCTGCAATCTCCTCTAGTCCTCAGTGATATTTGCAATCCTCTGATTCTGGCCTCTCGCACAACTCTGAATTTCACTGTTCCACTGGTGCTGGCCATTGCTTTGCCTTACCAGACTCTAATCTCTCAAATTCCCTTCCAAACTCTCTCTCCCTCCCTCCCTCTCTCTCTCTCTCTCTCTCTCTCTCCCTTAAAGTCCACCTCTTTGACAAAGCTTTTGATTTTCACCATGATATCTCCTTATGTGGTCCAGTGCTAAATCATCTTTGATAATGCCTTGCAAAGCACCTTAAACATTTTGATATGTTAAGGGCACTATAGAAATGCAAAACGTTGTCGTCAAGGAAGATTCAGGTTGCTGCCTCTTCTAAATACAGGGGAATCTCGATTATCCAAATACCAATTGTCCGAAAATCAGATTATCCAAAGGAGATTTTGAGGTCCCAAAAGAAAAGTTACATCAAATATGTGTTTCCAACAGTGATAGCATCTTTTGTTTACAGTGATTAAACAGGCACTGTCTCCAAATGACTGACCTCCCACCCTCTCTCTCCACACTTTCCCTGGAGTTCTACACAGGGGTGTACCCTAAACCACCCCCCCTTCCCCAGATAATCTGACCAACATTGCCCTGTACAGGGCAGAGGTGGAACCTGTCAAAACATTGCAGTAAAAAGTTGTGTGTGTGTGTGTGTATATACGTGCTATTTGGAGACTTACCCCAAAAAGGCAGCAGCAGTGCTATTGATGTCCAGTCCAGCTGCCCCAGAGAAGGGGCGGGGGCAGTTTTGGACCTGGAGGGGGAGGGGCAGTGTTGCACAGGGTTGGGGGGGTGGGGGCAGTGTCGGGAATGGTGTTGGAGACGGTTGGGGGACGAGGGGGGTGGTGTTGGACGGGGGCGTGAGCGAGGGACAAAGAGGCGGACGGGGTCTTGCACGCTGTGTACTTCTGCAGTCTCCTGAACGGGGAGCAGACCTTAAAAACTCCGAGCCCCAAAGGAAAGGCATTTAATCGATTAACAGAATAATCAATTATCCGAATGAAATACTGCCCGCCCATCTCGTTTGGATAATCGAGGTAGTCCACATGCTCAATGGTTTCTTGGATACTTATCAAACCACCTAGTTCATCGACAAAAGTGGCTAAACATCAACATACTTTTAGTCTAGCTTTAATGCGGGTATCACATGATATTTATCCATTTGTTGATATTTAGGGCAATATTTACTGTCAGATCAATCAGAACTCTGAAATTAATAAGCATAACGTGCAAATGAGAACCATGCAGCAGTGAACTGATTCAATGAATGGACATCAACGTTGCTAATAGGGGAATCCTTCAGAAATTGTCCTATGCAGACAGGCACAGTCTTGTAGCAAGGTTATGGCACAATTACGGAACATGTTGCAATTGTAACATAGCTAACGGAGTGCACAGGAAAGTAAATCAGAATCACAGAATGCCTATAACGCAGAAACAGGCCATTTGGCCCATCGAGTCCACACTGACCTTGTGAAGAGCATCCTACCCAGACCCATTCCCCGCGCCCCCCCCCCCACCCTATCCCTGTAACCTTGCATTTCACATGGCTACTCCACCTAGCCTGCACATACCTGAACAATTTAGCATGGCACAACTTGCACATCTTTGGACTGTGGGAGAAAACCGGAGCACCCGGAGGAAACCCGCATAAACACTGAGAATGTGCAAACTCCACACAGACAGTTGCCCGAGTGTGGAATTAAGCCCAGATCCCTGGCGCCGTGAGGCAGCAGTGCTAACCACTGAGCTACCGTGCCAACAGAACTTAAATAACTGTGAGATTAAATGAACTGTGCAGTGAAAAGGCTGGGTCAAATATTTAGTTTCCCTACAATTCCCTCCTATAACTGTTATTAATTCATGGGTCTGATTCACAGATTCCAGTATCTCCTCCAAGTACGAGACAAGAGGAGAGATTCTCACACAGGAATTGATCACCAGCAAGTCTGCTCTAATGCATCTCAATAAGGAGCCGTATGACTTGCCCCTCTTTAGCCCATGTGCAGTGACCAACTGCAGTGTCTCTACTGATGCCCATCTGAACTTGGCGCAGATCAGGATTGAACCTGTGACCTTTCTGTTGAGCGCGGCTCAGTTTTCAGAGATCACGTCAGCTCTTTGTTCAGTGAGCAAGAAATTCCAAGGGTTATAATGATCAAGGAAAGTATCAAGATGTTCCTCTCATCAACAGAACGATGTTAACAATTAAAAGTACTTAAGAAATTCAAGTACACTGAGTCTTTCAAGAGTATAGCGGTCAATCCCCACCAAGATGTCACATCACTATTGGCAATTAGATTAAAATTTTAAAAAATCTGAATTGGGATTTTAAACTCACTTTCACAAAGTAATAAGGACGATTCCCTTTCAATTTTCCAGCTTTTGAACTCTGCAACACAAACTCCTTCCATGCTTTGTATATATCGTCAAGGCCGAAGACCGAAGAGCCCATTAGGGCTGGATTCTGTTGACATTCATAATTGAGCACACCAAACAGGACCTTCATCTGGGAGTCTGAGCGTTGGATCTGTTTCGAAGGAATAATATTGAGAAACCGTTGAATGCCACAAAGGAGGACTCATAACCTCACATGCTACAGGGTACCACTCCTTCATTGTCGCTGAGTCACCTGGATCTACGTGCATCACATGGACCACTGTGGTTCAGGTCACTCACCATCACTTTCTCAAGGGCAACTGGGGATGGGCAATAAATATTGGCCCAGCCAGCGACACCTATGCCCTGCGAAACAATGTGAAGCAAAATTGCCCCGCACTAACTAGAAATCATTCCCTGTTAAAAAGTGGGCTAATTGCAGCAAGATGTGTCCTCCATTGCAATATCTCCTCTCCTTTTACAGTCCCTAGAGACAGTGGATGGACTTCCTTCCTGTGCCGCTCCTAAGGTGACCACAGTCCAATATCAGGCCCACATGCCCTGCCTTGGAAGAGATTTGAAAAGGAGGGTGTGTGGGTGCTCAGGTTTTCCCTCTCCTTTCATTCGGCTTGTTGGAGACACTGTTGGGGGGGGTGGAGGGACCCATCACTGACTTTGTGGGTGCCCCTTCTCCTCTTTGACCAGTCTGAGGCTGGTGGCTCCAATGGGCCTTTGCATTTTCTCAATGAGGTTCCACAGGCGCCCCCTCTTGGTAATGGTTTGCTGTGACGAAGCTAGGAGGAGACAGCTCGCTCTGTAAGTCTCGTGTCAGGCATGTGAATGATGATGTGAACCTCCAGGAGAGATGATTGGGCTGCGAACAATGCCTCAGTGCTGGGTGTTGGCCTGAGGACACTAACCCTGGAAACAATGACCACCCTGTCGGAGGATTTGCAGGATTTTTTTGCTCCTTGGATGAGCAAAGGGTTGGCACTGTGTGTATGTGCGCGTGCACACACATATATGCATGCCTGTCTATATGTGTGTGCACGTGCATGTATGTGCATGAGTGTGTTTGTGTGTGTACATCTGTGCATATGTATCTGTGTATACGTGCGTGTGTGTGTGTGTGCGCGCGCGCGCGTGCCGGGGGGGGGTTGTCTGATGCTGAATTTCACTGACAAGGATGCTCCCAAAGTGAGAGATTGGATCCACCCCATTCAGTGGCTCACTGTAGGTCATGGCCCAGCGTGGTGCAATGGGAGCACACTCTTGGGGGCCCTGTGAATGGTGGATGTGCAGCCGAGGGCACACACACACTGCGTGATGCCTCTGTGAGCATGGCAGTGATGGTTTGGCGCTCAGTCCTGGGGTGGGGACTGCAGCTCAATGCCAGAGGTTTGCCTGGTCTTGGTTGTGGACAAGAGGCGCCCCCTGCTGATAACAGTGCAGGAAGAACAGGCCCATCCTGTAGGTTCACTCCATTCCAGAGGGAAGCTACATGGGAAAGAGGTGAAAGGTTACAGTGAGGTGTATCGATGTGAGCATACAGGCTGTTTGAGTCCGGTTTGTAAAAGGAGTGGGTCTGTGGTGGAACTGTTGGTGACCATTGTAGACTGCCTACTGTCAGGCAGCAGGGGCAGAACGACGGACATTTGAACAGAACGCTCCATAATCCTTCTCCGTTGTCAAGAGTCGAAGAGGGCCAGGGATAAAGGTTGATGCTGCTCTCGGTTCTTGGACTCGGCTTGCAGGGGGAGATCATGACCACTGGGCCTGTGGACAGACATTGTAGGCTCTGCTGGAGGCTCTTCATCCACAGGCTGGAGGCCCCAATGAGGAGGATTTTGGCATAGTCCTTCTCTAGGCCAGGGGCAGGGATTCAGTGAATGGTGGCAGAGCCAACAGTTCCAGTCAATTCAACCTGATAAAACAGGCAACAACTGCCCTGTTACCCTCTCCCTGCCCACATGCCAGGAGCTCAAACACTCTTTCCTGATAAAACAAATGATTTACCTCCATTTCCCTTTCAGTATGTGATTCCAATAGGGGCCAACACCAGAGACAGGCCTGCCTTAGCCATGCCCAGGCCTGGCCCACTCCTCCACAATCCCCAATCTGGATGCCTGGGAGAGTGGATGCCTACTTGCAGAGTGCTTCAGAGAATATCTCCGGGACACCCGCACCAATCAAGTCCACTGCCCCATAGCTGAACATTTCAATTCCCCCTCCCACTCTGCCAAGGACATGCAGGCCCTGGGCCTCCTCCATTGCCACTCCCTTACCACCCGATGCCTGGAGGAAGAATACTTCACCTTCCACCTCGGGACCCTCCAACCCCATGGCATCAATATGGATTTCACCAGTTTCCTCATTTCCCCTGCCCCCACCTTACCCCAGTTGCAACTTTCCAGCTCAGCACCATCTTCATGACCTGTCCCATCTGTCAATCTTCCTTCCCACCTATCCTCTCCACCCTCCCCTCCGACCTATCACCTTTACCACCACCTCCATCCACCAACTGCACTCTCAGCTACCTTACCTCCAGCCCCACACCCCCTCCCATTTATCTCACCACCCCCAACGTTCCTAGCCTCATTCCTGATGAAGGGCTTTTGTCCGAAACGTCGATGTTCCTGCTTCTCGGATACTGCCTGACCCGCTGTGCACCACTCTAATCTTGACCACAATCCCCAATTCTTCCCCGATATCAGTGGGATGAAGGGACTGGATCAGGAGAATCGGTTGGATTGGAGCCTGGATTCAGGGGAAGTTTGCAGGGCCATAAGGCAGAAGAAACTGCAAAGGAAATGCACAAAGAAATCAGCAAATGATTTAAAAAAAAAAGACATCTTGCTATAATTGAGCTGAAAGCAGGTTTCGAGATGGGTGGCTTCAGCTCGTGCCAACCAATGGAGCATGGCCTGAGGACATCCTGCAGTGCCTTACAGCAAGTATAAAGTGCTTCCAAAATGTAGTCACTGTGGGAAATGCAAGAGCCAAGATTTGTGCACAGCAGGGTCCATTGATGTGGTCATGACCCTTGGGCCTGCTTTAGACACTTTGTGTGAGGGACAAACAATGGCTAATGGACTGGCAAGAACTTTCCCGGTCTTGTTTCAAATAAGAGCTGTGACACTGAGCAAGGAGGCAGACGGGGCCTCAGCTGAGTCTCGGCACCTCCAGCAATGCAGGACTCCCTCAGTCCTGCACCAACGTCTCAGCTTAGGTTGTATGCACTGGGTTTTGAACTCAAAACCATTGGACCCCAAGGGAAATAAAGTGTCACTAAACCAAGAGCGAGCGTTTACAAAAATCACTGTCAGGGCAGAGGTATTCCAGGTTTATCCGCAGCATGGTCCACACAAAAGGTTACTAACCTTCCGGAAGCTGCTCGCTTTCCTGGGGAATTGTGGCGCAGCCACGTTCCGCATCCTCACTATCGGCCGTAATCCGTTTCTCTTCGGAATAAACCGTAAACTGGCAGGGGGTGGTAAGGCTTTTTGCTGCTGTTTCCGTTCCAGTTCTTTGTTCAAGATTGGTTGCAGCTGTACTTTTGAGAGGTGGTTCCTGTGTTAGTTTTCAAAACAAAAACTCCTTTATCACCTCCCATTTACAATATCATATTAAAATAGTAGATAGCACAAAAATAAAGGATTTGACGAAAGGTTGCAAACCTGAAATATTAACACGGATTCTCTTTCCCCAATGCCAGCCAACTCGCTGAATATTTCTCATGTCTTCTTCTTACATTTTTTTCAATTTATTCTTTCATGGGATATGGGCACGGGCATCATTGGTAAGGATAGCATTTGTTGCCCATCCCTAGCTGACCTTAAACTGAATTTCTTGTTCAGCCATTTCAGAGCATAGCTGAGAGTCTGGAGTCACATGGAGGCCAGACCAGGTAAAGATGGCAGAAAAAGGGCTTTCGTGAACCAGATGAGTTTTTACGTCAAGCCGTGATAGTTACTTAGTGTTACTGAGACATCTATGTTTTGAATTTAAACTACCCCATGGTGGGATTTGAACCTAAATTTTGGTAAGGACCTCTAGATGACTTAACCTCTGGCATTACCACCAAGTCTTCCAGAATCCCAGGGAATTTTATAAATCACGTTTTAAACTACATTTAACAGCTAAATTTGCAACATAAAAGCACCCTGACTTAAGGAATAATGTTAAACGCAATTAAGCAAACTTTTCATTTTGAGTTTTTTTTCCCGCCAGAACCCTGCTATTTTGGAATAAAAACTGAAAATGCTGGAGAAACTCAGAAGGTGTAGCAGCGTCTGTGGACAGAGAAACAGAATTACTGGGGATTGAATCATACAGCACAAAAACAGACCCTTCGGTTAAATTACCCAAATCACCGACCAGACATTCCAATCGGACCTAGTCCCATTTGTCAGCACTTGGCCCATATCCCTCTAAACCCTTTCTATTCACATATCCATCCAGATGACTTTTATATGTTGTAATTGTACCAGCTTCCATGCACATCCGTGTGAAAAGTTACCCCTGGGGTCCCTTTCAAATCTGAGGAAGTGTCACTCAACTAGAAACGTTAACTCTGATTTCTCTCCACAGATGGTGCAAGACCTGCTGAGCTTTTCCAGTAATTTCTACTTCTCTTTCTGATTTACAGCAACCGCAGTTATATCAGTTCTTCTTGTAAATCTTTCCCCTCTCACCTTAAACCTATGCCTCCTAGCTTTGCACTGTCCTGCCTTGGGGGGAAAAAAAAAAGACTTTGGCTATTCACCTTATCCATGACCCTCATGATTTTATAAATCTCAGAACAGTGGACTCAAGTCATACTGAACTCCTTCACACTCTTCATCTCTGAGAAATCTCCTGTCTTTAATCATTCTTCAAATACACAATGTGTGAAGAAAATTTATTATTTCTTTCCACATTATCCTTCTACATGCTCTCCTGTAGTTTGAATTCCTCAATCATTTCTCCACAAACAGATCAATTCCACTTGTATCTTTAATCATTATTTTATTTCAAACCTCTTAAGTTTTAGTTTGTTTGAAATCTTCTTTGTCAATGGACTAAATGTTTTGTTTACCTTAAAAGAATGACTTTAAACATAAATAATATGAGGCCTTTCATTCTGTAAAAAGGTGTAATATAACTCATCATAGCTTTTAGTCAATATATGAATCTCCTGAAGGAGATGGTTAGCTTGGGAAAATAACGTTTTGCAGATTTCCCTGTGAAACTCAGCTCTGTGATTTGTTCATTCATAATACTTTTTTTAAAATACATTAATCAAGGAAGAACCTATACAGGTTTGAAGCAATTCAGAGAAAGTTTACCAGAGTTACACCAGAGAATAGGTGTCATTTGTCATTTGAGGAAAGGCTGAACTGTTTAGGATTGTATCTGGTGGAGATTAGAAGAGTAAAGGATCACTTTATTGAAACACATAACGTCCAGAGGTGTCTTGATAGAGTAGATGTGGACAGGATGTTTTTTCCTCTTTCGGGAGAATCAAGAACTAGGGGAACTAACTACTCTGTGAAAATTACAGATCACCATTTAACACAGAGATGAGATGGATTCTTTTCCCCCTCAAAGTGGGGTGAGTCATAGAGTCATAAAGATGTACAGCATAGAAACAGACCCTTCAGTCCAACTCATCCATGCTGACTAGATATGCGAAATTAATCTCATCCCATTTACCAGCACTTGGCCCATATCCCTCCAAACCCTTCCTATTCATATACCCATCCAGATGCCTTTTAAACATTGTATTTGAACCAGCCTCCACCACTTCCTCTGGCAATTCATTCCATGCACACAACACCCTTTGCATGAAAAAGTTGCCCCTTAGGTCACTTTTAAATCTTGCCCCTCTCACTCTAAACCTCTGCCCTCTAGTTCTGGAGTTCCCAACCCAGGGAAAAGACCTTGTCAATTTACTCTACCCCTGCCCCTCACGGTTTTATAAACCTCAAAAGGTCACCCCTGAGCCTCTGACTATTCACCCTCTCCCTACAACTCAAACTCTCAACTTTGCCAACATCCTTGTAAATCTTTTCTGAACCCTTCCAAGTTTTCTTTAATATCCTTCCTATAGGAATGAGACCAGAATTGCACACAATATTCCAAAAGTGGCATAATCAATGTTCTGTACAGCCACAACATGACCTCCCAACTCCTATGCTCAATGCTCTGACCAATAAAGGAAAGTATTCTAAACGCCTTCTTCACTATCCTATCTACCCGAGACTTCACTTTCAGGAGCTATGAACCTGCACTCCAAGGTCTCTTTGTTCAGCAACACTCCCCAGGACCTTACCATTAAATGTATAAATCCTGCCCTGGTTTGCCTTTCCAAAATGCAGCACCTTACATTTACCTAAATTAAACTCCATCTGCCACTCCTCAGCCCATTGGTCCATCTGACCAAGATCTCATTGTAATCTGAGGTGACCTTCTTCCCTGTCCACTACACCTCCAGTTTTGGTTTAATCTGCAAACTTACTAACCATACCTTCTATATTCACATCCAAATCATGTTTATAAATAACCAAAAGCAGTGGACCCAGCACTGGTCCTTGTGGCACTCCACTGGTCACAGGCTTCCAGTCTGAAAAACAACCCTCCACCACCACCCTCTTGTCTTCTCCCTTTGAGCCAGTTCTATATCCAAATGGCTAGTTCTCCCTGTATTCCATGTGATCTAACCTTGCTAACGTTCTACCTGAAGGGGTGGTGGAAGCAGAGTCTTTGAACAATTTTAAGGTGGAAATATGTAAATTCCGAATGAAATTATAGTGTGCAATTATAGTGTGAAATTATAGGGGGCAGTGTGCAGTTTAGAGGGGTAGCTGAGAATGCAGATTTGAGATTACAGCCATGATCTCACAAAACAGCAGAGCACGCTTGGGGGACAAAATGGTCTATTCTTACTCCTTCTTAATGCTGTCCATCTATGACTCCACTAACAAAAATGAAACATCTGCATAGATTCTGTATTAATGTGACACATTAGGAAATCTTTACGTTCTTGCTCTCCTTCTGTCCTCTAACCTTCCAATGGGAATTACACCTTCTGCTTGACTACCACAGAAAGACAATCTCACACACACACACAGTAATACAAACACACTAACTCAGACACAGTCAGATACAGCCACAGTCTCGCACACAGCTACACATTCTCACACACAGGTCTCAACATCACAGGATCCCTGACACAGAAAGGTTCTTAAACTGTGAGTGAGTTTGAGAGCCAGAATGGTTCAGGTTATAGTGATATGACAGCTTAATCCTTACCGGATACCAATCCTCTGCACCTCATTCCAGACACATTTTCTGTAGTAGAAAAGCATGTTTTTCATGAACGTTGTCTCCGTGATGTAGAAGAAAGACTTGAGCAGTTGTACCACATAGGTGCCCATTAACCAAACAAGAAACTTTGCCAGGATTTCTTCACGCAGCTGGTGCTCTGATGCAGGAACAAAGTGCGGCACTGGAAGACAAAAGAACTCCTTTAGATATAAAAGAAAGTTGGGTTAAACAAGTGCAAACATGAACGGGCACTGGACTTACATCTACAATAATCAGGCACATTCAGGCTGTCAGTTTGGATCACACAAATTTAATTGAGTTTAAGATCTTCTCCAAAAGGAATTAGGATCGATGGGTGCTTGTGACATTGTAAAGATTGTTTCAAGTGTTTATTACCACTAATCTACAAAGCAGCAGCTCCAGAAAGGTAAGAGTCTACTCATGCTCCAACTGCGACAGTGCATGGTACAACAGCACCTCTCGCTGACATGCAAAGATTGAAAAACTGATCGTAGGCTTAACCTAACGAACTTAATGGCCTTCAGCAACACATTAGTTGTGAGAAATGAAACTGGTTAGTTCTAGATGACATTATGAGACAATTAATCATAGAATCCCTCACGTGGAAGCAGGCTATTCGATCCATCAAGTCCACACCGACCCTCTGAAGAGCATCCCAACCAGACTTACCCCATCCCTGTAATCCTGCATTTCCCATGGCTAATCCTGCACATCCCTGGTCACTATAGGCAATTAGCATGGCCAATCCACCTACCTTACCCATCGTCAGACTGTGGGGGTAAACTGGAACACCTGGAGGAAACCCATGCAGACACGGGGAAAATGTGCAAACTCTACACAGTCACCTGAGGCTGGAATCAAACCAGAGTCCCTGGCACTGTGAGGCAGCAGCGCTAACCACTGAGCCACCATTCCACCCCAAATAGTTTAATTAATAGAACATAGAACAATACAGTGCAGTACAGGCCCTTCGGCCCTCGATGTTGCACCAACCTGTGAAACCAATCTGAAGCCTGTCTAACCTGCACTATTCCAGTTTCATCCTTATGCCTATCCAATGACCATTTAAATGCCCTTAAAGTTGGCGAGACTACTACTGTTGAGTTATGGATTACCTTTGGTTAGCCGAAGCCATGTACAATCATTCACCCTCATCTTCCACATTAGCTCACTGCAAGAGAATTTGTCAAACCTCCCCAAGGAAATAAACTTCTTCACGTTCTTCAGGAACCTGCATTTGTTGTGGTTGGAGCCCCACAGTTCATCTGGCACGACCCTGAGCAGACATTCTCTCACAAATCGGTGGACCTGAAGTGGACTGCTGTGCTGCTTCAGCAAATGCAGCAAGTCTATGTCCGAGCTAGGAGAACCTTCAATCCGGTCAGAGTCTATAGACACAGTGACCTTGCTGTTTGCTTCATGTTTCATTGCTACAGCTTCAGGTAGATGACTTGTCTGAGACCATAGGTCAGGATGTTGCAAAGATCTCAAAGGGTCCGCTCGCTCCTCCAAGTTGCTTTCAACAGCAGAACCATGTCCACGAGGATCTGTTCTCATTGAATTATGATCCTTTACATTCTTACTCAATAACTGACCCTGTTTTGGAGTTGGGTGAATGGTTTCACCAATAGGACCATTAGCTTTTGACTCTACATCATGACTACTGCAATCCACCTTTCTGATGGGAAAAGAATTTGAGCCAATGTTTCTCACAACACGTGAAGCACCAAAGATCTTTCTTCTTTTCCGGACATTCACAAAGCAATTTCTTGTCAACAGCTGCAGATAAGGGCACTTCTTATGATTCTCCAGCAATCTAAAGAAAATGTCTCTCATTTGCCAGTAGCGCTTTGGAAATCTCTTCTTTCTCCAGTAACTGTTAGGCTGCACCTGTATTTCCTTCTTCGCAAATGTATCACTGTTCAAGAAGATAGATTTCACCAGCCTTTGACTGCCTGTGCTGAACCCCAGTAATTGATTTAGTATAAATGCGTTTGGCAAACATTCCCTGCGATTAGTGCAATACATTATATTTCCTCTTTCAATATAAGTTGTAGCCCATTTTCTTCTATTCTTCGTCGGTTTGGCATTTGTAGAGGTTTGCGATGGTTGTCTAGCATATAGAGGGCTTGGGAAGAGACTATCTGTTCCTTCACACTGTCTGAGTGCATCAATGTTCTTTCCAAAAGTAGATTTACCAATTTGCATATTGCTTACAATTCTAGCTGTGAATCTGCCACCTTGATTAGAGTCTCTGATTCTAACTTGGTCTACCTCCTTACTCTTTTGTTGTTCTCCAGTATCTGCAACTGTTGGGTTATTAACAGTCCTCTCAGAATCATGTCCTCCCATTGCGTTTTTAGCCTGTGGCCTTGTCTGCTCTGAATTTTCTCTTTGAGCCACAACAGGATCAACAGAAGAAATAATCGCTTCATTGCACATGAAGTATCCAGTCCTATTGCTTTCAATTCCTCCTTCTTCAATCACTTTGGCTCCTTTGGCAGCTGAACCTTGTGTTTTGTAGCCTACCCCAGGGCTTTCCTCCCCTGTGCTCACACGTGCGCTGTATTGGAGACCTTTGGGTTCACATTTATCGATGTTACTACCTTTTCCTTTCCATTCACAGGCTCCATTACTTGGTCGATCAGTTGGCATGCTAGATTGCTCAGTTATTTCTGAAGGTTTATTTGACTTACTTTCCAGATCTTCTGTTGAATGAACTGCTGCACCTATCACCCACCCTGACGGCTGCCTGTCCTTTGACCTCTTTGCAGGAGGCACAGCGTCATCATCACTCCGACATCTTTTCAGCGACTTTACATCCGCAGTGACCTTTGATGGCCACCTGCTGACAACACCTTCGAGTCTAGGCCTCTTGGTGGGTTTTCTCTCAGGAACACTTCGGGTTCCTTGATGTATCTGCCTGCTAGATACAGCAGCTATTGTTCCATTGGCGGCTCCTGCTAATCTCTCCTTCTGTTTCCTGCCCTTTGACAGGATCCCTTTATAAAACTGGACTTTCTTTTGGACACACTTTAATGAAATATTGCACCAGTGTTTGGCTGGGTTCTGTCTCAGCCAGGTAGAAGGGAGTTTAGTGCCACTTGCAGTGAGGCTATAGATGGGAACTCCGCACAACTGAAAGCAGCAGCTTGGTGGAACCAGCATAAACAAGGAGCAATGCTCCAACAGATACATCATGACATCATCTCCAATTCGGCTGAGCAGTGTTTTCCACAGGATGCTGTTCTTGATGGTAACTGTGGTGGGATTGGGTTGGTAACTACAGATGTTGGGGGCTGATCGAATAGGGATGAAGCTTGATTCGTTTACACATGCGTAGCCAAAGCTTAGCACATTCCTTTTTCTCTTGTCACAAATCCTCTGAATTACTCGCAAAACCACATCACTCTGTGCAGATAGCTGAAAAGGAACCCGAGAAAGAAAACAAAAATCAGGTAGGAATTATAACAAAGGAGTCACCAGTGTATCACTACCTCATGGAAATCTTTGATAATTTTACAGAAAATTGTGAGACAGATCAAAAATATCAATGCACATTTCTTATCCTGATCAAATTTCACGTTGGCCATCAACTTGTTTGCCCACACGGTAAACGCATTTTCCATCATCAACAAGTCCAGGCTTGAGACTGAAACCAGAAGCTTCTGATACTTTCAGTCCAACAAGTCCATACAAACCCTCCGAAGAATAACCCACCCAGACCCATTCCCCTACCCTATATTTACTTCTGACTATGGGCAATTTAGCATGGCCAATTCACCAAATCTGCACATCTTTGGATTGTGGGAGAAAACTGGAGCACCCAGAGGAAACCCACGCAGACACGGAGAGAATGTGCAAACTACACACAGGCAGTCACCCGAGACTGGAATTGAACCCGGGTCCCTGGTGCTGCGAGACAGCAGTGAGCCACTGTGCTGCCATCATTTTCTGCTCAATCATCCTGCAGAAGGGTTGTGTTGTTTAATCAGAAGCAAATGTAGGTCACCTAGGCTGGAGGTGGTGTGTGAGTCATAGTCGGTATGTGTTAGTTCATGCAGCAAAGTTTGGACCACCTGAAGTTTACTGAACATAGAATGTGGGAGACCAGGCAAGAGTAGTCAGGAGGGTACGTAACAATGGCATGGATGAGAGGTCTCAGCAGCAAGAACAGCAGAGACACGGGGCAGGGATGGGCAAAGTGGAAATACCAGCTTTACTTTCGGATATGCAAGAAAGCTCATCCTGGGGTCAAATATGGACCCAAGACTTCAACAGCATCAGACAGTCGCCTTAATAGGGATAAAGCTACAAAAGCAAAATACTGCAGGTGCTGGAAAAAACTCAGCAGATCTGGCAGCAGCTAAGGAGAGAAAAGCAGGGTTAATGTTTCGACTCCAGAATGACTCTTGTCAAAGCATTGAATTCCAAAGAGTCAAACTGCACTCGCAACGTTAACTGGTTCTCTCTATCCACAGCAGCTGCCAGACCGGCTGAGTTTCTTTAGCAATTTCTATTTCAGATTTCCAGCATCTGCACGATTTTGCTTTTGTAGCTTTAACCCTATTTCAGCCAGTGTCTAAGATAAAGGCAGAGCGGCTGAATTTCTCCAGCATTGGTGACATAATAGAGGTTTATAAAATTATGAGGGGCATGGATAGGATAAATAGAAAAAGTCTCTTCCCTGGGGTGGGAGTGTCCAGAACTAGAGGGCATAGGGTTTAGGGTGAGAGGGGAAAGATATAAAAGACATCTAAGGGGCAATTTTTTCACACAGAGGGTGGTGCGTGTATGGAATGAACTGTCAGAGAAAGTGGTGGAGGCTGGTACAATTGCAACATTTAAAAGGTATTTGGATGGGTATATGAATAGGAAGGGTTTGGAGGGATATGGGCCGGGTGCTGGCAGGTGGGACTAGATTGGGTTGGGATATCTAGTCGGCATGGACGGGTTGGACCGAAGGGTCTGTTTCCATGCTGTACATCTCTATGACTCTATGACTCTTTGAGTACAGTTGGTGATTGGAGAACAGAGATCGCAATGGGGAGTTTGAAGAATGTTTTTTTGCTGACCCAACGCTTAAACTGGTGGAGATTTCTGCTCAACTGGGACTGGATGTCAGTCTAACCTGTGGGTCTGGGGGAAATATCGAGCTGAAAAGTGGTTAATAATGTGTTTTTACAGCATGCTGCCCAGGGACATAGGGAAAGGGAAAACAATACAAACATTAAATCCCGCCAAACAGTGATCCCCTACATCTTAGAAAACGTGAGGGTGGCGTCTTCGAAATGGCATTTAGCCTTAATATTCCGCGCTGCAAGAATCCGGCGCTAAATTTTCAGGCAATCCCAGCAGGAGGGGGTGGGGAAGGTCCAAGGTGGGGAGTTTGAACTAGCCCTAGTCTCCCTCTGGGTTTATACAGGGCTGTTGTTAATTCTCAAACGTGCCCCTGTACAGTACATAAAGCAGTATAAGACTCTGGGAGGCCGCATTACTGTTGCTGGGGAGGGCTGGTTTAAGGTGTTCCTCCAGCCCCCAGTACCTGCTGAAACGTGAGCGGCCGGCACACAGCCTTCGCTTCCCCGGGGACGCAGACGATGAGCTGGGAGATGAAGCGCCGGTAGTGCCCGGTGTCGCTGGTTTCCATCAGAGCTGGCGGGGTCACTCCTGCCGCTGCGCTGATCCCCTCGATGAACTGCTGCAGGGAACGCACGGAGGGATAGACGGAGGCCAATAGGCCGAACAGCCTGCTCTCATTCATTGCTCGCTCTCTCTCTCTCAGCGACCCACACTCGCACTTCCCTCCTCTCTCTCTCTCTCTCCTTCCCTCCGCCCCGACCAACAGCATTCATTCCCCGCCCACCCTCTCACTGGACCCCATAGAAACACACAGCGCAGAGGAGAGACCCCTTTGGCCCATCCAATCCGTGCTGCCAATATAAAAAGACCTCAAGTCTGCACCAGTCCCACCTCCCAGCACACAGTCCCCTAGCCCTTAATGTTATGACGTTTCAAATGCTCGTCCAAAAGCCTGTGAGGTCATACTCTTCCACCACCCTCCCAGGTACTGCCTTCACATTTCTCACCACCCTCTGGGTGATTTGTCTCTCCCTCAAGTACCCTCCAAACCTCCTGCCTTCCCTTAAAAATGCACACTCCCTACCCCCATTACTGACCTTTTAACTGAAGGGAACAGCTGCTTTCTATTCACCCTGTCCTTGTCCCTCGTAACTTTATACACTTCTATCGTGTTCCCCCCCTTCACCTGTCCCCAACTTTCTCTGCTTCAAAGAGAACAGCCCATGCCAATCCAGCGTCTCTTCATAGCTAACGCACTCGATCCCAGGCAACATCCTTGTGAATCTCCTATGCATCCCCTCCAGTGCAAACACATCCTTTCTATAGTGTGCTGACACAGTACTCCAGCTATTGTCTAAATAAAATTCTGTACGGCTCCAACATAAGACTCTATACTCTTATTATCTATATCTCAACTGATACAGGGAAGTGTCCCATATCCCTTCTTAAGTATCCAATTAATATGTCCTAGGAGAAAGTGAGTTCTGCAGGTGCTGGAGACCAGAGTTGAAAAGTGTGGTGCTGGAAAAACACAGCAGGCCAGGCAGCATCCGAGCAGCAGGAGAATCGACATTTCGGGCATAATCCCTTCTTCAGGAATGAGGCTGGTGTGCCAAGTGGGCTGAGATAAAAGGTAGGGGGGAGGGGCACTGGGAATACGATAGGTGGAAGGAGGTGAGGGTGAGGGTGATAGGCCAGAGAGGGGGTGGGGGCGGAGAGGTCGGGAAGAAGATTGCAGGTCAAGAGGGTGGTGCTGAATCTGGGTGTTGGGACTGAGATAAGATGGGGGGGGGGCGAGGAAATGAGGAAGCTGGAGAAATCTACATTCATCCTGTGTGGTTGGAGGGTTCCTAGACGGAAGATGAGGTGCTCTTCCTCCAGGCGTCATGTGGCCAGGGTCTGGCGATGGAGGAGGCCAAGGACCTGCATGTCCTTGGCGGAGTGGGAGGGGGAGTTAAAGTGTTCAGCCACAGGGCAGTTGGGTTGGTTGGTGCGGGCGTCCAGAGATGTTCCCTGAAACGTTCCGCAAGTAGGCGGCCTGTCTCCCCAATGTAGAGGAGACCACATTGGGTGCAGTGGATACAGTAAATGATGTGTGTGGAGGTGCAGGTAAATTTGTGACGGATATGGAAGGATCCATTGGGGCCTTGGAGGGAGGTGAGGGGGGAGGTGTGGGCGCAAGTTTTGCACTTCTTGTGGTTGCAGGGGAAGGTGCCGGGAGTGGAGGTTGGGTTGGTGGGGGGTGTGGACCTAATGAGGGAGTCGCGGAGGGAGTGGTCTCTCTGGAACGCTGATAGGGGTGGGGAGGGAAATATATCCCTGGTGGTGGGGTCTGTTTGGAGGTAGCGGAAATGACGGAGGATGATACGATGTATCCGGAGGTTGGTGGGGTGGAAGGTGAGGACCAGTGGGGTTCTGTCCTGCTGGCGATTGGAGGGGCAGGGTTCAAGGGCGGAGGTGCGAGAAGTGGAGGAGATGCGGTGGAGAGCATCGTCCTGCCACCTTCAGGGACCTGTAGACAAACACCCTCAAGATCCTCTGAGCTTGCTCGTGTCTGGCCATTTTTGGAGTACTCCCTCATCTCTTTCTTTCTTCCAAAGTACATCACCTCACATATTAGGGTGAGATTCCATCTGCCACTGATGCCCCATCTGACCAGCCTGCCTATATCCTCCTGTAACCTTAGACCATCTTCTTCACTGTCAACAAACTGGACAATCTTTGTATCATTTATGGGCCAGGTGCTGGCAAGTGGGACTAGATTGGGTTGGGATATCTGGTCGTCATGGACGGGTTGGACCAAAGGGTCTGTTTCCATGCTGTACATCTCTATGACTATGACTCTCCTTTCCTCCCCACATTCTCACCCACAACCACAAATAATAAGGGACCTAGCACTGATCACTGTGGCATGCCACTGGACAGTCACCACCTCTACCACCCCTACCCTGTCTCCTGGCACTGGGCCACTTTTGGATCCAACTTGCCAAGTCACTCTGGATCTTAATCGTCCTCATACACTTATTTACCTTCCACGTCTCTGTACATTAGTGTAAGTAGTTAATAAATGTTCATCAGTTTGTGCTAGTGTCAACATCTCATCTGTCTAATGCTCTCAGAACCTGCTCATGATATTAACACACCTGAATTTCCCATTGGATTCATTAATGACTTCTCTATTGGGAGTTGGGGCTTATTTGTAGCACTCTTGATCTGTTCCAAAATTAGGTTATACTGCAGCCTCAGAGCATAAATAAATTCAAGGCTGCTGTGCCATCCAGAAGATTGTCTCTTCTGGATGAAAGGTTAAACTAAGGCCCACTTTGTCTGTTCTAGTGGAAGTAAATGATCCCTTGGCACGATTTTGAAGAAGACGCAAGGTGGTCTGGTGTCTCAGCCAAAATTTATCCTTCAATCAACATCGCAAAAACAGATGACCTGATCATTGCAGTTTCTGGGAGTGCAAATTGGCTGCTGCAGATCATATGTTGATGACTAAACTTCAGAAGTATGGAATTGGTTATAAAAGTGTTTTGAGATGCTCAAAGGCTGGGGGAAACACTCTGTAAAGGAAAGTATTTTTCTTTGCAAGTGAGGAAAGCTTTCTTGAATTCTCTTATGGATTTATTAGTAATATTTATGACCCTTACTTCTGTCTGCCTTCCAGATAGAAACAAATCTAAGTCTGCCCTATAATTTTAAATGCCTGTCTCTCCTCAGCCTTGTTTTCTGCACATGGGCAATATCCTCTAAATTCTAGTATCCTCTTTGTAAGTCATTTATGTGCCTCTCAGTAACTTCATGCTTTTTTTGTAGCACAATGACTACAACTGTTCATTATGCTCCAAGTGCAATCCAGATATGGCTCTGTACAAATTCCTTGCTTTTTCACTTCGTCCCTCTGGAAGTAAATTCTGGTGATTGATTACCATCCAGGAGTTATGGTAAGATTTAGTTGCAAATAGCCATGACATCAGATTCTGTGTGACCTGAGCCTTTAACTGTAACAATAAATTGCTTAGTGCCAATTCCTTTTAATGTTTCCAAACTTCTTATAGCATGCATTTCAAAATGGTAAACCCAACAGACAAAGATGTATCTGGTTCTGAAAGTTGATGTTTAAAATATTCCTCTCAAATGCGTATTCTATATGAGTGAAAAAAAGGATGCTGAAATATGTTGATCTAAATGTTTGTTCGTGAGATAGTCACAAAGGGCCTTCTTTCATTAACATATAATGTTATAGGCCTGCAAGGTTCTGTTCGTTTTGGAGTTAAAAAGTTTTTCAAAATCGCAGTGAGGGAAAGAAAATGGTGGATTTCACCTCATGATCAATATCGTCAAACGAAGAAGGGCAATTTTTTTGTGGGGGATGCAATAAAATTGAAGAGCTAGGAAAACCATTGAGATACATATGACATTGAAAGAAGAATACTTGCATGGAGCTTTTTATGGCTTCTGGAATGTCCCAAAGTGCTTTAAAGCCAATGAAACTTTCTGAAATGTAGCCATTGATCCTGTAGAAATCACAGCAGCCAATGTGCGTAAAGTATTTGGATGCGAGCATAAGAGGTACAGTTAGTAAGTTTGAAGATGACACCAAAATTGGAAGTGTAGTGGACAGTGAAGAGGGTTACCTCAGATTACAAGAGGATCTGGACCAGATGGGCCAACGGGCTGAGAAGTGGCAGATGGAGTTTAATTCAGATAAATGCAAAGTGCTGCATTTTGGAAAAGCAAATCTTAGCAGGATTTATATACACTTAATGATAAGGTCGTAGGGAGTGTTGCTGAACAAAGAGACCTTGGAGTGCAGGTTCATAGCTCCTTGAAAGTGGAGTCACAGGTAGATAGGATAGTGAAGAAGGCTTTTGTATGCTTTCCTTTATTGGTCAGAATATTGAGTACAGGAGTTGGGAGGTCATGTTGCGAATGTACAGGACATTGGTTAGGCCACTGTTGGAATATTGTGTGCACTTCTGGTCTCCTTCCTATCGGAAAGATGTTGTGAAACTTGAAAGGGTTCAGCAAAGAGTTACAAGGATGTTGCCAGGGTTGGAGGATTTGAGCTATAAGGAGAGGCTGAACAGGCTGGGGCTGTTTTCCCTGGAGCATCGGAGGCTGAGGGGTGACCTTATAGAGGTTTACAAAATTATGAGGGGCATGGATAGGATAAATAGGCAAAGTCTTTTCCCTGGAGTCGGGGAGTCCAGAACTAGAGGGCATAGGTTTAGGGTGAGAGGGGAAAGATATAAAAGATATCTAAGGGGCAACTTTTTCACGCATACATACGTACATGTATGGAATGAGCTGCCAGAAGAAGTGGTGGAGGCTGGTATAATTTAAGAGGCATTTGGATGGGTATATGAATAGGAAGGTTTTGGAGGGATATGGGCCGGGTGCTGGCAGATGGGACTAGATTGGGTTGGGATATCTGGACGGGTTGGACCGAAGGGTCTGTTTCCATGCTGTACATCTCTATGACCCTATGACTCTAATAAGGCATGTCATCAATTTGTATTGTACACAAGTTTAAAGATGGAAAGCCTTAATTTGTGTATATTTTGGGGGTATTTGTTTGGGGGATACATTGTACATTTAGACTCCAGTGAAACTAGCACTAGCAGCAAATAGAAACCAAGACTGGCTAAAAACATGACCTGAGCATAAAAATTTTAAATCCAGGATCTGAGTTAAGGTTAGGTTCTTGTACAGAAGCCACAAGCTGAGCTTCTATTGGTCAAGAATTACAAATATTGTTAATTGACCTGACACAGGTGCTCAATTGTGGATTGAATGTTGCAAAACACTCCCACAAGGGGTATAAAACTACACTTTCCATGTAAATAGCATTTTAAAAAAATGCCCTTGAGATGGGGACATTGCTGGCTGGGGCCAGTATTTATTGCCTATCCCTACTTGATAAAGTGGCGATGTGCTACTTTTTGAATTGCTGCAGTCCATCTTCTGTAGGAAGACCCACAATGTCAATGGGGAGTTCCAGGATATTGACCCACCAACTGTGAAAGCATGGCAATATATTTCAAAGACAGAATGGTGAGTGGCTGGAGCAGAACATGCAATTGATGGTGTTCCCATGGATCTGCTGCCCTTGTCTTTCTAGATGGAGGTGGTCTTGGGTTTGGAAAGTGCGATCTAAGGATCTATGTTTCTCGCTGTGGAAGTCAGGTTAGTAATAGTGCACCTGTGAGGAAATTAGTGCTTGTCAGGAATATTGCCAGTTAACAGGGAATTTCCAGACGCTTAGGTGTTGTGTGAAATCCAGATCAGTGTTAAAATCTAGCATTAGATCTAAAGCAGATTGCGAGAAAGAACCACTCAGCTAAAGCTGTGAAATTGGAGATGAGTCTTATAGCAGTAAAGGTAAATTAGTGTTTGTGTAAATCACAAGTTACCTTTAATTCAACCACTTATTAAGAAATATCACAATCAGGTACTGAAACAATGATTCAAGTTTTATTGCAACCAAAATGGACCCGTCAAGTTAGCAAGTTAAGCCTCACAACTCAACTTGACTAATATCCAATTAATGGTAGAATTTGGCTACATTTCCACCAACCGTGCCTGTCTCTGGAAATATCCAGGGTTCGATCCTTGTGCAGTGTTGTTCTTCAAAGTTCTGCTGAAGTTTCGTGGAGTTGAATTCTTACACAATTTCTCTCTTTCAAGTTTGTGGTGCAACGTTATTGACAATCCATAAGATACTTTCATCCTCATTATTGATTAAACTTCTGGTTCCTCAAGTCTGTAGCTTGCCTTCTTATCAGAAGCAGTTCCCCGTTCCTTGTTACATTCGGTGTTGGCTATCTGTCTGAAACAGATTTACCCCTTTGCTTTAGGGCATCCTTTCTGGCAGGCAAGTCTTAATTGCTCATTTGTCACGAGGCAACAGGTTACCAAGCAGTGTTACCTCCTCTCTCAATAACAGCTCTGTCTTATCTAAAAATAAAAGATTGATGAGGGGACACTTTGCTTGGGAGGTCTTGATGTCTAACCAAATTGACTGTGGGTCACAAGAGACCCAATCAGCTACATAGTCTAATAGAGAGCTCAACTGATACCTCCTAAAGTCTGGAAAATCCAGTCCTCCCCTTGCTTGTGGAAGCTGCAGCTTCTCTAATTTGATAAGGGGCCATCTATGATTCCAAATAAAGGAAACAAGCCAGCCGTGTAGTTTACATAACATCAGTCTCGGCAACATCAAAGGGACCATTCTCATAGGATATAAGAGTCGAGGCAGAATATTTATTTTAACTAACCAGGATATTTGGAGATCTCCCCAGCGTTGAAGGCCCTGCCTTATTTTCTCTAGTAGGTGTATAAAATTGGCTTTATACAGCTGACCAAATACTGGGGTGATAAAAATACCTAAGTATAGAAAACCCTCCAGTGACCACCAAAAGGGAAAACTAGATCCATCTGATAAATTGGATACACTGGAGAGACCACCCAATGGCATGGCCTCCGATTTCATAAAATTGATTTTGTAGCCTGAGAACATACTAAGTAGATTTATTACTTGAATTAAGTGGGGCACTGATATCAAAGGATTACTTAAGAACAGGAGGACATCATTTGCATAGAGAGTAATTTTATGTTTACCCGAACCAACCCTTGAAGCCACTATGTTAGAGTCGGTTCGTACAGCTTCCGCTAGTGGTTTGATTACTAGCGTGAATAATAACGGTGAGAGAGGACATCCCTGACGACAGTCCCTACCCACGCTGAAGCTATCTGAACCTAAACCATTGGTAATCATGGCTGCTTTGGGATCATTGTATAATATTGAGACCCATTTAGAAAATACCTCTCCAACACCAAACCTTTCCAGAATGTAAAAAAGATATGACCATTCAACCTGGTCAAATGTCCCCAGTATTCTTTCCTGTTGACAGACTTATATCATAGTTAAGACCCTTCTAATGTTGTTAGATGATCTATGGCCCTTGGTAAACTCTGTCTGGCCCCCTTTTATGATATATGGTAAGACCCTCTCCAATCTTAATGCTAATGTTTTAGAAAGGATATTGGTCTATTTGATGAGTAATCTTCTGGGACCTTTCCTTTTTAAAGAATGAGAAATATTTGCTTCTCTCAACGAAGGCGGGAGGCAGCCCTGACTATGTGAGTAATTATACATGTCTATAAGTGGACCAGCCAGTTCCCCTATGAATATTTATAAAATTCAACCTGGAATCCATCTGGTCCAGGTGCTTTGCCACTCTGAAGCTGGCTAATTACGTTGAGTACTTCCTGGGTTACCAGGGGAGCATTCAGGATCGACACCTGCTCGGAGGTTAAATCTGGAAAGGCCATGTTTTTAAAAGAAGGGCTCCATCTTCTTAGTTCTATCCTCTCAGTCCTGCGATTTATACAGTTCAAAATAGAACTTTCTAAAGGCTGTATGGATTCTTTTACGATCACAAGTCAGAGTACCACCACTTTCCCTAATGGACGTGATAGCCTGAGGAGCCTTCTTTTTTCCTCGCAAGATACGCTAGGTATCTGCCAGGCTTGTCGCTATATTCATATAGTCTTTGCTTTGCAAATAATATTTCCCTTTTTGCTGTTTGGATAAGTGCGGTATTCAAGGCTGTCCTAAGGGCTGTGATCCTTTGTAGCTTAGTAATACAGGGCCTATCAACATAGGCTGTCTCAGGTACCTTCAAGCGAGCCTCGAGTAGGCGCTGTTGTTCTCCCTTTCGTCTTTTCTGGGTCGCAGAATATGAGATGATCAACCTCGCGCAGACGCCTTAATGGTCTCCCACATAGTCGACAGGTTACTGGCCGTAACCTGAACTAATTTTCAGAAAGGTTTTGAATTCTTGAGAAAAATATTTTATAAATTTGCTATCCTTCATTAAAAAGGAATCCATACGCCAATGTCGGGGGCCTGTCCCATCGTCCCTAGTCTTAACTTCCATATTTACTGCGGCATGATCAAAGATTGCTATGTTACCTATTTTGCAGGACAATATGGAATTCAAAAGGGTAGAGGGAGCAAAAAACATATCAATTCTAGTATGACACTTGTGTGGGTTAGAGTAGAAAGTAAAGTCTCTGCCCTGGGGGTGAAGAAACCTCCACACAACTACTAGCCCGAGCTCCTTACTCAAATCTGCCAATTGTCTGGATGTAAGAGATATACCCATAGTACTTTTAGGTATCCTGTCTGTCTCAGAGTCCATAATACAATTAAAAACTCCTCCTATAATTGTACGGAGAGCCCCAAAAGCCATCAACTTGGAGAACACTTCTGTTACAAATTTGAAGGGGTGTACTGGGGTGGGGGCAACAAAGATTCAAAATCCCATACTCCTCTCCATTTGTTTGAGCTTTAATCAGTATATATCGTCCAGATTTATCTTTTATCTGACTTAAGATTTTAAAAGGAAGATTCTTATGAATGAGAATGACTACTCCCCTACTTTTTGAGCTAAAAGATGAGAAAAAGGCCTGGTCATATCCACGCTATTGTAATTTTAAGTGCTCTTTGTCAAGTAGATGTGTCTCCTGTAAAAGAGCTATATCAACCCTTTCTTTTTTAAGGTTTGATAGTATCTTCTTCCTTTTGATTGGTGAATTACTCCCCTTGACATTGCAGGTGCACCATCTAAGCGAATATCTAGCCATGATCGTCCAGGCAGGCCCGAGACACCCCAGGAGGAAGAACCCCATCCAAAACACCCTGAGTAAAGACGGTGGAAAATTCACAAAAGCAAAAATTCTTTAACACATTTATACCAATACAATTAAAAACTATTCCTAAGTTTTAAAAAAAACACATTTGAAAGGAGATTTTGCCCCTTACTCCCAAGGAGCATAACTACCTACCAATAACCCCACCATAACCTCTCCTAACTAGTGCCCCGCCCTTGACCCAGGCATTATAAAATGCAGTAGACAAATTCAAGTATTCTATAAAACCAAAGTTAAAAGTGAGTGACCCACCGCGCCCCACACCTACACCTAGGTGCGTTTAGCAAGCATAATACAAAGTATAAATATATAAAACTATAAACTTACAATCCTAGAATTATTAGAAAACTAAGTAAAATGACATAAGAGGAGAACCCTGCTCTTAAAAAAAGGTAAAATAAAACAAACCCCCCCTCCCCCACATAAATCAAATAAGCTGTACGGCCTGTAAAAAAAGAAATCACAGTGAATAACAAATAAGGCCCCTTCCCTGCACCCCTGGAGAAGGTAATGAACAAAAAAGGGATGGAGAAAGAAAGAAGGGGTAAGCTGGGGGGGAAACGGGAGCCCAAAGCAAAATCATTACCCATACGGTTTGAATCTTAGTCTATTTAAGAGAGTCCAAAATTTCTTTAGCCTTCTCCGGTGATCCAAAGTTGTATACGGATCCTTCGTGGCTGAAGCGCAGCATCGCTGGGTAACGCAAGGAATATTGGATATTTAGGTCTCTTAGGCACTTCTTCGCCTCATCGACTGCCCTCCTCTTGCGTACCACGGCTGGTGAAAAATCCTGGAATAACATGATCCTGGAACCCTTGCACATCATGGCCTGGGGATCCTTCCCCAGGACTCTGGAGGCTTCCAGGAGCATCTGCTTCTCTTTATAGCATTGGAGCGGGAACAGAACTGGGCGGGGGGGGGGGGCTGGTCTGGCCCGGACCTGCATATAACAACCTGGTGAGCCCACTCCACCCATACCTGGCCTGATCAGGACTCCAACTTTAATATTTGAGGGAGCCATTGCTCCAAAAAAAAACTACAAGCTGGCCTTTCTCTTCGCGTTCGGGAAGGCCCAGCAACCGAATATTTTTTCGACGACCCTGATTATCGAGGTCATCGATGTGCTCTTCCAAGGTCAGCAGCTTCCAAGATCGCAGCCTTTTGCTCTGCCCCTCCGACATGTTGGTCCTGGATTCTTTGATGAAGGCATCGATCCTCTCCTGCATCTTGTTGATCCCGGAGATTAGGCTTGCTTCTGCAGGTAAGTTCCCCGAGATTGCTGCGGACGTCTCCGCTGCTGCGGGAGGGGGTGGGGGAGGGGTCCCTGTCTGTTGCGAACTTCAGGAATTTTTTGCCCTTACTCATTTTAAGAACACCAAACTGTTCAAGTTTGATGCAAAATGACTTGGTATGTTGGGCAAAAGCTATTTTAAATGAATTAAAAGGTGTGGAGAAGGCGGGTGCCCCACTTTGCCAGAGTCTTAGGCAAAGCACTACAGACTCAGACTTGCTGGGTCGCCACCATCTAAGCCATTTAGCAGCAAACCCAAAGAGCACATTAAATTGGATAGGGCGCAGAAAAGATTTACAAGGACGTTGCCAGGACTGGAGGGCTTTTGTTATAAGGAGAGACTGGATAAATCGGGACATTTTTCTATTAGATTGTTGTAGGTTGAGGGGTGACCTTATAGAGGTTTATAAAATCATAACGGACATAGATAAGGTGCAGAACAAAAGGTCTTTTCCCTAGGATGGGGAACTTCAAAATTAGTGGGCATCTTTTTAGAGTGAGCAGAGAAAGATTTAAAAGGGACCTGAGAGGCAATTCTTTTTACAGAGGATGATTCATGTGTGAAATGAACTGCCAGAGAAAGTGGTAGATGCAGGTTCAGTTGCAATATTTAAAAGACGTTTGGACAGGTCCAATTGGTCACGATTTAGAGGGATATGGACCACACATGGGCAAATGGGACTAATTTAGTTTGGGAAATGTGGTTGGCACGGACAAGTTGGACTGATGGGTCTGTTTCTATGCTGTCTGACTCTATGACACTTTTAACACACAGCATAATGGAAATCTAAAAACTCTGTTTTACCCCTCCCAAAGAAAGGTCATGAGTACCAGATTGATTGGAATTGTTAAGACTGACACTAATGGATTCTTCAGGTAGGAGGATTGAGAGATCTGGAGAAAAGGCAGGGAAATGTAGTTGAGGTACAAATCTGCAATGACATAAACAAATGCCTTGAGCAGCTGAATAGATTACTGCTGTTCCTACATAAGCTGATACCTCCAGTATTTAACTCCAGTCATCAGGGCAGTTGGTAGAAACCAGAATGTTTAGATTTGAAAATCAAGGATGATACTGAAACATTCAAAATCATTAACTATATAAATGAGAAATATTACAGGAAGAGGAGAGAATAAATGCATCTCTAATGAAAGAAAAACATTCAGTTTAAATATCTACATATATGCCATCTACGTATTTTTAAATATACTTCCATAGAATATAAAGTCAGATTATATGCAGAATTTATTTTATCACACAGGTCTTTGAGTGCAATTTGTTTTTATCTTTGACAACTCCATATTGTTGGCAGTTTTTCATCCGATCAAGATACTCAACACATCAGGTTTGGACTGATTGATAAGACACACTGCATTCATTATTAACACCACATCCTGAATGCCCAGCTTTCTACGTAAATTATTGTGCACCCATACTGCCTGTCCTGTTTGAAGCCAATCTTTATTAAAAGAGTAACAGTTTAGCTGGTACGAGGATTACTCCATTTTAATTCTCCCAACTAGATCAGAAAAACACACAGCTATAAGCCAAACCCAATCAGCCAGGACAGTGAAGAGTCTGTATTTGTCACTCTAGTTGGTCAAGAGATGACTACAATTAATGCAATTTCATTAATTTAAGAGAAAACTTTTAGAGCCTATGTGCTGTTACTAAAGACAAGTTAAAACATACTTAGTACTATTCAGTACTTAAGCTTTGGGACTTACAAAAGATCAACTACTGCTGTAAAAATTTAAGGGAGTAGTACCAATATATTTGGAAAATGTTGCATCGACCACATGTTTACAAAAGTTGCAGAGAACACTTTGGATGAGTATTCTTAAAAAATAACTTTATAACCAAATCATTAAACAGAAAGGAATGCATATTTAATCAAAAGATCATTACAGCTGTTCTGTAAATCAATGCAGATTTTACCAATAGTCAGAAAAAAACTAGATAAAGCACTACGGAGTAAATTAGCCAGCAATGTCAATTATTGAATTAACAGAGCCTAGAACCTTTTTCAACTAAAACAGCCAGTGCTTACTTTCACTAGCCTGAAATGACCAATCCTTGGCCAAAATAAATCAGAAGTTCAAAACAGCCAAATAAAATATTGTTAAATATAAACAGAGAAGAGCATTTCATTTCTTTCCTTACCACATCCATTTTAATCCTGTTTGTCAAAAAATGATTTTTTTCTGAATTGAATCAAAATTATATTGCTGCAGTAAGGGAAGTGTTGTATTGGTTTGATTTTAATGTTTCAAGAATGCAGTTCAACAAATTCATGTTAATTATTGTCCCAATACCTCTTAAATATTGTACTGGAAAAATCTGTATTATACCCTACACAAACCAATCTTGTGGTCAGGTTTAATATCTGAACTGAAAGTAGAAAAGCAAATTCCATTCTGTGCTAATTTGGATTAGTTTCAAATTGTTTCAATCACTCATTTGGCCAAATCACAAACTTACAGACACAATGAATGGAATGCAGAATGGCAACTCCAGTAATAACCATAGTCACACAAAAACAATGACATCAAGTCACCATAAGTTAATCAGATTGTAAAGGTCATAATGTCTACTCAAAAAAACCCAAAAGTTAGCAAAGTTTTCATAGAATAAAAGCAAGCTAGGAAGGGTAGTGAAAGAGAATGTTTAAATACTTCGGTCCTTTAGTGAAGCTGTAAGTTGCCCTTGACCAACGTTATGTACCGTTCTGATCAGTTAACACCTCAAAGTTTTGGACCTATGAAACAAGTTATATTACAAATTTGAATTGGGCTGTCAAACAGCAATATCATAGTTTACAATCTCTATCTTCTTCATAAGATTAATACTGTTTAACTCCAATGAGTCATGACCTAGAATTATAAATCCAGAAAGGTTGGCACGGCTGGAAATGTATTCATACTGCAGTCACAAGCAGGAAAAGATAAACGAAGAAGTGGCTGCGCTGCAGGTAGCAGAGGTTTAAAAGATGCTGGCAGCTGGGTGCAGAGAAAGCCCAGTCTAAAATCACTCCTTATGCAGTTTCTTCACAGTATCCTTTTCATCATATGATTCACCAAATTCATTAATTCTGCTTTTATCCACTGGGTAAAGCCTGCAAATAAACATAACATTGAATTTCAGAATCAAGTTGGAGTGGGGGAGGGGTCAATTCATTTGACTATTGTTTTTAAGGACAGCAGTATATTTATGAAATAATATCCAAGTCAACTTTCTCCCTTGCCTAAACAATTTCAAAATGTCAGAAAATCTTTTTGTGCTCAGCACAGTGAATTGCAGGACAAAAGACTGAAACACTCTTCCAAGTTTTCTTTTCAGCATCTGTGTCACAAAATCATGTAACAGTCTGTCTGATTCTCCAATGAAATGCCTGTAAAGTGACACTTGCGTCTCTTAAATCAACTGCTGTTCTGATTCAAGGGACATAGCCAGCGTATTGCCAAAATATATTGTGCAGAAAAGCAATGCAGAAAGCTTCAATCCACTTCAGTGAAGAATTTTGCAAAACTTGTCAAGTAAATTGCTCAATTCAAATCAACAAATGAAAGCACTTTAATCATTCCCTTCTCTTTCTAAGGGAACTTCTGCTTGAAATGCAAAATGAAAAGATAGCTTATTTTCTAAAATAGAGTTTAAAAGTTTTATTTTTTCACATTTAGATGTATATTGGAAAGTCTTACCATCTCTGGTAGAGGTAAACAAGAAAAACTACATCATCTCTGAAGCAAGCTAGTCTGTGAGACGTTGGCATGGTGATGATGAAGGCAAAGACATCATCAATAAAGGTGTTGAATGCCTGCAATGGAGGTATGGTTGTGACAATACAAGATGAACATTATTACAAGTCAGATTGTGGAAAATATTTAACAATTCATATTAAGTTGCTCCGCTAACCTGAATAACAATGATCGAAAACAAGCCAATATTTTCCAATTGCTCATAATGAATTAATGCAGTTTTTTTTTAAAATTCATGGGATGAGGGTGACACTGGCTCGGCCAGCACTTATTGCCCATCTCTAACTGCTTTTAAAAATCACACAATGCAGGAGGCTATTTATCCCATTGTGCCTGTGCCACTTCTTTGGCAGAGATTTCCAAATGATCCCACACTCTTGCTCCAATTGTCTCCATTTGAAGAATTTTCCAATTTATTTTTCACTAATGAATCTGTTCCCATGAGTCTGGAAGTGCATTCCAAACCATGTAAACTCACTACATGAGCTTTCATTGCTATGCTCAAGAAAATAACTCGAGATAGATTTAAATCTAAATACAACCATTTAATACTTTATGTTGCTTATGAGAATATTTAACTAAAAGTACATGAATGTCACAACGTACATTTGTTTCTGTAAATCTATTGGAATCCAGCATGCATCTTTGCAAACAGTTTTTAAATGTCCAATATCTATTTTTAAATGGATAAAATCAACATCTGATCACATATGTTGGAGTCAATCTAAACCATCATATTAGAAAATGATAGGTTTTGGAACCCAAACCCAGGACCAACTTGGCTGAATTTTCGACAAGAAACACTGTCTGACTGCAATGGGTCACTGAAGAATACTCAGATACAAGAATGGCACCAGTAAAGGCCTGGGAAAAGGTTACCCGGCTGTCTTTTCAACCAAAGGTGCACAACTCCTCCTCTTCTTTAAAGTTACAATATTTAAAAAATAAAATCAGGCAAGTAAATATTGCAAAATCCTTGCAACTAAATTACATATGTTTGTTTTGAGGATGAACAAATTTCCAAAGTCTTCAAAACAAAACTTATGTCTGACAAAAAAATGCAAAATTCCCAAGTACAAAGCAACATGTCACACGGACACCACTGTAGGAACTGCATTGCCTGAATTATTTTGTACATGATGTGAATCAGTTTTGAACTGCCTAGAAAATAGCTTACTTTATACATAAAGGCCTTCCATGGTAAGTGTGCCACTGATTTCAACTGCAAGTAAACAGAAAGCAACAGTTAGCAGACATCTTCAGTATACCTTTTTGCAACAAGATAGTTCCATTTCTACAACAGATTATGATTATTAGCTCCCTGAAGGAGCAGTGATCAAATAGGCCATCTGTGGTAGGTTTTTAAAAAAAAAAGTGATATAGATAAGGAAGCTCCACTATTCCCATTGGAATGCTTGCTATTGAATATTCCTCACAGGAAGTTTAGTTGGGGGGGGGGGGGGGGGGGGCGGGAATGTGGTGGATGGAAGAGAATATAAAGATTAAACAGTAACCCATGTTTAAGTGTGGTTGTGTTTCTTTAAATTCACCTGTGGGACATGCATGGTGCTGGCTGGTCAGCATTTGTTGTCAGTACCTAGTTGCCCTTAAGGAAGAGATAGAGAGGTGTCCTGTTGAACTGCTGCAGTCCATATGCTGTACTTGACACTCGATGCCCTTGGGGAGGGAATTCCAGGATTTTAACCCAGTGACAGTGAAGGAACAGCAATATATTTCCAAGTCAGGATAGTGAGTGGCTTGGAGGGGAACTTGCAGGTGGTGAACGTCCCATTTATCTGTTGCCCTTGTCCTAGATAGATCATCAACTCAGCACTTTTGGCTGAAGATAGTGCAAATGCTTCAGCATTATCTGTTGGGCTCTTCCATCATTGAGGATGGGTACATTTGTGGAGCCTCCTCCAGTGAATTGTTTAATTATCCACCACCATTCACAAGTGGATGTGGCAGGATTGCACAGTTTAGTCTGATCTGCTGGTTGTTGGATACTTTGCTCCGTCTATCATTTGCTATTTATGTTGTTTGGCATGCAAGCAGTTCTGAGGAAGGGTCAATAGACCTGAAATGTAAACTCCAATTTCTCTCAACAAATGCTGCCAGACCTGCTGAGCTTTTCCAGTAATTTCTGTTTTTGTTTCTGACCTACAGCATCGCAATTCTTTCACTTTTTTTATGCAGGTAGTCCTGTTTGGTAGCTTCAGCAAGCTGACACCTCATTTTTAGGTCTGCTTGTGCCCTTCTGCACTCTCTATTAACTGGGATTGAACCCATGACCGACTGATAATGGTTGAACGGTGGGCCATGAGGTTGTAGATTGTTCTGGAGTACGACTGCTATTCATGGCCAACAGTGCCTCGTGGATGCCCAGTCTTGAGTTGCTAAACCTGTTCGAAGTCTGTCCCATTTAATGCAGTGATAGTGCCACATAACATGATGGAGGTTATTCTCAATGTGAAGGTGTGAGTTTGTCTGCAGGAGGACTAGGCAGTAGTCACTCTTACTGATACAGTCATGAACTTTAGTTGAGAACAAAACTGACCTCAGATGCCAGGAGAGCCCATGTTAATGTTCATTATTCAAAATTACATTGAACAATGGCTGCTTGACTGAGATATTAAGACTCAGTTTTTGCAAGACTATAAACAACTTCCTGATGAACTGGTGGATGTGGGTACAATTACAATGTTTAAAAGACATTTGGATAAGTACATGAATAGGAAAGGTTTGGAGAGATATGGGCCAGGAGCAGGCAGGGTGGGACTATTTTAGTTTGGGAACATTGTCAGCATGGACTGGTTCGATTTCAGGGTCTGTTTCCATTTTCTATGACGCTATAAGTAAA
Organism: Chiloscyllium plagiosum; assembly: GCF_037043375.1. Lineage (NCBI taxonomy): Eukaryota > Metazoa > Chordata > Chondrichthyes > Orectolobiformes > Hemiscylliidae > Chiloscyllium > Chiloscyllium plagiosum. The sequence goes on from NW_028270172.1 coordinate 18,372,963, forward strand.
AATAACAATCAGGCATAATTCTGTGTGTAGGTACAGTACCCTAAATCTAACTCTTCAAAAAGTGGAATTGTCCAAAAACTGGACATGTTTTTCCTCTGGGAGCCACTCATATCGTACCCTGTCTGTTTACACAAGGTTTGTTTAAAAACTGCCCTTCTGCATTTAGTTATGAAGGTCATGACTGTCCTCAGTTTACTTTTGAAAAACAGGTCAGACTCCTTTCAAACAACTACAGGAGATCTCTTCAACATTAGCCAGACACTTAAGGAATCCATGCAGCACTTTATCATGACAATGTGGAAATTTTCTGAAGATGCTGCTACTTAAATCCATTTTGCATGGCCCAAGACCAGTGGTCATATTAACAGATTTAGAAACTTGTGCATCCTCCCTTTAGAGTCAAGCAACTACAATTTGTTGGATAATGAGTAAACCAAAGTCCAGGAAAGTCTAAAATCTAGCACAATCTCGGTCCCATGGGTGCTGGATTTGGGAAGGGGTATAGACAATTCATCTTGTGATGAAAATCCTCAATTATAAGTCGAGTTTCACTGAATGCATTGCTTAAGTACTACGTCAACATGCTTGTTACACTATGCAAATTTCTTCAGCACATATCAAAAGGTTAAACTCTAGATAGGATTAAAATGGCAAACATTGTGGAAATCTTGATATTTATTAAAACTTTCTTTAACTAAATGCTAAACTGCTTTATTGGACAACAATACTTACTGTGCACAGAAAGACTACCAATGCCAGTCATCACAATGACAGATGAATCTGTTCAATAACCAGCCCATATATTCATTTCAAATTAAACCACCTGCAGCTGAGGGAGTCAAGGTGGCATGCTGTCACAAAGCTGCAGTAAAAAAAAACTGACCCTCTCAGAACAGAAATGGAGCATTTCTATTTAATTCAGAAAAGCGCTGTTATTTCAATTTTTTTTTCACCCAAAACACTTACAATACCTATCAGATTAAGAAGCTTAAACACTGTCTTTAGATAGCTGCATTGGAATCATTCAGTGCCTCTTATCTAACAACTCTGCACACAACAATTATAACACAAAACTGTAAAACCTTACAAAATGTTTAGTACTTCCAGTTCTAACACAAAACTACTATTCTTATATTTAAAATGTCTTGAATTTTGAACCTTCAAACACACACAATATTTACAACTCTTACTGAGGGACTGATGGACAACTGTTAGTGTCCCTACAGCAAATTCAATATTATTGCACGTTTTTGAAGTTTTGACATAAAAAAAACTTTATTTTTATATCTTAAGTAAAAGTTAAAGTTTAACATAATTGTTTCCTCAACTCTCATTAGACTCATGTCCTGATTATTCTTACATGCGTGAACCTACTGCGAATCCAGGCACACTTTCTGATCATTGAGAAAGACAGTCCAACTCAATCAATTTCACAATGTTTTTTAGATTAGATTCTCTACAGTATGGAAACAGTCCCTTCAGCCCAAACAGTCCACACGGACCCTCCGAAGAGCAACCCACCCAGACCCATTTCCCTTTGACTAATGCACCTAACCCTATGGGCAATTTAGCATGGCCAATTCACCTGGCCTGCACATCTTTGGACTGTGGGAGGAAACCGGAGCATCCGGAGGAAACCCACACAGACATGGGGAGAACGTGCAAATTCCACACAGACAGTCACCTGAGGCTGGAATCAAACCTGGGACCCTGGTGCTGTGAGGCAGCAGTGCTAACCACTGAGCCACCATGCTGCCCCAACACAGAGTTTTTGCTCCAGTTCACTAGACTTATCTTAAGTAAGCACTTCTACCTACTCCTTAGCCTAGTACTACACAAGCTAAAAGCACAGAGCTAGAAATGTCTCATACCAATTACCAAAATTGTAGATTTAGCAATTGCGTGTTCAAAGAGACTTCAATCGATGCTCCAATTTTGGATGCTGGGTGCAGGTTCAAGATTCCTTGATCTGAGCTAAAGAAGTAGGAAGGGGTTATGAGGGTGTTTCTGCTGTGGCTGGAGGCCGTGAGATAAAGGAAGCACTTAAAGCCACTGTCTCACACTTATAGTGACTGGCTTTCCCGTTTATAAAGTTACAACACACATTCAAGACTGTCAAAAGAGACATACAGAATTTAATTCACAAACAAAATGGTGGGTTGTGAACAAAGACAAAGATTTAAATACTACAAAATACCAAGTGGATTGTTCCATTTTCAATAATAGTAGGTTGAATTCTCCTAAAATAACTACATGAGCAGGATAATCGATCTAATCACTAACCTTATAATTGACAAACAGTTGAGGCAGCATAAACAGGAATCCAAAAGCATAAACGCCTGCAATAACCACATAAACATTTTAATATCCATGTGAATAAAACAGAGCAAATATATACAAGTAACTGCATGTGCAAGGGACACTTACCATTAACTAAACTATTTATCAACCACGAGTACCAACTGAAAAGACATGAAATATTATAAATCCAATGCATTAGATAACCTTGCTTTGAAGATGAAAAATAAATTAAGTTTAACTGAAGAGCCATTGATAGTTACCTTTTGTACTTTATATTTAATAGTGAGTATACTGCTCCACCAAAACAAAGTGGATAAAGTATGTAGGACAAGAATTTCATTGCCTGAAAAAGAGAGAGAAAAATCCACAACCATCAGACATTCAGATAATTATATCTACCATAAATTATGCAAGTGAACACATATTTCGTAAAAACTGCATCAAACCTTTAAATATTTCACTTTTGTTTTTGCAGATTCAGTTAGTTGTTTTCCTTATACTAATCAAGGTAAGCTCATGTTGGCATAATTATGGAGATCCAAGTACAGACTGAGCAGTACAAGCTCAGTAGCCCATTTAAGTTTCAACTGTACATTTGGTTAATCATGTCAAACCCAAATAGAAAAGTCAGAAACCACCCAAATACCTGAGTATCATATTCCTCAGTCTTTTTTTCAGATTCATCAAAGGTTCCAAACTGCAACAGAGAATACCCAAAGTAATCTATTTCACTGTTCATTTAAATTCACATTTATTTCACAAAACATGTAAGCATACATGGTACATTTAGAGTTATCTTAGAGCAGTTAAGGTGGCGAGAGAGAACAACTGGCTACAACTTCCTGGAGCTTGGGAGGAGAAAGTAAGAAACTTGTTAGCCAACAGACCTTCCCCAAAACACCGCATGGAGAACTGCTGAGGAAAACACGAGCTTCAGCCAAATTCTTCATCGCAAATCATCCAATCTCTCTAGACCACCCCACCTTGCCCTAATTATGTTTCATTTAAGCTTCCAACTTATGTTAGGTGACATTGTAATTTATATATTTGTAAGCAGGATTCATCCTCTTGCGTCTTTTTTCAATTAAAAGAAATGCGGCTCTAATAGTTCTCCGATGCAGCCTCTATAGCAATGGTGCCGACCAGAGCCAACTTATCAACAAATCAATGACCATTTCTCATGCTGGGTAAAGGGTGGATCTCTTTGAAATTTGGTAATCTTGCATCTATTCTGATGAAAAACCTCAAAGACATGTCTCCTTTTCTCTGCAATACGCCAGTGGTTGCATGGTAAATAGTTCCCTCTCAAGTACTAACTCTTTTCTTTAGAAACTGTCATCATTCCTATGCTAAGTAAACCAACAGAGGACCACCATCCCACCTCAATTTACTGTTTCTTTTCAACATCCTTGTACAAGTGTTCGGCTGCCAAATCTGTGCTCTCCTTTCCTTCAACTTCCCAAATTGAAGCTTTTTCAGTCATGTTACCACACTTGGTGAGGGGCCAAAAATACTCTAACCAAAGTCGCAACTGTATTCTTCAGTGTGGCAATGTGTGCATTCAACCCTCCTCACTTATTTTTGATTTTTCAGATTCTTTGCCATAGGTGAACACACTGACCCTTCTCTCAATGTTTCTTCTTCAGTGCCCAGCTCAGTAAAACTTCCCTTTCTATGGTTCCACTCTTAGCTATACAATTATATTTGAACATCATCAGCAATAATGTCTCTTCTCATCACTGCGCTGTTACACTTCGACAGTATTAAGTTTCTGCCTTGCCACTTCCCACCTCTTCACAACATCTGCACAGTTAAGTCTCAGATGTCTACTAACATATACAATTCTGCACTTCTGCTGCCTGTCTGGTTGATTTCTTCTCTGAAATTGTTTTCAACGAGTCACAATTTCTTGCAGATATTTGGCTGTCAGTAATACAAGCTCTATTGGTGTAAAATCGAGTGTAGAGTTAAAATGTGTGGCGCTGGAAAAGCACAGCCGGTCAGGCAGCAGCCGAGGAGCAGGAGGGTCATCGTTTCGAGCATAAGCTCTTCATTAGGAATTACATCCCTGATGAAGAGATAATGCTTGAAACGTCGACTCTCCTGTCCTCGGATGCTGCTGACCGGCTGTGCTTTTCCAGCGCCACACTTTTTGACTCTGATCTCCAACATCTGCAGTCCTCATTTTCTCCTAAAATGTTGTGTAGGCAAGAAGCCAAGTGTCTTGCACGTGTTTCATCACAAAGACTACCTACTTCCACCTGTGTAATATTAACCTCCTACGTTCTCAAAAATCAAGACTTATTCCCTGACCAAAACTTCCAATTATCAAATGTGTTGAGGACCAGTCATGATATTACCATTCACAGTTTTTTTTTAATCCATTCACAGGATGAGGACTTCACCTGCTAAGCTCATATTTATTGCCCAGAGGGCACTTGAGTGTCAACCACATTGCCGTGGGTCTGCACAGACATACAGGCCAGACCAGATAAGGATGGCAATTTCCTTCCCTAAATGATAACTGTTTTTTCCAACAATCGACAATGGACTCGACGATTACTTTAGATTTTTATTGAATTCAAATTCCACCACCTGCCGTGGGATTCGAACCCAGGTTCCCAGGTATCTGGGTCTTTGGATTAACAGTCCAACGATAATACTGCTATGCTATTGCCTCCCCATAGTTCGAAAGTCTCTGTTCAGCCGATCAAAACCTTCCCTCAAAGCTCTTCACTGATTTAGGTCTGGCATTTTGTTCATTTATCCTTTTCTATGTCCCTTCATTGATGGTTATGTCTTAGCCACCTAGACCACACCTCTGGAATTACCTCCTGCTCAAACAGCTCTGCACATTTCCAATATTTTCTCTTGAGAGACTTCCCATAAAACGGTTCTTCTTAAAACAAGTCACTGTCACTCTAAGTAATATCATCTCTTTGATTTGGGTCACATCTTCATCTGACCATGTCTCTGTGAAGATCTATAGGACATATTTTCTTCAGTTTTTAAAGTTTGATAAATGAAAATCGTTAAGTTTATTTTTATAATGTGCCTCATCATCCTGAGATGTCTCAAAATGCTTTATAACCAATGAATACTTTATAAGTGTGATCACTGTTGAAATGGAAGGAAAGGAAATTCATCTCCCTGTTTCCTTAGAACAAAGCCCCACAAACAAACAAACAATATTTGTTATGCACGTATTATATTTGTTTTTGTGGACTTGAGTTTGAAAGAGCAAGGATACCTGGATAATTTAAAACAGGCAATGGAACTTTTCTAAAAAAACACTTCCTGAGAATCATATGGCTCCATGTAAATTGCTGGTCTTGGTTGCTTGAACTCACTCCAGGGAAAACAGTCGACTGTTTTTATGGCTGTACTGTTTAAACAGTGCTTTGCAGGCCTAGAGATTGTTTCGAGAAAGATTCCAAACGCAGCTCTTCTATTGCCAGGAAAAAAATGCAATGTGGAACCTGATGGTCCCCTTGAACAGCATCCGGAAAAAATTGTGATATGGTGTGTCCTAGTTATCCCAGATACTGCTGATGTCATTACTGCATACACCCATCCACATATGCCAGAACTCCAGACTATTTGGTCATTCCATATCTTATCTTTTTTGCCTTAAGTACAACTGGCCAAACATGTTTCTTCTCACTCCAGCCCCTCAAAATAGTGGATCGCCACAGAAAGAAAATCTATTTTAGTTTTCAATTACCTGGTGAGTGTTGCTTGGTATTTTGTTTTATTTAGTAGGGTGAATATTTATATTTTCATGTTACAAACTACGTGTGAGAATCAATTCTGCAATCTTGCGGATTTTTAAAAAAATAAATCAATAATTATGATTATTAAAAAACCCTGGTTCCTAAATCATTTTACCCTAAGTCTAATAGTCTGGGGATTGAAGGATGGGTCAGCAAGTTTGCAGACGACACAAAGGTTGGAGGTGTCGTTGACAGTATGGAGGGCTGTTGTAGGCTACAGCGGGACATTGACAGGATGCAGAGATGGACTGAGAGGTGGCAGATGGAGTTCAACCTGGATAAATGCGAGGTGATGCATTTTGGAAGATCGAATTTGAAAGCTGAGTACAGGATTAAGGATAGGATTCTTGGCAGTGTGGAGGAACATAGGGATCTTGGTGTGCAGGTACATAGATCCCTTAAAATGGCCACCCAAGTGGACAGGGTTGTTAAGAAAGCATATGGTGTTTTGGCTTTCATTAACAGGGGGATTGAGTTTAAGAGTCGTGAGATCTTGTTGCAGCTCTATAAAACTTTGGTTAGACCGCACTTGGAATACTGCGTCCAGTTCTGGTCGCCCTATTATAGGAAAAATGTGGATGCTTTGGAGAGGGTTCAGAGGAGGTTCACCAGGATGTGGCCTGGACTGGAGGGCTTATCTTATAAAGAGAGGTTGACTGAGCTCATACTTTTTTCATTGGAGAAAAGGAGAAGGAGAGGGGACCTAATTGAGGTATACAAGATAATGAGAGGCATAGATAGAGTCGATAGCCAGAGACTATTTCCCAGGGCAGAAATGACTAACATGAGGAGTCATAGTTTTAAGCTGGTTGGAGGAAAGTATAGAGGGGATGTCAGAGGTGGGTTCTTTACACAGAGAGTTGTGAGAGCATTGAATGCGTTGCCAGCAGCAGTTGTGGAAGCAAGGTCATTGGGGACATTTAAGAGACTACTGGACATGCATATGGTCACAGAAATTTGAGGGTGCATACATGAGGATCAGTGGTCAGCACAACATTGTGGGCTGAAGGGCCTGTTCTGTGCTGTACTGTTCTATGTTCTAATAAAGTATACTGTTGGCCATATCAGGAACAGAGTAAATAATGGCCTATTCATTTATGGGACTACAGAAATGCAGTATACTCCTCCCATCTTGGTCCTGACAGGTTGAGGATGATGGTTGAGGAATAAATTCTGGAATCAGTTATTGATAACTGACAGCACCGCACAGAATGAGAGTCTCTTAGCTTGGCTTAATTATTAATGCACACGATACAATGGAGATTGTCCTTGTGTTGGTGACAATTTATTTTTTTACTGGGCAGTGACCAATTCTATCATGAATATTTGTCCAGGTTGGTAAGAATGACAAAATTTTTACATTTACAGGTAGCTCTCCTACAACGTCACAGTTGTGTTCCTGCAAAACCTCACTTGATAGAAATAATGGGGCCTATGGGAAAAATGGGGTTGGGGCAGACCAGCAAAAAATATCACATTCGATCACTCAAAAATCATCCAAAAGTCTAACGCAAAGCATAGCACAGCCTAATGAAGGCTGAAATCATATTTATTATCAAAACAAAAGTAAATTTAACACAGTACATTTTTTTAAAAATGTAAGAAAGCTGTTCTCTGTACAGTATCTCTCTCACAAAGCTGCTCAGTCGGTAGCTGACATTGTGCACGTGCGAATGGCACGAAGACCAGTATTGACACTGCGCACGTGGGACAGCACAGACACGGCACACGTGCAGAAAGGCACAAAGACTGTGGCGTGAACGTCAGCGCACATGCAGAATGAAACTTGCGAAATGATCCCCGCTGGAACTTCGCTATTGCCAACAGAGGTAAGCATTCTCAAAACTCCTGTTCCCTAATTCTTCAATGACATCATAGCCAAACTGCGCTGCTGAAATTGCGTTATCCCAGTACTACCTATATTACCCAACTGCTGTGGGACAGTTGTCAGCTTGGAACTCCGGGATTATAACCCACTTCTATAACTACTAGGCTACCATGCATTAGTGGTCAAGATATTAGGCTAACATCTCTTAAAAATAAATAAATATCATATGGAATTTTAAAAAAAGAAAACATTCTGAATAACCTATATATGATCAATTCGGCTAATTCTTTGAATTCTTTGAAAGACTTAGCTGAGCTCACAACATTAAAAGTAGTTCATGCAAATACTTTAGGAAATAGAGCATTCAAAGTAATCTCCATTGCACATGTAAACAACTTTTTCATACTTCACCTGAAATACTGGTCTCAAGCCATACCACTTAACTGTCATCTTAAAGGCTTTCTTAACTTTCCAGACCTACAGCATAAAGGAACATAAAACTAAGTTACTCTTTGTGACATGAACATGAAAACAAAAATTGAAAACAAAGTCCAAGTTAAAAAGGAATGAAAATATTTTAAATGCTTTAACAGTTGGTCCAATTCCCAACAGTAAAAACAAATCTTGTATTTAATTTCAGATTGTTACTTTACCTCTATGACTGCACCAATGCCAGCTGGAATAAGGACTAATAAACTGGTCTGCTCATCCAAAAGGAAAAGAAATACAACAATAGTACTAAAACATCGCCACAGCACTGTAGGAAAGAACCAGAGGGAGAAAAATGTTACACTCTATTAATCATTTTATTTTTAATTTAGCCTTCTTAAAATTATTGGTCATCAAAAGGTCAAATATATAACACCATCACGTGGCTTTGTTCAAAATACAAACAAATACAGAGGCAAGGATTATAACATGGCGTTTCTTGTCTCTTAAAGTCATTACAGTTCAGAACCTAAGCACTCATGCAGTCTAAACAGGGAGTATACTACTTGACTGTGAAGCCAGCATATAGAAGCCATATTCACATATACATTTCCAATTATCAATCTTCTTTCTTGCCATTCCCCCTATCTTCTTAGGGACAAGGGATCACAAAAATCCAATGATTAGCGCTATTCTATCTCAGAATCACAAACTTGATAAAGATCAAGAAGTGAACCTGATCTCTCTCGTTCAGTATGTAAGACAACTATACTACCACAACAGTGTTCCAGGTCCAAAGGTTTCCAACAAGTAAGTTTACAGGAGTGCAATTTGTTCGTTATACATGATCACCAGTATGATATTGTAAGGTTAATAAAATTAACAATAATTTCATTTCATTGGCCTCAAGTAATTGCGAAGCAAAATTTTATTTGAAAAACGATGCATGTTAATTCACACCTCAAAAACTAAATGCAACAAGTCTGGTAGCATTTTACACTACTGACTAAACGCATGTCAAATCCCAAGTGAGGAAGTATCATTGCTTATTATGAGTGGTAAAGAAGCAACAATAGCAGAAATTCAAACAAATTTCAAATCCACTATCACACAGTATTGGTTGTACAGAGGCATGTTATCTGCAGTTCCCTGATCTGACAGTTCAGGTAAAACAAACTTGATGGAGTTTCACCACCAAGGTTTACACTATCATCATTCTTATTATCTTAGCATTTACTTCCTCTATCTGACTAGCTCCTAAACTATGGATGGAGACTTAGGAAAAATTTGTTGCAGTACTAAATGTGTGTTTTAAACTGTGGGACAAGCCCAAACATAGTGAAGACTATAAGTTAGTGAGTGCACAGAGCTGCTTCTGCCAGGAGCAGTACACTGTAACCATTAACTGACAATGAATGCAAATGAAAATTAGATTAGATTACATTACAGTTTGGAAACAGGCCCTTCGGCCCAACAAGTCCACACCGACCCACCGAAGCGCAACCCACCCATACCCCTACACTTACCCCTTACCTAACACTACGGGCAATTTAGCATGGCCAATTCACCTAACCTGCACATCTTTGGACTGTGGGAGGAAACCGGAGCACCCGGAGGAAACCCACGCAGACACGGGGAGAACGTGCAAACTCCACACAGTCGCCTGAGGTGGAAATTGAACCCGGGTCTCTGGCACTGTGAGGCAGCAGTGCTAACCACTGTGCCACCGTGCCGCCCACTAAAATAGTAGACACTCTTTGGTCAATTTAAGAGCCTCCTAGTTTTAAACATGGATGTTTTAAATAAGACACTTCAGGTACTAACTGCATTTAATTCTTACCTGCTTTTGTTGACATGCCAACCATGCTTTTCTTTCGCCTCCAAAAGCTAATATCATTCTTAAAAGCCAAGAAATCAAACAGGAGCTGCGCAACAAAGGCAAAAAAAAATTAATGCAGAACTGCAACAGTAACTTGCAACAATACAGCACCTTTAATAAAGGAAAATGCCCCAAATACTAAGAGAAACTGGCAGAAATTTAAGACAAAATTTGGGATGGATAACTGAACACACATTTGAAGGGTTATTTCAAGGTAAATAAAATGTAATTCATGCTTGCGGATTGTTCATTTTACTGTCATGTTAGATGCTGGAAACAGGTATTTCCATTCAATGTTACTGCATTGCTTACACATACCCAGCTGTTAAGTACCCATGAATTGACGCTTATATACATTTTGCTTTGAAAATGTTAAAATGGTGATTCTAACTATTTATATAACTTTGAATACCATCAAAGGAAACATTTCATAGACATTTAAAAGTTAAAATGTGTAGAATCAGCAGCCAATGTCTTTAAACTGCAGAATTATCAAAGAATGGCACCAAAAAATTTGTCTCCCTGATAAAACACATCTCCTGGATAAGAGCCCCTTGAATTGTCCATTGAACACCCTGATGAACAAAAACTTTAACAGTGTATTTGATTTTCTGTCTTACCAGGTGGCATACCAAGTGTAAGCATGGTAAACTGGCATCATTGATATACAGGAATGTTCTCACTAACCTTACCAGCTTAATCAATGCAGAAAATGCCTGGTTTACATCTACTCATACTCCAAAGTTTTCCTAGTCGTATTGATGACGACAGCATGGCTGTATTTGAGAGCTTGAGATTACTAATCACCACAGAGGTCAGAAAATAGTTGCCAATCTCAAAGGCAGACTGAACAGTGTGGTTTCATTAGCTCCAGATTTGATGTTCAAATGAAGTGGGAGAATGATCTAATGCCTTCCGTCAATTTGGGCACCTTGCTCTAACTGTCTCAGCTGAGATCACGAACCATTAGGAGGCCACACGAAAATATAAGGCAGGACAGATCCTAGGATTCTTTTGCTAAAATGCAAAACCTGTCTATAATAAAACATCGAAACCAAAAAGAAATAGCACGACCTCCACCAAGTGAACACTGTTTTAGTTACAACTTACGTGGAATGCTGCAACAAAGAACGTTAAAGCTAAGAAGTAGAGGTTGGTGTCCACAAAGATCCCTTTTACTTCATCAACATCTTTTTCTGTGAAGCCTAAAATGTACAGCGTGAAAAGACAAAGAAAAAGCATTAAATTACTTTATATTTGCTAAAGTAAACAACATTCCTTTCTTCATAAGAATGCAGGTTTGGGAGTTAAAGGGTAAAAGTAGACCTGATAACTTTACAAAATTCAAAATAATTAGCACCATTATAATTGAGTAAAATTATTCAACAGCTGAGTTTTCTTTAGATGAGATGGTACAGCTGTGAGCAGGCATTTCCTACACTGAAGGAGGAAATGCCTCCAGCAGGAATTAGACAATTATAAACACTACATCTAAAACAACAACACGGAAAGAAAATGGTGCCATTTGTCATTTTCAACAATATGAATGTATACTTCCATACCATTCCCAACAATTAAGCACAGCATTAAGGATTGCCTTTCAGGCCTTCTTATAGCCCTTTCTTATTCCTTTAGTTATTTTCTTAATCCACAAAGATTTGAGGGACAATAATTATGATTAATGTAGCAATCAGATAATGACAGTAATATTCCAGCACTTGCACGACTTGCAAAACAAAAAGGCTAGATGTTAACTAAAATATAGTTGAAGTAGTTTATATGAATTCCACAGGTTCACAAAATTACCTACAACATTCTCAATAAAACGGCCAAATTGCTGCTAGGTGTTGAGCACACACTACTTTACAAATTTTCCAATACTGAAATAATGGGTATCTCTAACTCAGGTCCCAGTGTTGGTGCTACAATGCAAAGTCACCCACACGGCAGCTCGAAATCATTAAAGATGGAAGATGTGGCACGGGACAATTGATGCAAGATATGAAAATGCAGAACTAGTAGAGTAGTTCTTCTGAGATTGCTGCAACAATTTATCTAACGACCAGAGTTTAATTTTGTTTTTGTCTGATGAGCTGTTACGATAGTATTATTATTTAAATGGAGCCTCAACAAGGAAGAGTGTTCAATTCCCTAGGACTGACATTCCTTGATTTGAAAACAAAAAGATCACATTTTTTAAAAAAAATGTCATTTTCAAGGATATGGCATACCAAACCGTTGCAATGAATAGACAGCCTCTTGCATATGGGTCCAAAACCTTAGTTTTCCAAGAGATATTGCATCATAAGAAATTGTAAGAGGCAACGTAATCGATGTAGCGTTTATAATCTGCAATAGAAATTTGAATATCAGAAAACAAATTGTTCAGAAAGATACAAAGCTATTGGAGCATTTAAAGTGTTTAGTTAAAAAAAAATCACATGCAATTTCACTTTAAACTATCCAATTTACAATCAGTTCCTGACTGAAAGAACAATCTAGCAGAACTCTACAAAACATAGTAGTACATAAACAAATCAACCAACCAAGTTAATCTGATCATTACTTCCCTCTGTTGATATGTAAATTACAGAGTATAATTTATAGTCATACAGCACAGAAACAGATTCTTCAATCCAATTCATCCATACTGATCACACATCCCAATCTGACCTCGTCCCATTTGCCTGGCCCATATCCCTCTAAACCCTTCCTATTCATATACCCAACTAGAGGTCTTTTAAATGGTAAATTGTATCCATCTCTACCACTACCACTACCATTACCTCTGGCAGCTCATTCCATATATGCACCACCCTCAGTGAAATAGTTACCCCTCAAGTCCTTTATAAATCTTTCCCTTCTCGTCTTAAACCTAAGCTCTCTCGTTTTGGACTCCCCCACCCTTGGAAAAAGACTTGGTATATTCATCCTATCCAAGCTCATGAATCTATAAGCCTCTAAAAAGTCACCTCTTAGCTGCTGATGCTCCAGGGAACAAAGCATCAGCCTATTCAGCCTCTCCCTATAATTCAAACCCTCGAATACCAGCAACATCCACGTAAATCTTTTCTGCACCCTCTCAAGTTTAACAGTATCCTTTCTCTAGAAGGACGACCAGAATTGTATGCAATATTCTAAAAGTGGCCTCACCAGTTCTATACTCAATGTTCTGACCAATGAAAGCAAGCATGCCAAATGCATTCTTCACCACCGTGTCTCACTGCAACTCCACTTTCAAGGAACTATTCACCTGCATTCCGAGGTCTCTATGGTTGGCAACACTATCCAGGGCCCTACCATTAACAGTGTACGTCCTGCCCTGGTTTGCCTTACCAAGATGCAACAAGTCACATTTATCTAAATTGAACTCCATCTGCCACTCCTCAGCCCATTGGCACATCTGATAAAGGTCCCATTGTACTCTGTGATAATCTAATTCATTATCCACTACACCACCTATTTTGCTGTCATCTGCAAACTTACTAAACATACCAATATTCACATCCAAATCATTTATATAAGTGAAAAGCAGTGGACCCAGCACCGATTCCTGTGATACACCACTGGTCACAGCCTGAAAAGCAACCATCCACCATCATTCTCTGTCTCCTACTTTTAAGCCAATTTTTGTATCCAATTGGCGAGCTCTCCCTCGATCCCATGTGATCTAACCTTTTACCAGTGTTAGAAGTCGCCATGTTACAATGGTGGTTAATATGCCTTTATTTTAAAGTTTGCCTTTTACCCTCACAGGGAACAGACCAGAGATTACCATCCAAATCAAAATATATCTTTGTTGGAAATATTGTCATCGTGGCACCTTGTGCGACACAGTGGTAAACTGAAAATTTGCAGTTTTGATTTCCCACATGACGAATTAGAGATTTCAACCATTTTAGCATGGGCATGCCAGATGCTCCCACATCAGGTAGGAGTGACTAAGGGACTCTCTAATACCACAGAACAGCAAGTATTGGAACAGGCTGCCTGGAGACAAAAGGATTGAGGAAGAAAGCATTTAGATACGTCCCCCAATTTTTGTCATGAAACATATTTGGCAGTAAATGAGCATGGAATGAAGCACATTCTTACAGTGAAGTCATACAGCTGGCATTGCTCAGAAAGAGGCCATTCAGCCCACTGTGTCTGCACCTGCTCTGATCATTTTGACTGCATGCCAAACTCCTGCCTTTTCTTCACAACCAGGTGTATTGTTTCTGGGTATGGTAAACAAAGGCCTTTCCAGTTGCAGGGATGAGATAAAAAAAATTGAACCTACCCTCAAATCTCTCACTCGGTTGCTTAGCTCGTCAACAAACAGAATAGGAAGATACTGCATAGTCCTGCCATGCTGCATCCTAAGATACCAAACAAAACTGAAGTGTTAAAAAGAGGATTGTTGTCATGAAACCTTTAAAAGATCAAAATGTACAATTTTTTTTTTACAGCAGAATCCTTGCGCTTATAAATATTTTAGACTTGACTGGTAAAACATTGAGAAACAAACTATTCAGAAATAGGATTAGGCTATTTGGCCCTTCGAGCATGCAACACTATTGTGTAAAATCACGAGTGACTGCCTCTGGTCGCAACCACTTTCCTATTAGCTTCCATCACCCTTGACCTTTTTTCAAAAACCAGATTCTCAACCAGGAATAAATTCAATTAGCTACCTTCCATTTCTTCCTGGGGAAAAGAACTCCACAGGCTAACTTTCCTCAGAAAAAAATTTCCTCATCTCCACCTTAAAGGGGAAACCTCTTATTCTTAAACTATTTTCCTTAATTCTAGTCACCCCCACAAGAGGAAACAGCCCACACTGCCTACTCTACCAATTTTTCAAGGGATATTATGCATTCCAATAACATCACTCCTCTATCTTCTATACTCCAATGGGTACAGGCCCTCCTGAAATCTCTCCTTATTGGATTCCAAGAATGAAAGGAAAAATAGTTGAGGTATTTGAGCACACATACGCACAACAATTTACTCCACCTTAATGTTTCATGACTTTAAACACCTTTTTCAAATCTCCTTGCAGCCTTCTCTGCTCGAAGCAGAATAATCCCAGCTTCACCAGTCTATCCAGAAAACTCTAATCTCTCATCCTGGGAATCCTTCAGGTAAATCTTGTGTCCTCTCAGAAGTTCTCATGCTTTTCCTAAAAGTGGTGTCCAGAATTAGACAGTATTTCAGCTGGCACCAGGCTGATGTTTTCTACAGTTGTAGCATCACATCTTGACTTTTGCACTTTGTTAATAAAGTCTAGGATTCCATGTGTTTTACTAACCGCTTTATTAACCTTTCCTCCAATCTTAAAAAGTCTGTGTATGTAACATCACCTAGGTTTCCATTTCCTTGCAATTTGCATAAAATCATACCATTTAATATCAATTTCCAGGCTTACCTCCCTCATCTCATCTGAACCAAGTGATGCATTCAGCACTGTCAGCCTTACTAGTACCTCCTCTCTTTAGGTTTAACCTCATTCTGTATCCAGCCAGTCTCTCATACCTTAACATCAGAAAATTCCTATGCTTTCAACATTGCACACTTTGGTCCCTAATCAGTCCCCATCATTCCTGACATGTTTTGTGAATAAAAGATCATTAGATTCTTCTTTATGATAACTGCAGTGTATTCTCATACAAATCTTTACCATACTTTTTACATTCAGCTTGCTCCTCCCTTGCATTATCACTGGCCACATAATTTGTTTTAATAATAACATCCTTTGGTATAAAAATGCATTAATTCTAACAGTTTTTTTTGTTAAATTTTAAGCAACGAGATCAATGCAATGTCTTGGAAATGTTAAGGTTTGCTTTCAGTATCTTCAACTAGTCATAAACTTACAGCTTCAAATATCTATGTACATCAGCAGGAAGTGCAGATCCATCAAAAGTGAAGTTGTCAGCCATAATATTGATGGTGAGTTTTGAACGCCAATGTGCTACAGGCTGATCAGCAACTTTAGTTTCAGCACGACCATCTGCTTCCTGCTTTTGTGGAAGAAAGCAATGATAAAATTAACTCTGCAATAGAAAAATCAGTTAATCATTGAGAAGCTCAAAAATAAGCAGAAAATAGTTTTTCATTCATAGAAGTGATTTGGATGAGAATATAGAAGGCATGGTTAGTAAATTTGTGGATGACACCAAAATTGGTGGCACAGTAGACAGGGAAGGAGGTTTTCTAAGATTAAAAAAGGATCTTGATCAAATGGGTCAATGGACTGAAAAACGGCAGATGGTGTTCAATCTGGATAAATGCAAGGTATTGCACTTTGGTATAACAAACAAGGGTTGAGCTTTTACAGTAGAGCCTTGGGTAGTGTTGTAGAACAAAGGGACCTTGGGGTGCAGATACACAATTCTTTGACGTTTGCATCACATATAGACAGGGTGGTTAAAAAGGTGTGCGGTACTCTTGCCTTCATTGCTCAGTCCCTTCAGTATTGGAGTTGGGAAGCCAAGTTGAGGTTATGCAGGACTTTGGTGAGGTCTCTTTTGGATTAACCTCTTTTAGGTTAACCTCAAGCAGGTATCCAGGAAAGTTAATACAATAAGGAATTAATTCCATTGGAGGGGGCAGGGTGCAAATCCACGAAGCTTAGGTCTTGCCACTGGTTAGAAAAGCAAGAACATCAGATCGCAAGAATATGGTCATAAATATTCATTTGACATTGCTTTGATGGGATGGATGGGGGATGGCTAGAGGAGCTGTAAGTATTACCTGTATAAAGGGGATGTGTTTCCTTTGCTAGGGGCCTCTTTGGCCCGACTTCGCAGGCGTGCGAAGAGGGTCAAAGGGGGTCACCTTACTTGTACAGGCTTTCATAAACTTTAACTGTTTGCAGAAGTTGGTGCGTGCGAATTGCATCTCATGTGTGAAACCTCAGGGAAAAAACCTAACAGCTTGATAATGCACCATACAACTTCAGGACAGTTAGGTTAATATTTGGAAAGGGTGTTTTGAAAACAAAAATGAACTGGATTGTACAAATGGCACCATTTATTGAGATGTTATTTTAAAACACTACAATTCCATACTGCAATAATAAACTTTAAATGTTAGATTCTTTTGCGAACTCAGGGAGAAGAGTCACCACTTGCAGCACCAGGCTGTTTGGCAGGTTACTCGGCGCTGCAACATCATACTACAATATTTCATTACATAAGTCGACCTTAAAGTTAGAATCAGAAACCCATTAAAGGCTAGAGGTTAAACCCATTTCTGTGAGAAATGTTGTGCAGATATGTTGAGCACTTTAGCCGCTGAACCCATTAACTTAAAGAAAATGACCACTTTTGCCGAAATCACTTCTTCCAATCTGAATGTCAGTTTACTGCTAGTTTTAAAGTAAATCATTAACAGTCCACTCTGAATGTGCTGTTTCAATCTATCATTTAGGTGAAAAAGCTCCATTTGCCTAACTTTAAATTAATTATAATGCTGTTTATCATATTTAAAACAGCACATACTTGGGCCTCGGTTTCTCCTGTAATCAGGTTGATTTCCTCAGGTTTTGGTATCATGTATGTTGTAAGGTGCCCAATAGCGTACACATGATTACTGTCATGCCAAGGCAGCATGCCAACATGGTGGAGAAACAAATGAGTGTACAGCGTCCCATTGCTACGGGTTCTCTTTGGTACTGAAACATTGACGATCCTTTGTAAAGATAAATAAGGGTATGTTAACATAGAATGATTCTTAGAAGCATGGTTATTGTATAGCTGTTAAACAAAAGCTATTTTTTAATAATTCTAAAATGATAAATTCATGATAACCCAAGTTTGAACAAAGAACATAGCATTCAAATTGAAGCAAAACTAAATCCAAAGAAAAACTCATTTCACCTCGTCATTTTTAATTTTCAACAGTTATTGCTGAAATGGACAGAACATAGGATTTAGCCAGCTACTGTCCAACTGAACACTTCTCTATATAAAGCAAATACTGAAACATACAATAACTAAAAACTCAATTAAATTTGAGATCTATATCGATGTTTAATCTGTAGATCATTATTCCACAATTATTTTATCTTTCTAAAAAGCTCAGTCATTTGGACAACTGCTAGGAACTACTCATTTAACATAATTCTACCAAAATTCTCCATTTTAAGACATATGTATAAACAACATTATTATTTCACAGTTCTTGCATTAAGTGCATGCCTTTTTCCACACAGTGTTCAACACTTTAACAAAGCTTATTTCTTAAAAATTATTTTAAAAACCTGCATTTACATATAAATTATACAATTCTTGCAACTTGTCCCAAGCAGTTTGTGTTGGTATTTATCCTCTACAACCATAACTAACAGGAGAGAAAGAATATGTTAGCAACACTAAACAACCTGAATAATAACAACAATAGAGCAGAAGACAAACTGATTATCAGTTTATGCTTCAGATAGTAATGATATTTTTACATTTTGGTCAAGATCAATTTCGTACTGTGGTCTCATACTTGGTAGAAATACATGAGCTAACTGCATTTCACTTAACATTCTTACGCTTCCCAAGATAACATTGAAATCAATTTCAAGATCCTCACTTTCAAATCTCCACCAGTCTTACACCACTAAAGTTGGGTAACCATCTGTAGCTATTCAGGGTCACAGTAAGGACAGAACAAAGATAACTGCAAGTTTCAATGGACCCATGTGGAATAAACAAATCCCATTTTTATCTCAAAATATTGACATCAGACTAGGTCAGTAACAAGAAATTTGCTTCAATTTAATTGTTTAATTCACTTGGGCCATAATTTTCGATGTTGGAAGACAGAAGGGTCACACATGCTGCTTAGCAATTTGAAGAGAAGACAACTCCAGATTACACACTGAACTGCATTTCAATATCTGTTTTTGAGCAGCGAATCAGAGAAAAGGAAAAATACCAGATGGAACTCTCTTACTACATTTTTCTCATCATCTCAGGATATACACCCAGTGAAAAAGCAAATCGATGAAACAACCATTCATCGAGAGCGCAAAGATCTACAGATTCTGCTATAGTTGAGGATACAAGTCAACCATTAAACTGTGATCTCAGGTTAAGAAATTAAAACTTTAAAGATTCTTTAACTGGATAACTTTTATTCTCCCTGACACACTCTTTTCTAAACTTAACACCCATATTTGTGCATGTGTGTTCAGTATCACATTAGTTATTTATTCTCTCTTGGGGTTAGAAGGTAATAAAAGAAAATTCTCCTCCTTTCACTCAGGAAAGACTCCTTCATTTCTAGTGAGCTATATTCCAATGAACGGTAATAATTTTGGGCTAAAAACAAAATATAATTATTGGTTGTGGCCTACTATTTAGGATTAACAAGAGGGAAGCTGATTACCCCTCTATTATCTTGGGGTTTTTGAGATTAGATTCCCTACAGTGTGGAAACAGGCCCTTCAGTCGAATAAGTCCACACCAACCCTCCAAAGAGTAACCCACCCAGACCCATTCCACTACCCTATATTTACCCTTGACTCACTGAACACTATGGACAATTTAGCTTCGCCAATTCACCTGAGTGGCACATCACCGGAGCACCCGGAGGAAACCCACGCAGAGACAGGGAGAATGTGCAAACTCCACACAGACAGTCACCTGAGGTGGGAACAGTACTTTTGTAATAGCACTTTTAAATAAGGAATATCAACCTTAACAGAAAGTCAACAAGTTTGAAGTGAATACTATTTACAGTCATCAGGGGAATAAGTAAAAGACATTCTGGATCTATGGAGTCCGATAACCCAAATTTTATTGCATGTCTTACTGGCTCATCTACAGGAAGCAGTATTTTCAAATATGAGAATTAATTAGTAATAACAAAGTGATATTAAACCACTTCCCTGTTAAATCTGTTTTCTGGAAAGATTGAAGAAGTGAAGTAGAATCAGGATCTTTCAGGCTATGGACTTCACCTTTTGCTCACAGGTAAGTGTGGAAGACTCACTAATTCATGGAAGACTTACAGATTGCACAGCACAGTAAAATGCATAATAAAACTCAAAAATAGATACCTCTCAAATTTTGAGTTCACATCAAAGTTTTCCATCTTCAACATTAGGTTTAAATTGGCTCCATCAGTAACACTGCTTTTTGTAGACGCATAGATACTCAACTAAAATACAAATTCAAAAGTCTAAGCAAAGTTTACAGAAAGAATTTTTTTTTTCAAGGCTGTGTTTGTGAAATAACTATTAATAAAATGCAAATTTTTACATCAGCCAGATAAGCAAACCAAAGCATATCCAGCACACCGGGAGTGCACATAATGACCATCACAACACTAAATATCAGAAACCTGCAAATAGTTTAAAAGCTCTTAATTGTTAGCATAATCAGTAACACTTTATATGTATTCATAACAATTCAAGAATGAAAACTCATAGCAGCTCCCATTCAATAATCCATCTCACTGAAAACAAAATGATGGCACCAGAACAATTGAGATGCAGTTTCAAACATATACCACCATCAACTTATCATCCAGGCAACCCGATCCTATTTACAACTGCATTTACTTGCCAGGTTCTGATTTTTAAATTTTGCCATTCTAAGATTGGAAAGGTCGTTTTTTTTAAACCCTTGTTTGCGGCAAAGAGCCATTTGTAATGCCTTGGCTTGGACCACTCCTATTCAAATGGAATTGGATACTTTCTCAGCACAATGCTGCAGCTGACCTCAACATCGTTTGACATACAGCATTATAAAGTTGAATGCTAACAAGGCAACCATAAACGAAGCTTCCATTCACTCATTGTACGACCTAATGTGTACTCATTTTAAAAAACACAGGAACTTCAACAAAGCCTTCAACCACGCTTTGTTTACTTACACACATTCAAAAAAAAAGTCAACATTGTAATGTGTGCTAAAAATGTGGGGCTCTGTGGCACAGTGGTAGTGTTTCTACCCCTAGATTAGGAGGCTCATGTTCAAGTCCCACCTACGTCAGAGGTGTGTAATAACATCTCTTAACCCATTGATCAGATAAATAGGTTTAAACCATTAAAGTGAGCTGCAGCATTGTCCTGGCAAATTGTGCAGTCAATTTTAATCCAGTTAGGCCACCTCGATCAGGACTGAGGATGACTTGCTTCCTCTTTGATTCAAATGATTCCAAAGTAGATGATAAGTCCAGTATTTGATCTGCTGGTGTTGCTGTGTGCAGACCAGTGATGAAAATGTGTTGCTGGAAAAGCGCAGCAGGTCAGGCAGCATCCAAGGAACAGGAGAATCGACGTTTCGGGCATAAGCCCTTCTTCAGGAATGCAGAGCAGTGATGCTCTGTTAGTTAGATTTTACTCCACTGCCTTTAGCTGTGTCAATAAATCAACGCAAAATTGAAAAGTAGAGAATACAAGTACTGGAAATTAAACTGCTAACATGGCTACAAAATTCACAGCTGCTAGGCAAAGTTCAGTAATACTGGCCACTAGTTTTCACTCTGAACAATGGCTCACTTCTAAGTCAAATGGGTGGTGCTCAAATCCAACTATTTGAGCTCAAGTCTAGCCTTACACCCCTGTGAGAGGATTGCATTGGGAGAAAGTGAGGACTGCAGATGCTGGAGATCAGAACTAAAAATGTGTTGCTGGAAAAGCGCAGCAGGTCAGGCAGCATCCAAGGTTCTCCTGCTCCTTGGATGCTGCCTGACCTGCTGCGCTTTTCCAGCAACACGTTTTCAGCAGAGGACTGCATTGCTCAGCTTCAAGCCCCCAACTATGTTAGGTGGATATGAGAGATCCAATTGCATTAATTCAAAGAGCAAAGGTATAACCTTCAGTGTACTGGGCGGATATTTATTTGATAATCACTAAGAACAGTTTGTCGTTATCATTTTACAATTGTCATTATCACATTGATCTTTGTAAGAGAATTCTGTGAGCTAATTGCTGCTGCATTTCCTGCATTGTAACAGAGACTATACTTCAAAAGTTTTAATTGGTTACTAAAATTTTGTGCGAATGCAAGTATCCTTGACTTCTTGGTTTGTAATGTGTGATCCATGCACCAGGTGGATCAATAAAACAAAATTAATTTCAGCTCATGTTACCAGCGCAGGATTAGTGATAGGCTGCAGGATAATTGTACTGCGATAGAAATCTAATTATTTTCTGTCAAACTGATGCTCTCATAGATCGATAATTTTAAGCCACTTCCATCTCTGATCACATTGTATAAAATTTGTGGAATTGATTTTCTTTAATTAATTTCTCCATATTAATTATCAGATGGAAAGAAATTAGGAATTCATAGCCAAGTGTACATAATAAAAATACAGCATAAACACATCAAACGATTCAATCATTCAAATATTTGCTTCTACAAGAAGGAAATGCTGCAGTATAATCCAAATGTAAACTTTTAAAAGCAGGACTTGTATAGTGTAGTGTTGAAATTATGAGAACTGTTGCTACAGTTGAAGACATGATTCCATTACTCTTTGGAGTTGTTCATAAAATGTTAACATTGCATGGCTATTTCAGGAAAGTGTCAGTTACAAGACCTCCTCCTTTAACAACTATTCAAAAAAATTGCCACTGATGCAGTTCACAACACAAATAATTGATTTTCAGTTAACCAGAGGTCCACGCACAAAGGAAAGTGACAACTAGCCAGGTTCTCACTGCCTCTAAAGATAGTTTTTTAAATCATGATTTTGTTTACCTTTGAGGGAGCTACTGGTTTAAAAAGAACTGCACATGTTCTAAACAGTTTGCAAGTTGCCTCTCCATAGCATAAATGGAAAAATATCAACAGCAAAACTGATTGTGATTGCAAGTATTATATTCCTCAGATGTCTTCAAAGCATTCCTAAAGAGATTAAAGAATTCATGGCTTGTTACAGACAGAAGATTCATTTGGGAAGATACCAAACACAAAGACACTTCAGGAATATGCAGGGGCAGAGATGAGGTAGTGGAGAGTGTATACAGACCTCCCAACACCCCACTGACCTGAAACTCCACGTATCACTGCTCTACACATAGCAACCATCTGAATATCAAACACTGGACTTATCACGCATTTTGGAATCAATCAAACCAAAGCTGAAGCAAGTCATCTTCAATCCTGAAAGAGATTGCCTAAAATAATTCAGAATAGTATTGTGAAACTGCAGCTGCACACTTCTGAAACGGATGCACTATCACAATATTTCATTATCAAAAAAAAGTGTCTAAAAGCAAAATGAGCTTTTAAAGCATGGCAAACTGATGTCTAAATCTAAAATATGGCATTTAGAGAAAAGTCATCAGCTTAACTGACATCTGACACGTTGAACAGTGGAGGAGAACCAACTAGAGTGTGCAAAAAGCAAAAGGCACTGACCTGAATTCTAGGATTAACAGCTAGATAAGGCTTGATGCAGTTCTTGTTCTTGGGGTTAGCGCAGGGCTTGGTGTAAACTATGCCATACATCACCCAGCAAGTATGTAAAACATAGGCAATAAATACCCCCACAATCAGGGTGGTAAAAGAGGTTGTCTTCAACCCAAACATATCGGGAACAGTTACGAACTACAAAAACCGCACCATCTCTGAGTTTAGAAACAGACGTGACAGGTCAGGGTGCTAAACCATACTAGCAGCTCCCCCTCTGAGTGGGAGCACAACCACACCAGCTCACACACTCTGCCTCCACCTCCATTGCTCCCTCCATTACTGCCTCCACCTGGTAACCGCACCGACACACACACACTTCCGCCAGGACATGACGTCACCGCCACACGCCGCCGGATGCAGAAGCCAACATGCGCACACTCCGCCGTTAACTTTCAAACTGAGAGCGCGGGAGCACGCGCTCATACCCAGCCCCAGTCCCAACAACCGCCGCACGCCCCCACAACACACTTCACCCCCATCCACCCCTCCCCCACACGCTCCCCAATACACTCCACACCCACTCCAACCCCAACCCCCACCCCCATCAACCCCCATCTACACCTCCCCCACTCTCATCCACTCCTCCCCTACACAACCCACACCCCATCCACTTCTCCCCCCCCACACAACCCCCCCATCCACTCCTCAGCCACACAACCCCCACCTCCCCCACAAACCCCCATCCACCCCTCCCCCACACGCTCCCCAATACACTCCACACCCACTCCAACCCCAACCCCAACCCCCACCCCCATCCACTCCTCCCCCACAAACCCCCATCTACACCTCCCCCACTCCCATCCACTCCTCCCCTACACAACCCACACCCCATCCACTTCTCCCCCCCACACAACCCCCCCATCCACTCAGCCACACAACCCCCACCCCCATCCACACCTCCCCCACAAACCCCCATCCTCACCTCCCCCACTCCCATCCACTCCTCCCCTACACAACCCACACCCCATCCACTTCTCCCCCCCACACAACCCCCCCATCCACTCCTCAGCCACACAACCCCCACCCCACCCACACCTCCCCCACAAACCCCCATCCTCACCTCCCCCACTCCCATCCACTCCACCCCCACACAACCCCCATCCACTCCTCACCCACACAAACCCCACCCCATCCACCTCTCCCCCACACAACCCCCATCTACTCCTCCCCCACAAACCCCAATCCACACCCTCCCCCACACAACCCCCACTCCCATCCACACCCTCCCCCACACAACCCCCACTCCCATCCACTCCTCCCCCACACAACCCCCATCCACTCCTCCCCCACACAACCCCCACCCCCATCCACTCCTCCCCCACACAACCCCCACTCCCATCCACTCCTCCCCCACACAACCCCCACTCCCATCCACTCCTCTCCCACACAACCCCCACCACCATCCACTCCTCCCCCTCACAACCCCCATCCACTCCTCCCCCACACAACCCCCACCCCCATCCACTTCTCCCCCACAAAACCCCCATCCCATCCACCCTTCACCCACACAACCCCCATACACTTCTCCCACAAATAACCCCCATCCACTCCTCCCCCACACAACCCCCACCCCCATCCACTTCTCCCCCACAAAACCCCCATCCCATCCACCCTTCACCCACACAACCCCCATACACTTCTCCCACAAATAACCCCCATCCACTCCTCCCACACACAACCTCCACTCCTCCCCCACACAGCCCCCATCCACTCCTCCCCCACCCAACCCCCACCCCATCCACTCCTCCCCCACCCAACCCCCACCCCATCCACTCCTCCCCCACCCAACCCACACAGCCCCCATCCACTCCTCCCCCACCCAACCCCCACCCCATCCACTCCTCCCCCACCCAACCCCCACCCCATCCACTCCTCCCCCACCCAACCCCCACCCCATCCACTCCTCTCCCACACAACCCCCATCCACCCCTCCCCCACACACCCTCCCCCACACAACCTCCACCACCATCCAGCCCCCCCTCACACATCCCCATCTGCCCCACACAAACCCCAAACCCATCCACCCCTGCCCCACACAAACCCCAAACCCATCCACCCCTCCCCCACACAACCCCCAACACCCACCCCTCCCCCACACAACCCCCACCCCAATCCACCACTCCCCCACACACTCCCCACTCCCATCCACACACTCCCCATCCACCCCTCCTCCACACAACCCCACACCCACCCTTCCCCCACACAAGCCCACCCACCTCCCCCACCCAACCACCACCTGATCCACCCCTCCCCCACACACTCCCCTCCCCACTCCACCCCTCCCCCACACACTCCCCATCCCACTCCACCCCTCCCCCACACACTCCCCACCCCTCCCCCACACACTCCTTACCCCATCCACACACTCCAGCCGCATTCACCCCTCCCCCACACACTCCCCACCCACACACTCCCCACCCCCATCTATGCACTCCCCACCCCCATCCACCCCTCCTCGACACAACCCTCACCTCCATCCACCCCTCCCCCACACAACCCACACCACCATCCACCCCTCCCCCACACAACCTCCACCCCCATCCACTCCTCCCCCACACAACACCCACCCCCACACAACCTCCACCCCCATCCACCCCTCCCCCATACAACCCCCACCCCATCCAACCCTCCTCCACACAACCCCACCCCATCCACCCCTCCCCCACACAACCTCCACCACATAACCCCACCCGCATCCACCCCTCCCCCACACAAACCCCATCCACCCCTCCCTCACACAAACCCCATCCCCATCCACATCTCCCCCACACAAAGCCCATCCACCCCTCCCCCACACAACCCCCACCCCATCCACCCCGCGCCATCCACCCCTCCCCCATCTCACTCACCCCTCCCCCACACAACCCCAACACCTCCCCACACAACCCCCACCACAATCCACCATCCCCCACACAACCACCATCCACCCCTCCCCCACACAAACCCCCACCCCCATCCACCACTCCCCCACCCCATCCACCCTTCCCATACACAACCCCCAGCACAATCCACCCCTCCCCCACACAACCACCACCCCATACACCCCTCCCCCACACATACTCCACCACCATCCAGCCCTCCCTCATACAACCCCCACCCCCATCCACCCCTCCCCCACACAACCCCAACCTCATCCGCCACTCCTCCACCCCCATCCACCCTTCCCCCACACAACCCCCACCACAATCCACCCCTCCCCCACACAACCCACCCCCATCCACCCCTCCCCCACACAACCTCCACCACCATCCACCCCTCCCCCACACAACTTCCACCACCATCCACCCCTCCCCCACACAACCACCACCACCATCCACCCCTCCCCCACACACTCCCCACTCCCATCCACACACTCCCCATCCCCATTCACCCCTCCTCCACACAACCCCACCCCCCTCCACACCTCCCCCACACAACCCCCACCTGCATCCACCCTTCCCCCACACAAGCCCACCCCCATCCAACCCTCCCGCACCCCATCCACCCTCCCCCCACACAACCCCCACCACAATCCACACCACTCCCACACATCCCCCACCCCGATCCACCCCTCCCCCACACACTCCCCTCCCCCACACACTCCCCACTCCATCCACCACTCCCCCACACACTCCAGCCCCATTCACCCCTCCCCCACACAACCCCAACCCCCCACACACTCCCCACCCCACCCACCCCTCCCCCATCCACTTTGCACACCCGTACATCCCTTCCCCACACACTGCCCACCCCATCCACCCCTCCCAACCTCATCTACCCTTCCCCACACTTCCCAACCCCATCCACCCTTCCCCCACACACACACCCCACCCCCATTCACCCCTCCCCCACACACTCCCCACCCTCATCCAACCCCTCCCCACCCTCATCCACCCTTACCGTACACACTTCCCACCTCATCCATCCACCCCACCCCCATCCACCACACCCCATCCAATCCACCCCTCCCTCACACACCCCACCCCTCCCCACTCACCCCTCCCCCACTCACCCCTCCCGGCACACCACCCCCCCACACATCTCCACCACACCCCTGTGCCCACACACACCACCCCCATCCACCCCACACCCACCCACCCCTCCCCCACACTCACAATCACCCCTATCCACCCACCCCCACCCGCCCTTCCCCCCCACACTCCTCACCCCATCTACCCCACACTCCCATCCGCCCCTCCCCAACACACTCCCCACCCTATCCACCCCACACCCCCAACCACCCCTCCCTCACATACCCCAGTCCCATCCACCCTCCCCCAAACTCCTCCCCACCCCCTCCCCCAAACTACTCCACAACTCCTCCCCACTCCCATCCTCTCCTCCCCTATATCCCCACTCCCATCCTCTCCTCCCCTATATCCCCACTCTCATCCACCCCTCCCCCACATCCATTCACCTCTCCCGCACAAACCCCACTGCCATCCAACCCTCCCCCACTCTCAATCATCCCTCCCACACATCTTCCACTCCTATCCACCCCTTCCCAACATCACCTCTCCCTCACCCATCCTCATCCATCCACCTTCACCCCCAACACTCCCCATCCCATCAGTACTCTCCCTCAAATCCCCCCATCCCCCAGTCCCATTCCACCCCCACCCCTATCTACCCTCCCCATACCCATCTCCCCCATCCATTTTCTCCCCAACACACCAATTCCTCTGCTCCCTATCACGCCACCAACCCCTCCCCAACACCCCATCCTCCCCAAACACCCTTCCCTATCCATTCTCTCTGCCAACACCCCCATCCATTCCCTCCCCAACAGCCCCATCCATCCCCTTTCCCAACACCTCCATCCTTCCCTTCCCTGGACACCCCTCCCCATCCAACCCCTCCCACCAATGCCCCATCCCATCCATCCCCTCCCCCAACACCCCCACCCCATCCATCCTCTCCAACTTCCCACCCCCAACACCCCATCAATCCCCTCTCCTAACTCATCCACCACCTCCCTCAACACCCCATGCATTCCCTCCCCCAATACCACCATCTCCTCTTCCATCACCCCCTCCTCCCACAATCTATCTCCCTGAAACCTCAGCCACCCCAATTCCCCCACCCCCAACACCTTCCCCCTTCTCCTCCCCCAAACCCAATCCACCTCCACCAATCCCTTGTCCTGAACTCCCTCACCCCTTCCTTCAACACTCTCCCCTAAACCTCCCAACCCCTCCCGGAATCCCCTCCCTCAGATCTTACCATCTCCCAATCCCTCCTCCTCCCCAATCCCCCACGGTGCCCTACGTCCTGCTTAGTCCCCCACCTCCTCCCCAATCTCCTTACCCCATCCCTCACTTCCTCCTCCCCAATCCCCTTGCCCCCATCTCCACCCCCACCTCTAATCACCCTACTCCATGTCCCTCCCCAATCCTCATTTCTCACCCCCTCCCCCAATCAGCACACTCACTCACCAAGCCTTTCATCCCCTCGTCCTAAACCTCATCTTTCTCTTCCACATCTACCCTCCCTTCCCGAACCTGTCCTGTCAACCCTAACTGTCCTTATGCATGCCCCTCCCTCCCCCAATGTCCACCCACAAACCCCCTCCCTGCTCCAGCCACCATTCACCTGTGTGTGGAATGCTGTTTTGCAAAACAGTTATTAAGAAATGCAGTTTTTGCCAAAGTTTCATCCCAAGCTGCACCTTCGTGCCGGACTCTGCTCCACAAGCTGTTCTCACTGGGACACCTCATATTTTCTCTTCTTTCGCCTTTAGATTTTATTTTGCTTTGCATTTAATTCATTTTCTAAATTGACTGATCCATAAATCTCAAATGTCCCTCTGTCTATTTTAGAGCTCTAGGCCATTATGGAACAGAATTCTTTTGTTGGTAAACTCATTCTACAGGCTAATTCTTCCAGGCAGTGGTGAGAACAATTAAGCTATTTCAAGTGCATGATGCATTTAACAAGGTCTTTAAACTCTTCATAACTTCTAAGAGACTTGAGAATGCTGTTCATACCAAAACAGGGTAACTTTCTAATGTACTTTAACCAATGTTTAGAGAAAACCATTAAGACAACCTTTTCCATTGAAATTATTTATTGTTTGAGAAAAATAAAATGGTTATACTTATCAAAAACAGTTTAACGCAACATATCACTACAACAAAGCCAGTTACTGTTCATTTGTGGAATACTGAAGCTTTAATGCTGAATTAAAGTTTTAAAAATGCAAATAAACAATTGTAAAAGCCACTGGGAATGTTACAATACTGATGGCAGGTGCTGAAAACACTGCCAATCATGCAGTAACCAAAATGGCAACACATGCAGAAATCCAGATAAAAACTTTGTCTATTCTCTAGGATTAATAATGGTAGGAATCACAATACACTTGACTGGAATTGTTGATTGGGCAACATACTATAAAATTTGGCTCATAACTTCCATCTTCATGTAGTTGTAAGTACTGAAATTGTGGGTGGCTTTTCTGTGGGAACCATTTGAAAGGGAAGGAGGAACTTACATCAGCACAGCTTTTTGACAGCAGAAATGTGATAGAACATGAAAAAAGTGGGCTATTGTCAATTTTGTTAGTTTCAAGAGTTCTACACCTAATAAGAAAAAATCAGTTAAAATATCAGCAAAACAAATAATAGCAACTCAAAAACAACACAATACAAAATGTAAAGGCTGCATAAGCTGTTTGATGACATTACATCATCATCATGCTTTCTCTTCTGATTCTTGCTCTTTTCTGTTAAATGTTGCATTTCTGAAGCAAAGATATAATTTCTTTCATAATCTGCACTAACAAAATGTAATTCAAAACCTCTTCTTGATTATTCCTTTCAAAATGTCATGCTTACAGTCAATTTTCAACTTCAAAACTCACCAATTTAAACATTATTCTTACATCTTTAAAAAGTGAAGGAAAACTTTTCAGAGACTAGAACCTCACGATCAAAAAAAGCTTTGTAACATATGGATAGCAATCCAAATTTTCTGACTCATTTAGCCAACAGAAAAGTAAACAAATACAGCAAAACAGGGAGTTCACAACCGAAACATCTTCCCATAAATGTAGAACAGTTAAATGAAGCTTCCACTCAAACCAGAGCTTACAAATTCTGCCTCTGGCATTGGTATTTAAAAAATTCAATGATTACATCGCAGCTGGAAAGACAACATGGTTTTGCTCCAAATGTGCACTCACAAAACGTAACTTAAAGCCAGTGGTTCGGTACTGCAAATCTGATTATTATTCTCATTTTACTTAGACCTGGTGTTAATGCATGTACATTTGTTCCATTAATAATTACTTTTCGCCTTCCCAGAATATGTCAAGAAGCTTTTGATGGGGAATGTTTCCTTTAACAGATTTGTTCAAAAATAGAATAGTGCAAGTAGCACTGATTTCAAGTCGCCATTGACAAGTATAAAACCATATTATGGAACAGAATCTCCTTCTGACTTACTCCTGTTGGATTTGAGTAGAGCACTTTGTTTGCTGGTTCCTAAGTGCAAAATGAAATGCTTTTTACAGTCAGCTAGCTTATTCCAACACTTTTTTGACAGCAGAAATACGATAAAGCAAGCAAAAAACAGTAGGTTATCACTATTATGCTTATTTTAAGAGTTCTACACAAAACCTCTTATGGCTATGGTTTCCACTCCATTTATAAAAACTTTTGCCCTAATAATGTATACAACTAAATATTTGGAAAATTAGTCTGTCATCATTCTCAAGCAGGTAAATTAAGGTTTTCAAGCTCCAAAATTGTTATCTGAAACCTATACATTTGGAACCAACCTCAGTTCTGTAATTACTGTTCAGGCTAATTTCCAAAAATGCCCACACAGCTAATTTAGTATTTGTAAAGTTATTGAGTCTCAAAATATTGTGGGAAATTAAACACATAAAAATACGAACAATTATCTTCTCATGTTTTAGTCTGCTTAAATAGGTGTTAATGTCAACTTTCTGAAAAAATGTCACAAATATGATTGCAGTCCTTTCAATTATTGTTGAAAATAATGAGTATTGAATGTATTTTAAAATAAACGAGCTGGTAGGAACTTATGAAAGCAAGTGTTCCTAAATTGCCATGTACACTTGACACAGGTTAGTGACTTTTACTTGAGTTACTTGGTCCAATTTGCTTACATAATATTTTTTATTTATGTGTATCCCCATAATTATGTCATCAGTATTTACCATTTGAGTGGAAACATTCCACAAAATAAGTCAATAAACATATAAAAGTGCGTTAATTGTGACTGTTGGAGTAACCTTAAAAGGCATACCAGTAATAGCAGCAGCTATTTCAAATGGCAATTAAAATGTCACAGATACAGCAAATTTTACAAATTATATTTTTCTAACCAAAGTATTGCTGTGTAAAAATGTAGCCTTATACAATCAAATTATTAGTCTTTTTTGAATATTTAGTGTACTGCATATAAAATAAACAATACTAGTTTAGTCAAAATAATAGCTGAAACGGTATAACACAGAATCTCTATTCTGAAAAGATGCATCTATGTACATCATCTAAAGCAGAATGAATGCTAAATGTAACACTGTAGTTCTGATCCTATCAAACTTACAGGGGCTTGGGCAAATGTCAATGCCCAAGTTGATAATTCTGACTTACAGACAACACAAGAATCAGACACTATCTCATGTTTTGGCTTAGAGCATACTTGCATTCCTGTGCCTTAACATTGTCTACAGTTGAGTTAAAAAAATGCATACATACAGAAATGGGATGCCTACTATATTTCTGCCAATTCTACGCTGTGCAGCATGAGAAGCCAGAAGAAAATTCCGAACATCTGTTTCATTTTATGATGGTTTTCTTAACTTACATTAAAGATAAATTTCCTCGTTTATTAAATGCTCATGCGATTAAACACAAGACAAATGCTATCACTTAAGATTCCACAAATTAAATAAAACAAAAAGAAATTCTGTCCATGTTTATTCCAGGTTTTGCTTATTTAAATCTTCAAGAAATTAAGTTATCAATCCTTTACCTGGTTAGATTTTTATTCTTTGCCACACTAAAGGACTCAACCATATTTTCATGTTCTTTTAGCTCAACCACTAAGTTTCACCATCTCAAGAAACAGATTCATGTTTCTTGGAAGGCAGGTTCAAAGTTGCGGGATCAGCAGCATTCTGCATTATAGGACTGTCTTCATCATGTCCTTTGTTTGTGCTCTTAATATATTAATGTTCCTTGGCAATCTTCAATGTATCATTCGCTGACTTCTCAAATGTTTCTGCAGTTAGTCTATGGTTGTCTGCTTCAATTGTTTCCATTGTGGGTATTTATTATTCAACATGTTCACAGACATGTGAGTCAACTCCTCAAGAGGTAGCATGTAATTCAACAGTGTTTACTTCCTGTTCAGTCACATTCACTCTGGTGTCACATGCAACATCTTTCTCCATAATTTTAAATATGTTTTCTACATCAGATGATGTATTGCTCTGGACACAAGTAACAGAGCCCAGTAAGGGATGACATTTGCCAGCATCAAAGTCCTCTCTTCCCACATCTATAATATCCTCTTCGGTTTCCTGAAGCTGCAATGGGCCCTCTTGCTTTGAATGCCCTTTCTCAAGACAGTCAGTCTTCCAACCATCATCTGTTACAGTTTTCTTGTTTTTAACATGCTGTGGAATGAACGATGTTTCTTTAATGCCACCTGATTTTGTTTCTTCAGTGTCATATTCTGCATCCCAATCTTCTCCGGACGAAATTCTTTTTCCAGAAAATATTAATGCCTTCTCTTTAACTGTAGTGTCAATTGTTTTGGACCTACAATTCTCTCCAAAATGTTTGTTTTCCTCCTGTGCCCAGCCAGTTTGTCCTCTTCTATGCTGCCAGCTGGGTTCAGCATTCTCTGACAAGCGCATCTGTTTGGGAGTTGAATATGAATCCTGATTCAATGACCAAGAGTTATCGTCTTCATTTCTCTTTCTGACTCTAAAGTCTGACCCAAATGATCTTTCCCTGTGTTCCCTTTTATAATGATCACCTGCACCTCTCACCCTATAACTGCTACCTGAATCATTATACTTTCTTACAGACCTACCAAAGCCCCTGTCTTGCCATTCACGATTATCATTCTGACCACGTTTCCAATTCCCAGAGGTTCCTGGAAGTGAAGTACTTCCAAAATAACTTCCCTTGAAAGAACTTCTTGCCTGATTAAAATCACTATTACATCGTTCATTGTAAGAAGCTTCATCAAAGTTTTGCATTGCTTTGGAATCATCCCATTTCTTTATACTTGTTGAAGACAGTGAAGAATTAATCTGTTCCCATCTTCTGTTTGTGTAAACATCCATTTCTCTATTAGCAACATGCTGACCGACATTGCTACAATTCTGACTTGGCACTGAGTTAATTGGACCAGGCTGGTATCCTAGATTGACAAATCCTTGATTGGGATAAATTGCATTAGTAGAGGTATGTTGTTGGGTCAAGTATATAGGTACCGAAGGACAGTCAACTACATTAGGAGTTCCTCTATGACAAGGGCAGTAGGTCAGGGGGATTGTGTTCCTACATGCAGCCAAACTGCATTGGTTGGCAAAACTTGGCACAGGAGGTATTACATTATGTGAGTTCATAACAGCTTGATTTAACAAATAGGCAAGAGCATCCAAACGCATAGGTACTGTCATAGAAGATAAACTCCCCATTGGCTGAAGAGATTTTCCTAAGGTTGAAGGTTGCAATTCCATTGGACTGGATCCTGCAGGGCTTTGACTGCTTGACGGATGGGTCTTGGCTCCATCAGAGCTCTTTATGGCTTTCTTAGAACTTGTAATAGAGGCTGGGGATTTTCTGGTGATGCTGAACTCCCTGCTCTTCTTGTGATATTCCTCTTTCTTCTGGAGGTCCATCACTGCAGTTTTGTGACTTGGTGTGGATTTTAAAGTAACAGTTGCCTCAACTGAAGCATGACCAATAACTGCCTGCCCAGATTTTGTACTATTCAATTCTGCTTCCATTTCACCTTGCACCTTTTGGAAATCTCGAGTAGAATCAGAAGGACTGCAACAAAATAAAATTTAAACAGTTATACTTCTTATCATATCTTAGAAAGCTATTAATTAGACCTATTCAGAATACAACTTCCTTACCTGACAGCTCGCATGTAATACGATATGTTTAATACAAAGTGGTGACACTATCCAACCATTTAGAGTTCTGTGTGATCACACACAAACCAAGTTAATGTAAATTGCAGAGAGAAACTAGGATATAAAGTGGATTGTGCAACATTCTTTTACTTTTGGGCACTGAATTTAAAGGGAGATTGATAGCATGAAACTTCAATTGCTCTAAGATGTCAAAGCCTACGTAAAATGGGTTTTGAGAATATTAACAAAAGCAAAAAATATTGCAGACACTGGAAATCTGAAAAAAAAAACAGAAAATGCTGAAGAAGGCCTGGCAACATCTGTGGAGACAGAAACAGAGTTAATGTTTCAATCCCAGTATGACACTTTGGAATAGGTGG